>NW_024884586.1:21663809-21769640 GCF_019232065.1 Centrocercus urophasianus
GACTTTCCTTCAGCTAAAAAAAAATGCTCACACAAACATGGGAGAGATAAAGGCTCTTTTTCTCGTTACCACAGCTAAGCAGCCACACAACATTTGCCTGCACCACAGTCTGGCTTGCTCAAGAACTGATAATGAGATGCACAGGAACGTGGGTCAGAAATGACCCTCCTGATCACCAGGTTCTGTCCCAGAAAATCTCCCTTTAACAACCTTCTCTAAAAAGCTACACAGAATCCAAAGTATTCCTTCAGTCTGTATACACCCTAAAAGCTGCAAAACACCACCGTCTTGTAACAAATGCACAGCCTGTGAGGTAGGTGTAGTTTCACCTGTTTTCAGGTGATGGTAAATGCTTGTTCTTCTCTTTCCCTGTAGTTATTTCCAATCTCTGCCTCTGAATGCAGCCCAACTTGGCATGGCAGCACTTTTCAAGCTGTGAAGCAAGGTGAGAACAGCTAATGAAGACTGACACACATTCCACGTCTTTTCTCCCTAGCTATTCCTCGTAGCCACTTACATGCAAGCACACAACAGTTTTAATGAACTGAAGTGAAGCAGGGGCTAAAGACGCTGGGAGGCAGTGGGTAGCATGCAGTGTCTGGCCCGTGTGCAGACCTTCTGCAGGATATTCGGTCACGGCTCAAGTCCCACAGGCAGCATATGATGGCTGTTATTGTTCTCTGGCAAAGAAGTCCCTCCGACTGAAAGCAGCCACACACTGGAAAGCTGATCCTGCCAAGATGCACACTGTATTTGCTCTATGAGGCAGCTGGGCCAGTACTTTTCATTAATTTCAGAATCCACCACTGACGAAAACACAGCTCTTTATAAGGTGGGACGTGTTTTAAAGGAAAAGTTGGGGCAGATTCAACTGGTATAAAGCTGCATAGCTTTATTAAAGACCAGGGGGTGTTGCTGATTTATACCAGCTGAGAAGTTGGCTAACATTTTTTTAGAGCCATCACCTCTCTCATTTGCAATTGCCAGCTGAAAAGCTGGGAGATACAAGGAGAAATGAAAAATGGAGCACATTTATGTGAAAAAGCTTCTATGCAAAACAAATGTCTGCTCACTGCACATAAGCTGAAATAATACAGCCGTTATTGGAGCTGTGCTACAATAAAATAAGCTGGATGAGTCAACCAGCAGTGCATCTAATCTCCACTGGCTGCCTTTCCGGTCCCCAAGCTCCTCATCTATTTTTATCTCTTCTTTTTTTTTTTTTAAATATACTTTTTGGTTTAGAAGCAGTAAATCTACAGATTTTGGGTCCCCTGCGTGCACTCTTGCCAGCAGGCCGCTCAGCAATCAGGACGTTACCCAGAGCACTACGGCTATTAGGCCATGGAACAGGGAGGCTAGGAATCAGATTCAAGAGACACTGTGTGCAGAGAGCAGGGAAGTGCTACTGATGGTATGGGGCACGGCAGACCCTTCTGCACTAAAGGCAATACTCAGCATGCAGGTCAGCATGCTGTGTTCTTCAGGTGGCGCAGCCGTGCCACTTCAGCTTGTGAGAGTATAGCAAAACATGCTCTACTGACAGATGTGCAACAGTGTGAATGCCTGGGATGAGCACATCCCAGATTTGGTTGTTTCCAAACCTGTAGGAACACAGCTTTGGTCCAGTGCTCTAGCCAAACCCCATGACATGGTGTAGGGCACATCCAGACAGAATAACATGATGTGCTCAATGGTCCTGCTGTGAACCGTAGAGAGCTAACACTAAAATGGCACGGACAGTCAGAGCCTGCTTCTGTGCCTGTATAAAAACAATGTAATTCCTTTTATTTTTTATTTTTTTTTTTTTTGAGGGGGGAGATTTTTAGTTAAGCTAAACATGTCTGGTCCATCTTTGGATGCTAACTATGACAGGGTGTAATTTAATTTCAGAATCACTGGGCAGGTGACGGGAAGAACTTTCATGATGCCAAGTTTTAGTGTTGTTTGCTGGCTCGGTGTGGTAGCACTCTCTTGAGAAAAGTGTGGGTGCAATTTTGGAATCGCAATGTTCCTGCTTCTTTTTTCTCTGGTAACCAAATTAAGATCTTAGCAATTAAGCTTTTATTTTTCTACTTTTTCCTCTGCTCTCTGTGTTTGTGATTTCATTACAAACAACAATCCAACTAGTCACCTCGAGCTCATACATGCTGAGAAACATCTGTCAATTGAATATTAAGATAGCCTAAGTTTTATAATGGAAAGAAACTGCTGGGATATTATGCTAGCATACAGCATTCTCTTTCATTCCAAGAGTACGTGCTTCAGGGAGCAAGGGAGAAGAGTGTTTGAATTCAATTTCAGACATTACTTTTTAGGTGCCCCCAAGGGACATACCCATTTCCTATATAAGGTTTGGTCTGTTTGCAATTAAGCTCTCCTCTTTGCATATTTCCGGATAGATTAAAAATAGCAAAATCAGCTTATTCTTGGACTTCTGGAGATAAACAAAGCATTGCTTCCAGGGGTTTAAAAACACTGATCAGGTTTACAGATCTTGAAGGCAGAATTTGTCCACAAATTTTTTTATGCTGGATAAACAACAATTTCCAAAGGTAACAGAAAAGGTAGGAACACACTTCTAGAACTGGAGACCTTTAAAACTAAGTAACTTTTGCAGCCTTCATTTTTACGTAAAATTTCCGTTGATAGGAAGTTGAATACATTTTTAATGCAGAAAGCTCAAGACCCATTCAGTCTGCCCCTACCACTCTGCCAACCAATGGATCAATTCCAGAACTGAGAGGCTTGCTGAGCTCCCATTACAGTTCTCCTCTTATGCTTTTTCTATTGGGATTACTATCATCAATCCATTTAATCCAAAATGTAAAGCTGCTTTTTGTGATGCAGCCATCCATTCTCAAGGACCTTGACAGAAACAACTCATTTATAACGGTGCCTAAATTGTTATCAGATGGGAACTACTCCCATGCACCCTTAGCACCTTGAGGCTGGATACATGATAATGATCTATACCTGATCATTTCTTCCTTGCTATTCAGCTCTCTGCTCATTTGGAGAAATTACCTAGAACAAACAGGAGACATTTTCCAAAGCAGAATTGATGATTATGTTGCAAATTTAAGTTTCCTGAAAATGTTTTTGCTGTTTCCAGTTATCTTTCGCAGATTCCTCAGCAGTCAGTGCACCCTGATGGATCCACAGACAATGGAATTAAAGTCACTGATATAATGGTTTTAATGTTAGTTATTCTTCAGCGCCTGTTAGGCATTTGCTTTCAGTGTACTTCATTCCCCCAACAAAAATGTTGATGGATATTGAAACTGACAATTCAGGAGGGAGAAAAGATCACAGCACTTCAATATCCAAGCAAACAAATGGACACATTTATTGTTCAGAAGTACATTCCTTGGAAGATTTACAGAACCGTTAGTAGAGGATAGGAAAAAAGCACAGTTGAAACAAGATACAAATGAAGTGGCCTAAACCATCAGGCTGTGCTTTGTTTCCCCTCTACACAAAGCAGTGTAATAGCATGGTAGAAAGACCAGTGGCCCATCCTATATCTCCTAGGTATGGCTGTTTTTAAGAGCTGGTCTTGCAGAACTAGCTGATGTTTTGGTAAAGAGCAGCAAGAGAAACAAGTCTTAATATCTTAGAAGTAGATATACTTCTCCTGGGGACTTAACAAAGACTCCAGTGTGTCCACAGACAACAGGCATAAACAGAACTTAGAAAACAATAAGGAGTTTTGTAAAAGCAGGACAAAATGTGTGAAGATTGTTTTAAACATTCCTGGAAAGAAAAGTGCTATTGATCCTCCTTATCTGAGAGCAACATTAAAGACATGGGTTTCTTTTTGCCACTATGGCCTCTAAAGAGTCAACTTTCTGAGCTCCAAAATGTGCTCCTGCACATTTCCAGAACATTTGTTGGGAAAAAAAAAATCTTAAACAAGGAATAACCTTCTGTCCATCAAGAAAGATTTCACAACAATTACAGTACCAGGCACTGAGAACTCTGCCTGCCTGGCCCACAGCCACACCACGGGCGGCAAACTTTCTAACTCTCACAGACTAATTAGGATCAGGTCAGGTATGTGACTGAGAGAACTCAAAGGAGGTGGAGGGTGAAGCAGGAAGTGGTGCTGATGATTCAACCGGGGATCATCTTGAAGATATTTCTTAAGCCTTTTTTTTTTTCTTCAGATGTGAAAGTGATCTTATTTCTAAGAAAACAGAAAGGGACGACTCTCTGGTAGAAAAAGGAAAGTGGGAAGGACAGTTTGTGTAGGTAGTAGAGAGTAGTAGAGAGAGAGACATTCGATTCATTCATCATAGATTTTAGGATGACATCTCATAGTCTCTAGCGGTAGAGTGGGACAGGTGACAAGAAGACAGAAACACTGTTCTCAAGGCAGTGTTTCCTTCTAGTAAGAAACTAGAGTTGCAAGGGAAAATTTTCAGAGGACTGAGTACATCTCATTCCACCTCTAGGTCTTTAAGATATGTCAGAATGAATGCGTAGAATCTTACATCTTACATTTTGCTAGGAGAGTAGTACAGTATCAAAATGCATAACCAAGAGAGGTTGTGCATTCTTCATCATTGGACATTTCCACAGCTTGGCTACACAAAGTCACTGCTGACCTGTTCAAGTCCAGGCAACAGTTCTGCTTTGAGCAGAATGATGGGCTAGAAATCTCCAGAGGTCCCTTTTAACCAGCATTTCTCTGATACCTTGAGTCTCATAGGGATTGCACAGCTAAGCTGACAAGCAGTGTTTCAGACAGATTCTGCAGAACAGAAGCCTATGGATGGTAACATCTACACACTCCATATCTAACATCTACACACTCTACACATACCACTCCAACCACTCCAGGCATGGTAGATATTGCCATCTGTAGGCTTTCATCCTACAGAGTCCTTTGTGTAATGCCTCCTCTTGATCAAAGACTGGATGGCAGCAATATAACAAAATACCATTTATGAAGCAGCAGTACTTCTGGAACAACGATGCTGCTCAATTCCCTTATGCCACCAAGGTTTCAGCAAAGAAAATGTTAGGCTCCTGCAGTGTTCTTGTGCCACTTTTATAGCAGCTGTGAAAGCAACAATGCTATCGTGCATTACTGGTATGCTGAGGTGTTGCTCAGAGAGAGCAAGCTTATGGCTGAGTTGAAGGCTGCCATACACCTTTTTTTTTTTGTAGTCTCAAGTCAATTATATCTAGTGCTTCCCACATCAAATGGAACAGCAGAGACTGAGTTCTAGCTAATAGCTCAGTGGGGACAATTCTATGTAGGCTAACAGAGCAGAAATATGCACGTAAGTGACCATTCCTTCCACAACACCACGCATGCACCTTATGCCGCACTCCACTCAACTATCAGTTTTGGGACTGTCAGTCTTCAACATCTCTATCAGTGGCCTAGACAGTGGGATCCAGTGTGCCCTCAGCAAGTTCACTGATGACAACAAGCTGAGTGTTGCAGCTGATACGACAGAAGGAAGGAACGCCCTTCACAGGGACCTGGACAAGCTTGAAAAGTGGGTCCACAAGAAAATAATGAGGTTCAACAAGGCCAAGTGCAGGTATTGCCCTGGGGTCAGGGCAATCCCAGATATGTGTACAGACTGAGAGAAAAACTTACTGAGAGCAGTCCTTCAGAGACAGACTTGGGGGTCCTGGTGGACAGAAAGCTGGACACCAGCCAGTAGGTGGCAACCCCCCACAGCAGGGGGGTTGGAACTGGAGGATCTTTAGAATCCCTTCCAACCTAAACCATTCTACAATTATACAATGATTCTATGATTTTGATGGTTTGTTCCTGGCACACTCATTTTCACCACCATTCAGAGCCAGCTTGCACAGTGTTGCAACATCCTCATCTCTGCCATTTCTTCAACCATAATCCCAATTTGATAGCCAAAAATACTTCCATCTCCATTTTCTTCATAGAAAAGCCTAAACATTTTTAATGGAATCCTAAACAACGAAACTATGATGGCAGTTAAATTGTAACCACACAAAAAGGCAGGATGTGCGCTCAAAAGGATTCCTCATGTTAACTCAACAGAGTAAAAGCTTCTCACACTCTACAGATACAAATAAATATTTTTATCTACTTCCTAGCAATGATATATGGATAAACTGCATACATACATCTGCAAGAAACCTTTCTTCAATACAGCTCCTATGCAAAGGACAAGCTTCAACTACTTATGTGCTCCTGTTCTGCTTCCTCCAAAATTGTCCATTCCATATTAATGCCTGGCTGCCAAAACACATTAATTCCATAGTTGTATCCCTGTCATAAGCCATTAGTTCCACACTCTTACTACACATAATACATACATTCCACATTCTTTTCCTTAATATGCAAATCTTTCCAACCATGGTCCCTTTTGTTCTGGTGCCTCTCAACCCACCAGCATATGCAGGAGAGCTCACAAACTGATCCTCTGGGATATACACAAACATGACCAGTATGTTCTTTGTGATTCGTATGTGACCACAGCAGAGATTCTGAGGTTCCCTCTCAAGCCTCAAATTGTTTAAGAATTGCCCAGATTCCTGACCCCTTTCATCTGCACTAAGTGGTTTATGCTGGCTATTATGAATCTGCTTTCAAGGCTCCTAAACAATAACTGATTTTGTTTACAGTAAAAACGTTTCCACTAGCCCAAAGCACTGTTCTTAGACAACACAGAGGTGAACAACTGCATAATTGCCACCATTTCCTGCTGTCAAAAATGTCATTAAAACCATACTGAATTCATTCAATAGGCAGCAACATTTACAAATACTTCTTTCACAAAGAGCTTCTCCTTTTCACATGAGGTCTTTATCCCAACAGCTCCTGTCTGCCTTCAAAACCAGGAGGTGGAACCTACTTCACAGTTCTGTGAATATTTTGATTGCTCCAAAAGATAGCAGAATTGACAATCTCAACAAAATTCAGGATCTTTCACTTGCTCCAGAAAATGCTCTTATGTCACAAGTTTGTGGTACTCAAGGCTTGTAAAAGTGAACAAGGCTGTCTTTGATTCCCTAAGACAACAGCAGTACCTGGACACGCAGAGCTGGCATAGCCCATGGCGAAGCCCTGGTTTGGGGCACTGCAGATATTACGTGGGGTGCAAAGTCAGAGCTTCCAATTTGGAGGGCATGAAGTACAATATATTTATTCCCAGAAATCCTCCTATTTCGTTATGGCAATGGCTGGCACTGTCTCTCTTGGAACAGGAAAATGGCTGAAGAACAGCTGAGATCTTGGTATTATCAGACTGATTTGTCACTATTCTTAATTTGCACGTATGCTATGGTGACGTGTGCATTGCATATGCTTAAACTGCAGGGCTGAATGCTCATGTTATATCAAGCTGCACATGATTTTACAACTGGCTCTGCTCCTTGAGCTGTGGGAGCAGATCTTGAGCACTTCTGAAAGGCAGGCTACAGCTGAGTGGCTGCAGCCGTTAACTCTCCAGTGCAATCTCTCCTCCACCCCAACCACCTCGCTTCCTCCATCCCTCAACATTCTTTGCTGCTTTGTTTATTCTGCAGAAAACATCAGTAAAGGTATACGACCAAGGTAAAACATTTTGGCAAACAGTTATTTTTTGTAGCTCAGCTTAAAGGGAAAATATGAAGGCTGCCCCTCCTCCTCAGAAAAGGGGAAGGGTGGGGTTGAGAAATGAGATCTGGAAGCAGCCCAGCCAAATAGAAGGCTGGCTGCCCCAGTAGTCCTTTTAAAGGAAAACTGAACTGTTTTTTTTGGTAGAATGAACCATGCTGGCAGGAGAGCAAAGGTTTAACAGAGAGAAACTGCATTAATTTTTAAAGAAATCATTCAGATAACTTTCAGGAAAATCTTCAAGAAACTGGGGATGTGTAAGGCTGAGCATATTTCAAGAAAATGTGTAAATCATACTGCAGAGATTATTTAAGACCAAACTGACATACAAATAGAAATCTTTAACAGAGCACAATCCCGCACTACTAGGAGATGTACTGAACTACCCTGCAGGTCTTTTCAAGGTTTAACTTCCATGACTGTATAGAATTGGGGCCCTGAAAGGGGAAACAGAAAAAGTGGGCTTACGATTTTTGCTGATTAACAGACTGACTTTTTGAAGCACTACGGTACTCTGTAGACCTAGATGGTATAGGCCACAGGCAGAGAACTGCAGATTTCCCCGACCAGCCATAGATTACTACTGAAATTCTGTAGTGGAGCAAAGAAGCTTATGGCAGCACCTGCAATCACAGCCGCCATTCTTGGATCAGCTCTGGAAGCAAGACAGAGTGACAAAGCCTTCAGTTGGGAAGTGAAGGACTTGGTAGATCACAAGGAGGTTCCAGAATTACTTAGAGGACTTGCAAACAGACAGGCACCACTTCATTTCTCCCTGAGCTGCAGCTGCCCCTAGGTGAAGCAGCAAAGCTGCATGCAAAACACAGGGGAGCTTAGTTTAGAAGGTGAGGAATGGTTTGTTTGCTGTTCAGCGGGAAATCTGAACAAAAACGTCAGGAATCACTCAAAAGTGTTGTGCTGTACTGCAGTGGTAAATGAAAAGGTCAGCTTGGCATTGAAGCCCAGCACTACTCCCAGTCACGCTCGGGTCATTCCCTGCTCTCACCATCTCAGCTGCTACGTAACCCGCTGGGCAGAGGGAAGCAGAGCTGTCCTGCCCTGAGCTGAAAGATGATGCAGGTGAGTACGCGGGAGCCATCTGAGAGCTGCCACAAGCAGTGCCATAGCTGAGCAGGACAGAGTGCACTGCCTGTTTGATCCCCAATCTACCCCTCCTTTCAAATCTAGATAGGCTTCAAATTAATTTACAATCTCAAGTGCTGCTAACTCAATCAAATTATGAAATAAAAGCTCATCCTGAGGGAAGGCAGAAATCAGCTCCTTTCTCTGTCTCACAGCTGTCCCTTCCTCCTCCCATGTGTTCCTGAAACCTGGGACTGTTCCAAGTGCTAAATGCACTGGAAAGCATATCCTCGGGCCAGCTGTGATCTGATCATGGTGCGTTGGCCGCGGGTGAATCAGAAACCAGCCGATAGGCCCTGAAACAATGCGGTCCCTTGTTAGGCTGCGAGAGTGGCCTTCTCCTGCAGCCCCCACCCGGCAGCCAGCCTCCAGCCCTCCAGCAGAGTAGGGTGCCAGCGGCCTTCTGCAGCACGCCCTGCGGGATCCTGCCGGCCAGCCCTGCGCTGAGCTGCGGTACTTTCTGTTGGGAATGACATGCTCCTTGTGTTGGGAGAAAAGCAGGTGATCATCTAGCCGTGGCCTGCTGTCTGTATTTCTGCACAAGCTGCTGTGGGATGGCCCCGGCAGCGGCATCTGGTACTACAATTCCTCTGGAATCCCAAGGGTTGGAAGCCTCCTGGGAAGCTTCTCATCATCAGCTGAGCAGTGCACGTATCAGGCCCAGGAACCAGATTTATCTGGCCTCTCAGCTTTGCTGATGTTTTGTAGGCTTTATATGTTTATGACCTTAAGCATTATAGAAATCAAGCAATGGCATGCTGCCAGAGCCCTCCACTTTTCCCAGCCAGGCTCACAGCGAGTGAGGCTGCTCCCTTCCGCAGGAGCAGAAGGAAGGGGTGAATGGTGGGGCAGGGCTCGCTCTTCTCCCAGCAGACATGCTGAGGGGACAGAGTGCTGTCCTGAGGGAGAAGGGGCTGTGATCAGCGCAGATTTGAGGAAGTTTAGACAAGACTGCAGAGAAATTTAATCCTTGTGCTTTAACCAAGTCTCAAAATGAAGAGCTGTTTGCATTTGTACTAAAGTAGTACGTCAAAGCCCCAGCCAGGATTACTCAGTGTGTTAGACGGGACAGACCCATCTTCACCGTAAATACATTCTGCCAATCAATTCCCACTGCAGCTTTGATTAGGCACAACATTTTCCCTGCTTCCTGCTGCAAACAGCTGCCATGTTGCATCACAGCTGCATTTCAGTGGCTGTTGAAGATCCAAATAAATTGATCCTAACAAATTTCAGCATAAATGCCTGTCTTAAACTGGGGCACTTTCAAATAAAAATATACTGTACTGGTGCAAGGCACTATTGATTGTTGATAAAATCAAAATGAAATACCTGCTTTCTATGCGCTTTGCTATACTAAATAGCTTTAAAAGCTAAGAAAATTACATATCCTAATGTATGAACTACTTGATCATTACCAGTCACTTGCCTTACAGGGATACCAGCACTAGTTCTCAAAAGAAATAGAGCAGAAAGTTAATTTTCCTGAAAATTAATGTTGCTTTGGATAACTGTAATAAGTTCTAATCACATCCAAACTGAATTTGCAGCTGTGGCTCAGACGTGTATATACTTTTCTGCTCTATTGGCTTTTGCTGTGGAATTTCCATATTTTGAGCTGAAATACCTCTGAAGTTGGCCCTGATATTCCATTGTACTCCAGTTGCATCAAAAGAGAAATTTGCCCAGCTAGATCAGACTGCAGAATTTGAGGTCTAAATCATTAAAACACACACTGAGGTGTGTGTAGATGAAAATTTTCATGACCTAGATCAGTCAACAAGAACCATGTATTGGACCATCACAACAACGAACATGGAGTACAGCAATCGAACATAAAGCCCACAAAAAATGTAACATGTTCTACTAAAACTTAATCTCCTTTCTGCAAAGAGGACTATCAAGATTTTCTTGTAGCACAGAACTCAATAAATTTTCTTTGAATAGTCGTGTGTGTGCGACAGAGAGAAAAAGAGAGAGAAAGAATTAGGCTGGAATGCTCTAAGGATGTATGCCAAGCTCTCCACATCTGGAAAACAGAAAGTAGAACTATATTTAGTGCACAATGACTTGCAATAATTTGTGAAGGGGAAATAAAGAAAAGAACAAAAAAGAGAAAAAAAACAACAAAACTTAAGTTGCCAGTGTTAGCCAATTAAATGAATTATAAAGAAAAAAGAAAAATCAAGCTGGGAAAAGAATAAGTTAAACCCTGGGGTATATGTTATTATAAGAGCTTCTACAGGCAGAAACACTGTGTAGAATTAGCAGGCATATTTATAAACATGCTACAGATAATGCATACTTCAGTATAAATACCACCTCAAAAAATGTACAAAGGATTTCTGGCACACAACAGTTAGGGCATTGACCTCTGCTGTACATTAATTTCCTTTACACGGCTGAAATGGCCTAAATATGTTCCTTAGTGGTGTATGGGAAACTTTTTCCATAAGGTAATTGCAACTACAAGCATTATAAAGTCTTCATCAAGTATGCCTCAGTTACCATGCGTTCTGCTAGGCCTTGTAAACAGAAAAACCATGAAGACAACCTTCCACAGATGCAGCACATTCAAAATGAAGATAGTAATACACTTTCTAAATTCCTCGTCTTATAATCTAAAAGTTAGTTATCTAAAATTTCTGAATTCCTCATCATATCTTGTTGTAAAAACAAGACATAGAACAACTACATTCCCGTTCTGCAGCTTAAACAGCTTGATTTGAACATTTCATTTCATTCTCTTCGGTATCATTCTTGTTTGCAGGTGGTTTCTCAAACCTGAGGTCTCAGTACCTCAGATTCTCCATCTTTAGCTCTCAAAAGGACATCTCAAATAACAGATTTTCATTAAAGCTGAGGTCTTATCTCACACAGTTTAGAAGGACAACTAAGATGAAAACAAACGGCATTACTGACAAAATGGTAGAAAGACAGTCATACTTATAACTGCCAAAGCATCTTCTGGTGCTTAATTATTCTAGCTTAGAGCTTCTAGGCAGCAATATGCCGTCAGGAGTTTGTGAAAGTGAGCATCGTGTGCCACTGCACAGCAATGAGGTCCCTGGAACATGGAGCAAGACAGTGGGACCTTGGAGTCCAGAGGAGTCCAATTGCTCCCTGCACTACCAGGAGAAGAGCAGCCTGTTGCCTTTGAAGCACAGACTGAAGAGCCAGTTTGAGGAGAAGCAGGGATTGCTTGTCAAGGTCTGGTTGCTTTAGCCTTCCATCTTTATTTTGCTTGCATATACAAATAATAGAATGAAAAAAGAAGAGTGTCTTTCTGAAATGGAAAGTTTGGGAAAAACGTAAAAACCAGCAGCCGTGTATCTGGCTTCAATATTAGCTAGCATTTGAGGGGATCTGCATATTCACCTAATGACAAACTGCATGTTGTGGCTGTCTTAAATTAGTATGTTCTCATGTGCCTCGTGTACAGATAGATAAAGGCTGTTTTAAGATACACTCTTCCTGGCTCTGGGTATGTTAGACAGCAATATCACTTCTATGCCAGCGTCCTTCATCCCTGCCCTACAGGACTGTTCTAAGAGGAAAAAAGGGAGATCTTATTTCCAGCTATATTAACTACACAGCTTCTAGGCTGTACTCCGTCAACTAACCCAACAGCATTTGTGATACACATACATAGGTACTGGAGCACAACCAAACCAATGCACAGAAGCTGCAAAGCAGTAATTGACGTACCGTTTTGCAGTGCGCTCACACACTCTTCACCAGTAAGACAACAGACATGCATAAGTTTAAATGTTCTAATTTTTCAATGCAGAACAAGGAGTGATAGAAGCAGTGTATCTCTTTATACGGCCATACCTCAGAAAAGATGGGGAATAGAAAAATAGACACCTTCTGTACGGTAGGAGCGAAAGAGAAATGGGGCAACATACAGACCAGGAGACAAGGATACCAAACAAAACAAGGCAGAGATTGAGATAACAGCTAGAGATTTAACTGGCAATGACAGGAGCAGTGCATGATGCAGTGTGCAAGGGCAACATTATAAAACAATCATGTAAATTTTTATAGCAACCCTAAACTTGATACAAGGACTGGGGAAATAAGGACATCTAACTAGTAAAGTAAGAGGCTGTGCAGAGCTCTCCAGTGGGTTTGTCTTGTTCCACTAGGCAAGCTCACAGTGCCTGAGACACAAGATAAAAACACTCCACACCTTTCCTTAAAGACGATGCAGAACTTCTTCCACATGCTTCACTCAGGCAGAGCATTCATGTATGTCATGGATGCTTTAAAGGAAAAACATGCTAGTTTGAAGCATTAGAAATGAAAGCTGCTAAAGAAAATGGTTAAAAGGTCCAAGCAGACTTTGATACTGAAGCCTTCATGCTTCACATTCTTTAGGCTCTGAGATCCTGTTAGAATCAGAACTGCTGTCTACAAATACCCTGCTGAAGTCAGCAGAAGATGAGGATTTACTGTAATCACTACAGCACTGGGCAGTGAGTTAGGCTCGTTCCTGAACTGTTTCCTAAGAGATGTTAACCATCTCAGCTGGGTGCTCTTTGTAGTCATGGTAAAGGTCAGCTCTGTCTCTAAGCACAAATCAGAAAAGTAAATCTAGTCTAAACAATTCTCTGTACTGTTCCAGAAGCAATTAAAGGCTTTGTATCTTTCCCCCAGGTGTGAGCAGACACTTCCCACAGACAGTATGCACAGCAAGAGCTCAAAAAACATCAACTCTGCAGAAGAAAGTGAAAAAAAAACCACAGCTTTGGGCATGGAAGACTGAACTGGACAAAACAGGAACAGCTTCTCCAGGTGTTCACTACAGCCTGTAGTTAGAGGAAAGTGGACATAAAACATTTCTGGCTCAATTCATCAAACTCCATCAGCTCTTTCTTACAAGAGCAGTGCTAACAGGTAAGATACCCACTTCTAGATTCTCTATTATTTTGTTAGGCACACCTGCAATCTGCTCCATCAGCATAACGCCTTAATTCATGATAGAGATACTGGGTGCAGGAGACTAAAAGCATTCCTTCATCCCTGCGCAGTATCTTTGTGAACCAGCAATGATATGAAAATAATAGAAAAGAATGGTAAAGTGAATGCTCATCCATTTTGAAACAAGTATCCTAGATAAAGAGCATTTGGTTGTTTCCTTGTTCTGGAGACTTCAACAGTGGAATAATAAATACAATTCCTTGTAAATACATCTATAATACTAGGTATATATCACATACCTAAAATCTCTCACTGATTTTGCAGGGAGCCAGCAACAGCAGTCCTGGGAGTTTGATATGCTGTCCATGAAGCTCCAGCATTTTAGCACTGACATATCACTTGTCTTTCAAACTAGAAATCTACCTTTGCAACTAGCACTCATGACAGAGCTGATGAAACATGAGTAGCTTGGGGAGTCAAGATTTTTTTAACATTCTTATTTTAAAATCTTTTTTTTTTTTTTTTCCTTCCTATCAAAGTCAACACATTGATGCCTTCTGCAGGGGACTCTGACCAGTGTGGGACATTCTGTTTTCATTCAAACCCCACAACTCCCTGCTGTGGGATCCTATATGTGGGGTTAGCCAATGCTTTTGCCTTTCAGAAATGGAAAAAAATACACAAGATGGCAGAGGGTAGTAAGTCAAGTCTTTACCTGTGCCCCTGTTTGAACATCAGATATCCTCCACCTCCATCATCAGGAGGGTTTATTTTTATAATTAGATTACTTTCACTTAGCATGGAAAACTGAGTGCACACATGCAAACAATCTGAGCAAACTAGACTGTGGAAGAAAGGTGTCACCCTAAGTGCTATAAAAGAAGTTTTTGGCACATGAATCTATGCAGTGATCTGATTCTCTAAAACACAATCCATGCTATGGCTCAATTTCCCCCCTGTGGATTATATCAGCGAAGAAGCTGGTCCCAACACTTTTATGATAGCATAACATCAGCGTCTGGATATTGGTGGAACTGTCACGAGTTCTGTGATAATAGCAATGATCCAAATGTTTTTAATATTGTAAAAATGGACTTGTTTCTTCACCGTCTCTCACAGTGGCTTGGAAGAGAAGTTAGGGCACAGGGAGAGAAGATTCTACAGATATTTAGTACTGAGCTGCCAAGGTCTTGATCATAACAGAACAACTCCACACAAAGAGTTAATTTGGCAGATAAAGGACGTACAAATTATTTTCAAATTATTCTCTTATACACATCTTACTACAAGGAAGGGCCGGGCAGTTGGCTGTTCTCATCCCTAAGCAGGAATTCTCTACTGGGTAGCTGTCAGCTCTAAGGTCATTCTGTACTCTCACATGACTTAAGAGACCAGAGAATCATTGCTGCATTCTATTCAGCTAACAGATATTCTGCTTTCATGAATAGTATCCTTTTGAAACTGTGAAGACTAATTTAATGAGCAAGACTCTGTTTAGGTATTCATGTCTGTCCAAGAAACAGCTGAAATTAAAGGATCACACTAGTCTTCAGCTGCTATCATAAAATCATTACAGAACATTGTATAATTACACCCTTCATGCAATTTCATTTCAGAACACATCCTGGCCTAGCTGCTCTTGACTGAACTTGAGATGATTGGACGGAGTTGTGTGGGATGACACACATCAAAATTAGACAAATGAGTGCAGGTTAGGCTGGAGGTGGAGGTTGTGAGATTCAGGACCAAATGCTCAGACAGGAGCTATAGCTTTGGTTTGAAACAGCAGGAACAGAGCTACAAGAAAAGTAAATTTCAGCAAAAATGAAAAGGAAACAAACTGCACAGAACTCTACAAGGCAGAAGAAGATGATTCTCCTGCTTAGTGTGAGGAAATTTGCAGAGTACCTGGGAGTGCTGTGGCTGCCCAGAGCTGGCACTTCCAGCCTTTCACTTTCCTGCCCACCAGACATGTCTAAATATCTTGAGAAAAACAAGAAGGAAAACAATTGCTAACTGTAGTGTGTATAATAAAAGCCTGGCTTTCCCCGTGAAACTTCACTGTTGCTCTTAAACCACCTCAGCTGCCCTCTCAGGATCCAGGATGTCAGCACAGCTCCTCCAGTGGATTAATGTCGTGTCCACTCTGGAGCCATCTACAACAGCCCTTTATATGCTGTATTGTAAGTCTGGGGTTGGTTTCTCAGTCGGAAGACCAGCATTACCTCTCTACTCAAGATAGCTGTTTTCTGTATGATATCACTCCAGCAAGAGCAAAAAAACAGAGGTGGAAAATAAAGCTGTGCATGGGATGTACTGAGCTGCCAGCAGTACAGTCCTTTGTTAGGAGCAGGAACAGGTAGAGGATATATTAGAATGTTCTGACAGACAGATCCGAGAGATCCTATGGTAGAACAAAAAAGTTTTCTTAACCTCTAATCGGTAACGTAAGAACTGACTCAAAGGCAGAGGCTGAAGTAGTTCTGGCTGAAACTGCGTGCATTTCAGTTCCCTATAATGTTCAGGTCCCTACAACACAGTGCAATTATTCTTTCAATACCAGGATTTCTCGCATGTCCATAGCATTCTTACTGATATCAGCCCTCACTTACTGTGTGTTTTGGTTATTTAGCACTACCCAGAGAAAATGAAACAAGATACAAAATGGCCACCTTACCCAGTTCTTTTTGTAACCGCAATCAATTCTTCAAAGGCTGGTGTGCTGTTCCTCTGCCAAGTACTACAGCACTGTCTTTACCTTCCCTCCCCTTTTTGCCACTGTCAGAAGGGCAGCTCATAAACCAGATTTGCTCCAAACTGTATCTTAGGGGATACCAGCTATATGAAAAGACATGTCCTTTTCCCAGGCCAGTGCATTTTGCATTCCCATGGTTTTTACTCATCATGGTTTTGGAATACAAGAATGAAATCACCAGGTCTGTCACTCCAGGGCTTTTCATCAGGATCAAAACTACTTTAAAATAGGCACAAAGGGAAAAGAAAATATATATTCCTCGCTGATTTATCTATTAATGCTGGAAAGCAGTTATATCTCTGATGTTTTGGAGAAGGATCAGACACCTTCATAGTCAAACAGCACCATCCAACATATGGCAGTAGATGAAGGTTGCCTTTTGCCTCTCACATTCACTCTGAATCCTTCTAAATCATTCCTGCCAACACAGCATGGTCCCTGAGGATCATTAACATTCTTCAGAAGAGCAAATCTCTCACTTATATAATAGGTTAGGTTGCACGGAAAAACAGGTATGAAAAGCTCCCTCAGGGAAGACACCTGCAGAGTCTATTCCTTGACCTTCATTCAGCTCTGCTGCACCTACAGATGGCTGCTGTTTGCCTCAGCACTGCATGAGTACATACTCAGAATATGTCCCAGGAATAAAACATCGTCCAGTGATGCTACTTTCCAATTTCGTTTAAATGAAAAGCTTTCCTGTTTAAAGTCATTAGCAACTGAACACAGTCTTTCACTCACTTTGTGAATATGTGTATCTCAAAGTGCAAAATTTCTAAAGAGAGATTGCTGGAGGAAGCATCATTCCACAATAGTCCCTCAAAACACTACAAATGCATTAAAAATACCCTGTTAATGAATTGAGGTTCTATCAGCACGGCCTGTAGCACACTGCAGCTTACACATTACTGGTACAAATAAAACTATTTCTTTTGACTGCAGTAGGCAACCTAATTTCTGTTAAACGTAAATTGAATCAACATAAAACTTCCACCAACACTCTTACACCTAAATTTCACTTGGATTTCCTAAGCAAACATACACAGTACTTCTCCAGAAAACAAACACAGATAGATTTCCCAACAAGTAATAAGCATCCAGCCACTGTAAGGTTTTCTGCAGCTGCTCACTCTGAAACACTGTCGCTGTCGACCTCAATAGCTTTTCTTAATGCAGCAAAACTCATTCAACTCACTATAAAATATTATTTCAACGTATGGATATGGGATTCAGATGTTCTTTAAAGACAAACAGAAAGGGAAGAGGCAGATTAAGAAGATCCAGCATTTATCATTATCTAATGTTTACATGCTGCAGAGAGAAAAAGTATGCTATTGATCCCAATATAGTAGCTGCCCTCACATCCTTCAAGGTGCATCTGCTCAGTGTATCAGGCACTCTTGTTATCCCGGGAGACACAGAGGCTGACTTGACAACAAAGTGGAGAAAGGCCACTTGAAATCCTTTTCTTCCTTGGAGCAGTATGGTGGTGCTCTCAGAAGAAAACAAAACTTCACACTTCACAACATATCACCCCAGCACCATCTACTTATTAATAAGCATTTATTTTACACTGGAAAGATGGAAAGATGTTCTCACTTTGTTCTATCCAGTAAATTTTTCTTCAGCCAATGGCTAGCTGGGGCTTTTCCTACACTGCGTGTATGTACTGGGGAATTTTCATTCATTAGCTCTTCTTCCAATTCACAGTTCAACTTCCACCAGTTGATAAAAGTTCCATGCTCAGTTGTGTTTGGAGAAAAGCAGAGAGCCTGGCAGCAGCAGAGATCTATGCAATGGCTGACTTATATGGGACTCCTGGGACTGAAGGTTTGAGCCCAAACAAGAAGCTCACAGGAAAGACGAAGAAGTTTGGTGCAAGAAAGTTGGAAAGCTGAGATGTAGTTAGAAGGGTGTCTGTCACTGTAGTAGGGAAAGTCATTGAAACTGAAAGCAAAGTGGGAGGTTCTGCTTTGGTATGAAGCAGATGACAGTAGATGAGCATGGCAGCTGGACAGATATAGCTGTATTTCATCAAGACTGCATCTTCTTGTGATTGGCAACAAAAAGTTGTTTTCAGACACAACCAAATCAGAGAAAGAAAGACATTCAATTAGTCTGACAGAAAACAGGACCAGCACGCTTGATGTGGGACACAGGAGCACGTGGTGCTCACTAGCAGTTAGAAGAGAGCTCCACTTGAAGTGGTCATTCTTTGTTCAGTTTCAATCACCTTGAATCAGGAATACCAGTTGTTCTGGCTCTGCATTCATTCTTGAACTCGCTACTTTTGAGTTAAGGCCGAGTAGTATTTTAAAAATATATAATTAAAAATATAGAATATAAAGATTTATGAAATATATATTTTTATATATAAAATATATAAAAACCTAATTCTCCCTGAAGTCCCATCTGAAGTAATGGCATAATACTTGGCTCATTCTTTCAGTCCACCAAACAATGACTGCCAGGAAAACAGCCTACTTCTGTCACTCCTAACAAAATATAGTTAGCTTTTAAATACACAGCCTTGTCTTTACTTTCTCTACTTCTTTTTGGTTCAGATCTTTGTAGTATCTTTGGTTTATGTCAGGTGCAGCTCTCCCCCTGGGAGCAACTTGCTTTTTAGAGCATTTTAAAGCTGGAGCATTTCCCAAGTTCTTCCAGATCTAACTTGATCCTTTTTCCTGGCAGCCTGTGTTGAAGGACAAAGCATCTGTCTGCAAGGTAGGGTACTGGTTTTAGCGTTGTCTCTGAAAAACCTAACTTTTTTGTAATTGCTGAGAGTCACCTAAGATACCTTTATATAGTAAATCAATACTCTTCTGGTGAATGATAAACCTAGAAGAGAGAAATACTATCTCCCTGTGCTAAGATGGTCAAAACCACCATATAAATAAGCTGATAATAGACCTAAATAAACAACACAGCAGCAAATGAGCGAGTTCTTACCTCCCTGACAGAAACCCGTGTCCCTCTGCTGGAGTACCACTATGCAAGCAGCTGGGTGGGCACTGGGAATATGCAAAGGCTTTGAAGTGGGAGATTGAGCAGCCAATGATGGATAAAGATGAGAAAGAAGGGAGGAAAAGTTCTGGAGAATCCAGAAGGATGAATCTGGTACAGACAGTAGAAGACTTCTCTAGTGACAGTCTGTTTTGGAGGTCTTGCTCATTCATCTGTGGAGATCTGACCAAGACCAATTTGGATGGCCACTCTCTTCCAAAGAGGTACCTCTATGGAGAGACAGTGAAGAAGCTGGGGCAAAGAGAGGAAGCAGGAATATCTTAAAGTATCATAAAAAAGCCAATTGATTAATCTCTGGAAAAACAGTAATCATTAATCTGATTTTCACCAAACTTTTGGGGAAAATTAAAAATATATCATGGTTGTTTTTTTTTTTTCTTTAAAAAAAAAAAAAAGGGACACATACCATGTTCATAGCCTCTGCCACAGTATTAAAAAGTGAGGCTCTCACTGGCTGATTACTCTCTGCCTAATGGGAAAGGATCACATTTGTGAACTTGCCTGTGATTGCGTATGTGATGGGCGGTACTGCACAAAATGAGAACCAATGGTTAATGAATAAAGCATTGAAGTGGATCATGCGACATATGGAATTAATTTCTGACTCTGGTATAGACTTATATATGCCACTAGGAGAGTTCTTTTGACTCTTGCTATATCACATCTGAGTAAGATGACAGTAACACCTCCCCATCACGTATTCATTCTTTACCACACAGAGAAAATTCATTTCTCTTTGTGAAGTACTCAGTCCTGCATTATTGAAACAAACACGGCAAAAACAAGAGTGACTTGTCTTTTCTCTTGTCCATTCTATGACTCTGTGATCGCACTTGCATGTCCCATGCAGCCACAGCGAGTCCCCTGCAGGATTCTGATACACAGTAACGCAGGGTGGGCTGAATGGGACTATTTAGGCCAAAGAGCTCTAATGGAGAATATGGCCGTGCATAACTTCTACAGTGCTGTATACCATACTTTCAGTGATTTAAGCTTTCATGGATTTTAAATGATTAAGCAAAAGCATTACAGTGCACCTTCAAGTGGCCCTTAATAAATAGGTTTTACTTTAGAAAAAGGTTTCTTACTGAGTCTACCGGGAAATATTTGCATGTGAAATGAAGACATTTGAATGAAAACAGGTTTGTTTATTTTAGAAGGCACTGCAGCCACCCACTGCAGGGCAGGGTTTCCAGCAGACCAGAACTGGATGCCAAGGAGCTTCAGGAAGGGAAACAAGAAACAGAACGGGAAATCGAGCAGTTCAGCTTCTTTTCACTTTAATCGCCAAAAGTGGGCAGCACTACTAAAATAATATTGTATAAGATCTTCTCTTAACCCAGTAAGCTCACTCTTTACTTCCTACTCCAGTGCATATGCACAGAAATCCTGAGTACTGGAGGAAATAACATTAACCCTGTATTAATCCAGAAAAATAGAAGTACTCTTCATGAACACAGTTAGTATGTTTAGGACCAAAAAGATGTTACATTCCCATTGTAGGTCTCCTTGTACAAAAGCAGCCTTTTTTTTTTTCTTCTTTTCCTCCCTGAAATGAAAAATACATATTTTGTGCAGAACCAGCATTAATGCAGCAATTAAGGCAACACCACAGAACTGCCTTGTACAAAAAGCTACATCACCTTTCTAAATAAAATATAGACAGAAGTCATATGAAAATGTCCACTGGATCCTTAATGAGAGCCTAGTTCAACGTCTCATCTAACAGAGGATGAGATATGTGCTGCAGTGTTAAAAACCTTCCAGGGAAGTAGTTAGGTTCCAAATCAAGAAGGAACATCACCATCTCCTGAGTCATCAGCATTATTTCCTGCCTTTATGTATGCATGTTCATAGGAAATCTTTCATCTAATATTTTTCAAAGCCCAGTCCCACTTGGCTAGCAAGCTTAGGCAAAATCCAGCCAACAACAGTATAGGCACAACAAGTTTCAACAAAAATATTTGTTGCAAGAACACTCTTTGATTCATTTGCCTTCCTTGGCTGAACCTTGACTACACCCATCCTGATGCACACTCACAGAATGCAGCTGCCATGTCAGGATCCAAGTTGAATTTCTGCACTCCTTAGTTACTCCTTCTGGCTTTGAAAACTATCCAGGTGGCTGCATAAGGGGCTACAGAAATTACAGGGGGATATGAGTTGGCGAGAGGACTTGCCTGAGAAGCAAAGAAAGGGGAGATACCCACACTCTGCCAGCCCATCCCCATCCGATCTGCCCACAATGTGCTGTTGTAAAGAGCCTGCAGTGAAGCAGGGGATTTGGCACCGACATGGTGTGGAATAGTCATCAGATATTTAAAACAGAGCTGAGAGAACAAAGAAGGGCTTTGTAGTGCAAGGCAGCACTGAAAACCCTGAGCCTCAGCCAGCCAGCTTGCATGGAGTGTTTGCTAATGTACACAGTGGAGTGCATTCCTCTCATTTGATTATATGACAGTTTTATATACCAGGTATGTGCAGAAGTTTTTCTTAACCCTTTCAGTCCTACAAATTAGTAAATCTAAAAGAGACATGCATTTCTGCCGTGTTGTACATGCATGCAACTTCAGTCACGGAGGGCTGAATATGTGTTGTGGCCAAATGGGTTCGGATGTACATGCTGAAAGTATCTATGTTGCTGAAGCAACAGAAGCAATTAAACATGAAAGAATTACAAAACTTTTTCAGTCCTTATTGATGCTGTAATTTTATATATTTCCCTTGATTTAAGCAGTAACTATAAAAAGGTTTATTTCAAGAACTATCATTCACTCTCCATATTGTAAAATGAAAGGACGCAGAGACTGCTCTTACTGCCCATTTGTTAGACTGTGGAGAAGGCAGACAGGAACTCCCTGTTAGCTAATGCCACTTTCTGCAATGCACTGCATTATGCAGTTTGTCCAGCACAATGGCAGTAATAAGATATGCCCTTCTTGGTGTATATCTCGCAAGATCAATTGCTAAAAAGTGTTGTCTATAATCAGGCAATGCTTTAAGCAGGCAAAGGGACCTCTCATTTGTATAACGTGTACAGATCTGGTGCAGGACCAAGGCAGTTTTGGATGCTTTTGTGCCAAGTAGCAAGGGCAAAGCAGTCTTACTTTCCTGTTCTGCTAACACACAAAGTAAATTTCTTAGCCATAATTATAATAACACACAATTAGATTTTGAGAAGATCTGCTATGGTGTCTTTCAGAGACTCCAAGCTGTAAAGCTATTAAGTTATACAGTTAAAAGACTAACTTCTGTTAATTAAAAAAATGAGAGACACTGAAAGAGATGACTGTGGTTAAAATCCTCAACAGCTACAAAGTTGCCTGTATTTTTAATATTGCTAACTCACAGACAAATAGTTAAGCCCACAGAACCTCTGCAAAGTATTAACTAGGAATTATTTTCCTGCTTAGCCATCCAGGGCAACAACAAGGAGATGGAAGCTAAAACATCTTGCCCAACATCTTCATGTCAGAGGTAGGATTAGGATACAGCATTTCTGGGCTTCTGCTCTCACACTCTGAGTTCCTACTCCTATATTCCTAAAGTGTAGTTTGAGCTGCAGGTGGAGAGGAAGTACTTGAGGCTGGTATCTGGAATAAGGTGGACAGAGAGAAAAGAAGATGGAGGAGGGTGAAATTTGTTGCAATGGTGGGTAAGTGTACACATGGGCTGATACATGGTGAGCGAGAAGTGAGCTAGAATAAAAGCACTGATCTAAGCCTCCATAAAGCTCTCATAGATTCCTACCCCAGTGAGTGTGACTTCAGAATTGGTCTCAAAATGGACTGGAGTACATAAAGGACGTTGGAGAATAGTGAAGGGAGAAATTAGTTGTTTTTGTGTCATACCAACAGGTAGACTCTTGCTGGGATTATTTGGACATGCTTGAGTTTGTAAAGAATAGGAGAATCTCTCCCAAAACATAAAACTGATTATTAGATACTGCAAGCAGATTATCCAGAAGATCTCCTGTTCCCAAATTAATACTATTTTCAATAATTAATTACAGAAAAATTAATATTTTGGCAGAACTAACTTACAAAAGGAAGGCAATTTTTGAAGTTTTCACCTAAATTCTGATAGAACTAGTTGTGAGTTGTTACTAGTTGTGAGATCCTCCTTTGGAAAGCGGAAGAGAATGCTGCTTTTCCAGGGGTATACAGGAACAGGATGAAGCACGGAGGTTCCTATGGGAAAGTCAGATGTTCCATGAAATGCAGTACAGATGATACATTCAGACAAGTATCAGTGTTCTGTATCTGGAAACGAGTATTATTCTTAATTACTTTTTCTACTGCTAGATTGTGTAACTTGGAAATAATGTGAGAGTTTGGAAAGAAATATTTTCTGTTATGGAAATTTGTCTTAAACCATGAGGAAAGGGGCAGGAAGTACTCAGATTATAGGACTTCTCAGCAGCCTTCAGCTCTAATGATCACAAGATGCGGCTGTCTCAGCTTAATGCTTGTCTGTATGTGAATGTAAAAAAAAAAAAAAAGTAGACTTGTCTCACATTCCTTCTCCTCCCGTGATAAGTGGAGACATTTCTGCAACCACAGAAGCCCACAGTCTTCCCCGTACTGTTAGGTAAGTACAAACGTGCGAGACACAGCACCCCTGGATGTCAGGAGAGTGTTTGTGACACCTATCTGTATACTGTCTTCACAAAACAACAGCACTACTTCCCATCCAACTGAATCCCTAAGCTCAAATAAAAGGTGAAGATAAACCCTGTTACTTAGCCAAACAGAAAAAAAAAAAAGATACAGACAATGCTGGCAGAAGAGGTGAAATTTTAGACATGCTAGCAATTATCATGCTGTATCGAAAGAACAGGCTGCTGCCCAGTGACACAGAACGTCAAGGTCTCTCTACAGGCCTCCCTGATGTAGGATACACAAACAAGCTGATCTAGATGGTGACTCTTATGGAAGGTGGCCTCGTTTGGATGTCTAAGGCCATGCACATGTGAGTGAACAACTGAGGCCTGCAACAACACAGTGTGAACTGTACCTTTACGGCCACAAACTTTGCTTTCTGTAGTCACTACATTTGAGAAGACTTAAAGAGGTTAGAATTTATGTCTCATGCAGCACCTTGTTGGCTGAACAACAAATCCAATTCCTCCAGCACAACTGATGGGGCAGACTACCTGGTCAGTTCAAGACTTTCAGATCTTTTCAGGGAGATGAACGTAAGGAATTTGACACATGAAAGGGATGAATGTTCAGAACTGCCTTAGGAAAGGGTCTAACAGTGGCCATAAATCTCGGTGTCTTCAGGAAAATCCTTTGCACTCCTGTACAGTGCATTTTGAACAATAATTAAATTTGGAAGACATGGATCTGTACACACTACTATGTCAAAACAGAAAGTAGAAATTTGAATGAGAAATGAAGTTGATCATTAAAACAGCATGCTTTATGTTAAGGTGAAGAAGGCCAAAAATAAATACAAAGCAGAAAAAAAAGCTTAAAAAAAAATGTTACTTTATCAAGTTGTAAGTATTGTGAACGGCTGAAATTAGCAAACACAGAAGTTTTCTTTTGACATCACATGTGGCCTACACAACACTTAATCCTGCCCCAAACATCCCTGGCTGTGCAGCAGAAAAAGTAATGAATGAACAGTGCTGGGAATGGCATTGGTTAAACTCTACATGGGAATCAGCAGAGGGAATATACATAACACTGTGGCTTTCTGTGTTCTACAAAATAATGGAAATGGCATCATTTTCCCCCCTCTTCATGGAGTAATGGAACAGTAGATAAACTGTGTAAAACCACGGCTAAATATTTAGAACCCACAAGGAAAAAGTCCTTTGAACAGATATAGTTCTTTCGCTTACAGGCTGGGAAGGAAGGGTTTGTTATTGTTATTTCTATTTTTAAATATGTACGAGACGCTCAGATATTATGTGGATAGGGGCTATGTGAACACCAAAAGAAAGAGGGGTATGTATTTTTTCCCATCAGATTCGCATACCTTTATAGCAGTTATCAGGGCTTCAACCTTTTCCAATCAAGACATCTGGAAATGTCTCAGAACTGTTTCAAAAACCAATGGAAATAATGCAATATAAAATATGACCTTCTGGCTACATGGAGATATGATGAGTATCTGGAATTCCCACAGATTTCCTCCAAAATGAATGTGTTCACTACCCATACCTTGCCCATTATCACACAATTATCAATTTTCATTTAAAGAATGCTCAAAGATGGCTTTCTAATATTAAAATATAAGATATAGGCTGACAGGGAAATATATCTTAAAGTTTGTAAATGGTTTGGAATTCATTAAGTTACTACATTATTTAATACTCTGTATTTCAGTTTCCCCATATGTAAAATATATAATTTTATATTACGTTTACTCACAGGGACTACTCTGAGGCTAAAGAATGTTTTAACAATATTTAAAGAAGACTAGAAAGTATGAGAAAATTGTGATTTGAAGCACAAGTGAAAATAAAAGAGGAAATGGGAAATATGCAGAAAAGGAATCTTAAAGTTATCTCCGCTTACCATAACAGGGACTGACAAGATACTATATACACAAATCTTGGGTCCCCAAACTTCTAGCCTCTGTTGAGCATATGCTACATTTTGTGACTGCAAAATCATAAAATGACTTAATTAATTGTACTGCACAGCCCAGCAAGAAGATTTGATACATTCTCCACAGCATTTTGCACTGCTGGCTACCAGCATCAACACCTCACAACTTATGCCTCAGTGATGAGGCAAGGCACCTGGAATTTGAAGCCTTTGTCAATTTTGAATCCAATTTACTGTCCAGAACATGTGTTAAGTTTCTGCAGCAGATGAGGATTGAGAATTTTTAAGACACGTGCTGCTGCAACTGAAATCAGCTTTGCTCAGAAATCAAGTCTGAGAAAGCCCTACCACTTTGCATTTCAATCACTTTCACTGAAGGATCTTTTCACTAACCTTTGCTAATTGAGGTCTTAAACATTTGGGATTGTATTGCTGATCCTGTTACATGCCCCACTACAAGAGAAGATGCAGCAAGTTAGGTGATTTTCAGGTTTATTTTTTTTATTGAGAAACAAAGCTGGGATGGGGATCTGGGAGTCCTACCTCCCACCCTGACACCACTGCCAACCATCCAGTGCTGCAGTGCTAGCTTAGCTTATCTGATCCAGTAATAACAAAAGGAAGAAAGGATTTTTGCTAGGAAGCTGGAGTATTTTCTCTTTATAACCAACCAGCATGACCAAGAAAAGAGCACTGATGCAACATGCAGGCCTAGTTTCTCACTCCCCCACTGGAATAGCCTGAATACGACGCAGGGGCCTCAAGCTCTGCTAAGAAGAAAGGGAGAATTTGCAAAAACAGATCTTGTCTACTGAGTCTGGTGACCTGCCATCAGCACTGCCCGGTAATTCAGGGTTCAGAGAAAAGCAAATAAACAAACACAAAATGGCCCCTGCCTATGGTGCAGGAGTGAGGGGAGTGGCTTCCCCTCATCCATCGCCAGTTTTTCCAGGGTGAACTCTGCCTCCCATCTTGCTCCTGAGGCCAAAACCAGAAAACAGAGCAGGATGGGCATCATTTGATATCCTGAGGATGGAGAAGTGTGCTGTGGAAAAAGGATGGCGACCTGGGGGAGGTCAGCAGGTGGAGGCTTAACGCACTTCTCCTCAGCACTGCACTCGGTGCAGGGTATTGATTACTGCCCTCAACAAAAGCCACTCATCAGAGGGGGATTTTCTGCTTTCCTCTCGCAGTCACCCTCAACATGAAAGCTGCAGCCAAGGGGCCTTGTCCTGGAGCAGGCACAGCAGGAATAATCCTGCAAGGTCAGGAGGAAAGGGCAGAGGCCAAAGGGCAGGGAAGGTCAGCACCAGGCATGCACAACTTGGAGTCAGTGGAGCGGGCAAAAGGTCTCCTTCTTGGTCCCTGAAGCTCTCCTGCTGGAAACTTAAGCTGCACTTTGGGAGACCCAGGGAACAAGCTCACATCAACCTGGAGTAACGGACAGCTGACAGCGTCTGTGCTGGGATTGGTGAGCAGGGGGAGGAAAGAACCCCATGCTCCATACCCATGGATATGGCCATGCTGCATTCAGTTTGCAACAGCGATGTCTCAGCACGTTCGTGGTTTCTCGTGCAATGAGAAGTTGCACTCAGATAGCGAGCAAGGAGATTCCAGCCAAAGCAGTACAAGGAAAGTGAAAACACTGTCAAGGTTTTGCTTGCAGAAGGCTTGTGTGCACCTTTTCCAGTACAGATATGAAATGATGCAAAGTCACGATGCAAAATTCTGCAAGGCCCTCAGAAGTCCTCAGCAGTGTTCTCTGAATTGCCACGGACTTATTCAGCTGAATTCCTCTTTCACACCTTATCACAAGTCAGTGTGGATCTACCGTGTTAACGGCGTTGCACCCCTCGGCAATAGTCATGGGAGACAGCCAGACCCACTGTGTGGGTCCCTAACCCACACAATCCTGTTGTTCCCACAGTGGCCATACAGACAGTGGGTGCGCTCCTTTCAGCCGTGCTGTGAACTTGAGAAAGCTCTGTGGGAAAGAGCGGGAGAGGGATCCTAGAGTCTGTACTCAGACCAGGGCCTCAAATAAGAGACACTGACGTATTCTTTCATCTCCAATTTGATGCGATCTAGCCTTCCTTCGCTGCCACTGATTTTCTTGTTCTTTTTCAGTTCAGCACAAATAACAATGGAACTGAATTTTCCCAGCAGAGTTTGCAGAGGTCAAATACACAGTTAATTCAGCCTCCACTTCCCCTGTCATCCACTCCTTCCACCTGGCCGCCTGTTTGGCCTCCTCACACACTGCTGCACAGTCTGTTTTCTGCAATTGGGTGAGTCTCATGGTAAGAGCTTGAGGCTTTCCTTACAGTTCCTGTATAACTCAGCCATTGATTGTAACTGACCATGAGACAGAGAAGGGATGCAGCATTTCATCTAAAGTTAGTTTGATCTTCCCAGTAAGAGAGGCCAGGCAGAAGGGAACATAGGTTTGTGTTACCAGATCCTGCCAATATTTTGTTCCCAGCAAAACTCATTCAGAAGAAAGCTAAAAAAGTGAGTGCACCTAGCCAGTTGTAAAATGGGAGTAGACAGAAAGATTCTTCTTTTTCCTTCCTTGACAGGGCAGCCAAAGACACGCTATTACACTGAGAACTTTTCTGCCATAAATTTGAACCTCTTTTTTCCCCCCATCTGATCTTACTTATCTCACCATGGTTTCTGGCTAGTAGTGGTGAAACAAGAATTTAATTTAGATATGATGTGTGGGTCTGTAAGCAAACTTTCTTAGAAAACAGAGATGTTTGGTTTTATGTGTGTGTTTTGATTTAACCCATTGTTATGCCACGTGAATACTTTTGACTCTCTCCAAAAGCTAGAGATCTGAGTCTGTTGTTTCATCTTTAGCAAAAGAAACAGAAGGAAAATAAAAATAAGAAAGGGAGAATAAAAAAGGAATTTTTACAGAACACCTTCCAGAAGGCTGCTGCTGAATCTTACAAGAATGTGCTATCTGCAGTTTTGAAATCTCATCTCTCGAGATACTGTAAGTCCTCATTATGAAAGTGCTAATTTCCAGGATGAGAAGTTGGGACATGAACTCATTCCCAATACAGTCAAGATCACTGTAACTTTTCTTCATCATTTTTATCATCCAAAGAGACAGAACTTAATGATTTTCCTCAATTAACCTTTTATCCTGGACAAAGCAATCCAAAGCAGCAAACTGCACAGGATCCAGAAGCGGCATAGGCTGAAAGAGGAAAACACCCAGCACTACCTTTTCCTCCAAATGTGCACATGCACTGCTTATTTTGGGCATGAGATACTTAGGATCTGAAGATATTTGCTGGCATGTTTTAGTCACCATGCTTTTTAATTACTACATTTTGTTGAAATGAGGTCACAGTGTTTTACCTTTTCCTCCCATGCTGGGACTATTTGCTATGTCAATTTGTGTAGCTTAGAAAAATATACGCACATCCTCTGAGCTGGGGCTGGCACCATAAGGCAAGGTCAATTTTGGCTCCAGCCAATTGGCAGTTGGTGAAGGCAGAAGCAATTGGGTAAAGGTTGTGAGAGCCTGATGTATGCCTTCTCTGTGTTGAGAGAAATTCCAGCAGACACCTCTCCCCAGCTAATGGGACGTGGGTCAAATTTGGTTGGGCGCAAAGTAATGCGCCCCACCAACATCCACCTCCTAGTCCTCTTACAGCCATCCCACTATGGAGGGTAAGAGTGACCCTGGGCCATTCTCTCCTGTGCAATTTCAGGGAAAGAACAGGGCTCCAGCCCTCTGCCCCATGTCAGCACCATGAGCCAAGCCTGCCACCCTTGTCATTTCTGTCATTCCTGCCTCCACTTCAGAGCAGCTCTGCACGTGTGTTCAAAGCTGCACTTCTTGATCTCATCTTTCTTTTTAGTTCTCCTTGTCCTCTGCACAAATAACTCCATTATGTCAACAGCAGTTCAAGAGAAAGGTGGAATTTCAAGAGAGGGAGGACACTGCCGATATGCACCCAGCCCAAGAAACATTTGCCAAGCTCTAGAGACTTGAGCCAGCTGGCCTGGAGAAGGTGGAGAAGGAAGGAGTCCTATGCCAATACACTGCCCACATTTGATTTCAGAAGAAAAAGGCCTTTAATGTGACGACACAGCGTAACACCTCCTGCTTCCACACAACCAGTGCCACTGTCCACCTTTGATCAGTGCCTTGACTAGAACGTACAAGGTTCAGTATATGCTTAGCTCTCAGCTATTCGGCCCCTCAAGTCAGTCCTGGAAGAAAAAGCCAGACACATCCATTTATACTGTTCTGGTGCTTTCCACAGAGTCTGAATTTGACAACATCTGTGGCCTCTCCAAAAATTGGGCAGCTCTCTTGTCCCTGACCTCAGCTGTGAATCCAGTGCTGTCGCTGCCTCTACCTGAGCCTTCTGAGGCTGCACTCTTGCCCTCTGAGCCTGGGACTGGCTATGGACGCACCTAACAGTGCTGAGAAAGGGGCTTCTATGCTGGAGACCCAGCAGCTCAGGAAGGGAGCTGGACTGTTCCAGTAACAACATTGTTCGCACCACTAACCTCTCTGACGAGGTGAAATCAGCATGGTGAAGACATCTGGTAAAAAAAAAAAAAAGTAGCAGTTAGGTAAGATACCTTCCATCCTCACCATGCATTAATGACACTCAGCCTCTTTGGAAGGTTCACCCACAGGTACACACGTTCTACCGCTATGTGCCACACCATAGTCCCTTTCTTTTTTGGGAATCAGAGCCTGAAGAGGCCAGGAGTTCCAATCACACCAAATGAAGCTGTGGCAGACAGTTCTAAATTATTAATGTCTTTAAATACTAAGTGCACTCAGGAATGAATTCAGCCTGCAGCACACAGGCTGTGCAACAACAGGGTCCCAAAGGGGTTTCAGAAACAAATCCCACTAAGGAGCCTGAAGCAGTAATTCTGTTTGCACTGACACGTTTGTCTCTCCCACTGGCAGGGTATACACGTGGTCATGAATCCCTGCACTTATAAGCACATCTACTCTTCTCTTGATGTTTCAGGCGCTTCCCTGGGAGAGACACAGCTGCTCAAGCCAAAAGCTCAATTTTATACACATCCAAGATGACAGTTTTTCAGTCTAGGAGAAGACTGGAACCTTTCAATTATATGGCAAGAGCATCATACCTCCACATCTACAATCTGACTTGTGTAAGGACTCTCATTCTGTCATTGTAAAGTCTGCAATTCATTAACATAGCTCTACTATGCACAGTTTGATATTTATCTTTAACCACACCCCTTTAAAACTAACCTTACTGATAGCCTATTTCTGTAAGCTTCCATTTTACTTTTCATTAGTTTCATCCCTGTATGACTATGGTAGCTCCTAGTGCTGGCTCCTCTGGCTACAGACCACTGGCACACCTTGCCCACAGATAGCAACTCCAACTTGGATGATGTGTTAAACCTGTTTGCATGCAGGTTCAATTTTGTTTCAAGAGGAACTGATGCTGACTTCCTGCTCCTGTTTCAGCGTTTGGCAGAAGCATGTAGGTTTTGTATGTTGTAGGAAACAGGAAGAAAGTTTTAACTTCATCTGCTTACGCTGTACATGCAAAAGTGACATGCATAAAGCATGTGCCACTCCTGTTTATCTTCTCCACACCTCATTTCTTCTGTTCTCTTTCTCCTAACTCTCCTAGGAATGTATTTCTCTCACTTCTGCTCATCTCTCTCCCACACACATAGGCATGCACTGATTTGTTATTGCTAGGTCACTTGTGATTACAGGTCTGGATACACTACTTTATTGCAGGGTTGTCTCTGGTTTGATAGGCGGTTTGCTGTTTTGTTATTACAGTGCTAAACCTCATTCTCCCATTCTTCCAGGTCACTATCTTTTACGCAAACACACAAATCACCACAACATATTTATTTTGAAACAATAAACACAAAAATTGCACAGGAGTTTGAAACAATTTGGAAGAGAATAAGGGAAAAGGAAGGGATTATGGGCCCTGGAAATGCCAGCCTCCATGCCCTGCCTGACTCCTCTGAGTGGTTGACATTTTTTTCTGTGGTACTGGAGTGTAAAGCTTCAAGTGCCATAAAAGCTGCATGTCCATTTGCTTTGCTTGGCTGCAGAAGCCCAGGCACAGCAGATTGATCTGGGAAGCTGTTAGTTAGAGTTGGGGAAAACCACTGGCCCTTTTGGCTGTACAAACACTGGTAATAGCTGTTATGAGTTAGATTTGGTCCCCTAGAGCGACAGGCAACAGACACAAGGAACTGAAAATCTCTCAAAATTCTTATTGGATTATTTACACTTATCAAACATAACAGCAAAAACACTCAAACCAAGGAATGTGTTTTGAGTCCCTTCCAAAAAGGAGGAGATTTCAAAACCAAAACTACACCTATCCTCCCTGCAGACAGAATTTCTGCTCTATTTTGAAAAGTCCTGTGTATACCCTCACTGCATTCCTCCTCCTCCCCCTCCCACCAAAGAAAGTTAAGGCAAACTTCTGGGCATAGCTTAAAAGCCACAGAACTTCCTCCATGTGTGTATGCTCCAGCTCTACTGCAGATATTTGGAGTTACATAAAACCGGGCAGTTAGTGATTCTGGCAGCTGAAAAATTAGAAAGTTCAGGGGCTGAGGAGGGCGTGGGCCAAGCTGAAGTTTTCCAGAGTGCCAAACCAGATGGAGCTGAGGAAAAATGCTTCTCTCTCGAGGCTTAGAAAGGTGGAGTTAGAAGCTCTGAACTCAAACAAATCGCAAGGAATGTTTGCTGTTCCTTATTCCTTGGGAGCACTGTTTGGCAACACTGGTTATCGGGGATGGTTTGGATCTTAAAAAGCAACGAATGTGTTTTTCTGTGTGTGACAGTGCAATGATTTTACAGTGACACCACAGAGACTGACATGCTCTGCTTTTTCATTATTAGCCAGAGCCGTGCAAGCCTTCTCCCTTATGAATCAGCAGCATGTTTCTATTTCCAGCTGGATGGTTGATGTGTAAGGATGCAATTAAAGCACATCATGTAATAAACTGCAAAAGCTACTGAGCATGCTCCAAGTTAATTTACACAAGTGCACTTACACTGGAAGATGGCTTTGTGTTAAAACATCTGCTTACTGATGTTTACTGCTAAATATAGTGGCTATGTTTAAACTTATGTCTCAGAGCTACTAACTCCTAGGATGTGAGCTAAAAACTATTCACGTGGGAATGACCACCCTTCTTATTTCCGCAAAGTGCTCAAAAGTGTATCAGTTAATAAATGGTGTAAGATACTGGAATTTCTCAGTATAAGAAATCTCAAATGGGCTTTCAAACATCTTGGCTAGTCAGGCTTTATTTTCTAGCTCTTGTACAGTTTTAAAACGTGCTTTAAATGTGATCATATTGAGGACAAAATAGCATTGAACCTTGTGGTAGTTAATACTAGAGTACTGTTTTCACTCTTAAGCCAAGTAGTACAAGATAGACGCTGGCCAACACACAAAAGACTTCAACTTCTCTAACTTAGTCACCCAACTAAGTAAGGTAACTACTTATGTGCTATGCAGTTCTTGGTCAAGTCGCTCTGAAGCTTATCACTTGAGATTATGGCTCCACAGCAGTCTAAATTAAGCTGTCGACTTATGTGGCCTGGCTCTGGCTACGCATTCCCTTTCCTTCCTTACACCCAGCACATTGCTCATTAGACCATTTGTCAAGCTGTTTACTGGTGTAGGTGAGCACAGAACACCTAACAAAAAGTAACGCATTCCTTTTCTACAATCTGGGATCACAATAATAGCTGAAGCTAGAAGTAAGAAGTGAATTTCACTCTTCCATTTCATTTTAGACAGCCGCAAATTTCTGAAGGTTTTGGGGTTGCTTTGATTTTGTTTGTTTAGTTTTGAGAAAGGAAAGGAAAATGTTGGAAAACAAAATAAAGTGCTCATTCTCACATACAAAACATAATTCCAGCATGCGTTTTCTGTTACTGCCAGGACAGTTTCCTTAGGATAATGTTGAATCAAAAATTAATGAAATGTTGCAAATGCTTGCATGAAAATGTTCGCTTTAAGAGACAGGCACGATGTGGAAGAGAGAAAGTATTTCAGATACTTTTTATATCTTGCCGGACATTTATGTGATTTGATTGTTACTAAGATGTCGCTAAGCTTTAAAAACAAAACAAACAAACCCCGGTCAGAGGTACTAAACCAAAATTAAGAAAATGCCTTTCTTCTCCCCTGTAGTAGGGTCTGTAGCATCCAGAGCCTGACTCCAGAAACGCCCTCAGCCTGCCATGTGACTGGAAGGTGCAGGACAGCTGCAGCACCACACTCTGTGCTGGATCCCCATTGCAGACTGCTGTGATCTGCACAACCCATTTTTCCCCTCTGTCTGGGATCTGGCAATGACCTCCTGCAACCTAACTCCTCTCCCAGCCAGTGTTTTCTCCAGGCTCTGTGTTGACCTGGCTAATGCTTCTAGCTGTAAGAAGATGAAAAGAAGGTAAGCAAAATAAAAAGCCAAAAAAAAAAAAAAAAAAAAAAAAAAAAAAAAAAAAAAAGCTAGCCCTGCAGATGAAAGTTTGAGGCAGTGTTTTCCTTTCCAAAGTGCTGCTACATTCCCATAAACTTGTGGTTTCCTGCATTCTGCTGGAGGGCTTTTTTTTTTTTTCTCCTCTAAATCCTTTTGGTGATATCTGAAGAAGGAAAACGTCCAGCACTAACAGGAGGCCTTTTGTTCTTTTCGTTTCTAAGTGGACTTTAACCCAGTTACTACAGACTGAGTCACTGTAGAAACAAATAAAATAAAAGCTCTCTGTTTGTCCCTCTGGACAGGTCAGGGACATGTTAAGTTCTGTTCTCTTTCTCCTGCTTTCTGGATGCAGTACTGGACCTGGCATTATACCACAACAATAATGAATGTAGTTTATGGCTTTTCTTGTTATATGTTCTGGCAACCTCTACAGAGTTGATATTGCAATAGAGCCAACATTTCATTAAGAAAATAAATGCACAGGGGGTTTATCTATGGGTAATGAGAAGAAATTAAACTGAAAAGAGGCCCACTACTAGCAACCAGTAAGACCTGTGTGTGACATGCATATAGGTGCATGTCAGAGCCATTTTGGTACTTTCTCACGTCTCAAGTCTCTTAATGAATCACAGCAAACAACTGCTTGTCTCTGAATATGACTGTAGGACTCCCTTGCTATCAGGGGATTTTAAGCTGAGTTTAAGGATTGAATTACAGTCACTCCCCACGGTTCAGTTTGCTGTGACAAGTTATATCCTGTCACCATACATACCTTTCAGGGTAAATCACAAACTGTTTAGATCCCAAACATCTAAACTACAACAGATCTAAATAAAGAGGCATCTTACGCATAGACCTGTGGTTCCTTGGGGGTTAGTGAGGCTCTGGAAAGTTTGTGCACAAGAGGACTCGCAACTGCTCCTCCTCTCCCCCTTCTCTCCCCAGCCCGCCTTCCCTGGAAGCCTGTTTAACTCCTTCGCATTCCACTATCTCGGCGCTCAGTGCTGCCTGAGCAGCTGCCTGCTGGGGCTGGCAGAGCAAGGCAGGCTGCAGGCTTGCTTTGGCTACCCTCTTGTACACGGGTGCTTATCTGACACCATTGTTTTGCTTTCCCACAACCCCCTTCCTGGCCCAGCAAACACATTTTTCTAGTGAGCCACAGTGGGAGGGAGTTAGCAGCAGGTGGGCCAACAGTACCTTTTTCAGCTGGGCAATGGGCATACACATAATGCTAGGACAGCAAAAGATAGGGAGACACTTGGCAGAGAGGATGTTGTATTAGAATGTGACCACAGCCAGAGCAGAGAACTCAAGCAAAGCCAAGACCATGCCAGGCCATAGGTGTAAGTCAGCAGGAGTTTCTCACATGGCCAATATCATGCTGGGCATGGGAGGGCAGAGAGCTCAGGGCCAGGAATGCACCAGTGCCAGCGCTGCAAAGCAGTCAGCACTGGGCCCAGCACCACACCAAGCCTCCTGTTGCTTCCCCATCTCTCCCTGCTCCCAGCGAACTTCTCCTACAGCACAGCACTTGGACTGCATGCCTGGCACAAATGCTCTCACACCTTCTCCAAGCTGTGCTGAAAGCTGTGTCCTGGCTGCAGAGGTTTGCTGAAGAGCAGAAGTTTGGCTGCATCTCCTGGTTCGATTTCATGCGCCACTCTTGGGATCCCTCAACCTTGAAACAATCCAGAATATGTTGGTCCACAAACTTTGCCCTGCCTGAATAGCTAAGGGTAAACGGTTTGCACAGCAAATGAAGAGCGAGTATGAACTCTTGCCTACACTAGGAGTTTGGTTTATTCTGTAACACTCAAAATGGGCCAAAACAGAGTCAAGGTTTAGTATCATTTGGGAGCGTAGAGGGCTGGGACCAGAAAGGAACTACCAGACAACATCTTCCCTTATCCCGTTCTTTGCTAGTGCACTATCATGGTTTCACTGGGATGGTCCTTGCATCACTTGGGCCAATAGAAGAGATGCAAAAGAAATTCCATTCCAACTAGAGGTCTGGACAAATTTCAGAGCTTGTCAAAAACCAAGTAAAGCAGCAAAACATTTTCAAGTTCAGATGGCAAATTCTTTGGAACAGTTTCCAAGCAAATTTATGTTCATTTCTTGGTTGGATGCAATGTTAAGCAGAAATTAGAACAGTAACATGGGGAGAAGTTTGGGACCAGCAGAAGCAAAACATCTGTGCTTTTGCTGGAGACAACTGAACTCCAGATGTTGTCAACATCACATAATTCTAGGAGTGCCAATCTATATGAAAGCTGCCCTGAGAAAGGTCACATCACTGAACTCCGGGTGACTGAATGGCTTTTGGAGGGGAAACTCCTCTCCCAGATGTGTAGTTCTTGCTGGAGTTTGATGCAATTTGCTTTGTTACTGGATTAGGCAGAGGGAAGAGAGAGATCACAAGGAGATATTCCACTTTATGAGAGGAAGCTGGTCTCATAGATCCTGCATGAGTTGTCTGTGCTCATTCCTCTTGATATTTCTTAAACGCATTCCCTGATACAGGATGCCTCCCCACACGGTCAGTATAATAATGAAATGCCTTTACATCAGCCAGGTCAATTTAAAGGACTGACACTCATTAATATAGATACAGTTTGATGACATTGACTTCATGTTCCTCTGGAGGACATTGTGCTACTGGGAGAAGTACTAACTTAAGTTCCTGTTAGAGCACACTTGGCCAGCAAGCAGCACAGACAGAAGTAAAACATCTTAAATCTCCTTTCAGGACAGAGGTCTTTCTCAGTTTTAGGTACCAACAACTGGACTCCTTAGTTCCAATTACATTTTTCCTTTTTTTCAATCTTTGAGTTCCTGACACAATAAAATGCTGATAATCAATTTTAGAAGCACTCCCCTACTCTGTCTCACACATAGACCCTGTAGGCTGTGTTTGTGCATGTGACAGAGGGAGGGGAAATAGAGGACACATGATCTAAGGGTTATAGTGAGAGTACGTGCATTTGCTTTAGGATGCAATGGTACAGCTCAAATGAATGCAGTGTTTGCATGACACAGAGGCACATGACTAAGCATACCACCAGACAGCTCTGTGAACATGTCAGTGGAACGGATTGCCTTTTATAAAAGCTGCTCTCCCTGCCAGAACTCTTTTTTTTTTTTCCCCTCTGTCACAACTCTTCTATTACTTTGCAGCACTGAAAGATTCTCAGAGAAATCTGGAGGTTTTTTTTTTTTTTGACACAGCATGGACAACAAAGGCTTAAGAACTATTGGTACACTATCTGATGCAGAGTCAAAAAGTGCGTCAACGAGAAGCAGTGCACTTCATATAATAAACTGATTAGAAAATGGGCCTCAGCAGTAGAATAATATAACTTACATCCTTCTGCCTTTCAAGACGGAATGCAAAAAGAAGTACATCATTTAATTCAGTAGTGTTCAGTGGGTCACCCTGGGAACGTATGCATTTACAAAAGGGCACATTATGGCCTCAGAACTTGTTGGAATGAAGCAAGCTTAAGTACGAATGTGCATATGAATTATTTGATTTTAATGAATTGTTAGTTGCTCTTTCTGATAGCTCCAATGTGCAATAACATGTTGCTAAGAAACAGTCATCTTCCTTTCCTGCTTCACTGCCATCAGAAATTGATGTTTCCTGCCTACTTCCACCTCATACACAACTTCAATTACCTTTTATGTTCACAACTACTGAAGAAGGTTCAGGACAAATTTTACCAGTTGCCTACACCAGGTTGCACTGCCTACACATAGTATACTCCAATAGGAGGTTTTAAAAGATTTTGCATCAGCAAGCAAGCAATAAAAAAAATGCAGAAAGCAGTTTGAGCAGAAGAATAGATTTCTGCTAAGACCTTTGACAGTAGATTCACTGGCTTCCAGCTGATCAGACAGACTTTCAGCTACTTGCTGGCTTTATTCTCGGGCATCTGGAGACATTTGGGTAGTGAATTTTAAACCAATTGGTTGCTTTCCCAGAGTCTACATAGGGGTCTGGGGAAGAAGGGGAGTATCCTTCTTGCTAATGTTAGCTAGACAATGGCAGCTTAACTGTAAAGCCCCCTAAAAGAGAATAAGCCTATTGTGTCCCCAGTGTGTTTCCCACATTTCAAAGGCCACTAAGTAGCACCAGCATCTTTGCCTCTGGGTTACTGAGAAGACAGGCTCTTATGCTTATTAAATGACGGCTCTCCCTAATGATTTGAAACAAACAAAAAAAAAAAAAAGCACACACAAAGCCAGAGATGTGCACGTTTAAGGCTTCTCCTGCCACAAGGTCAAACACATGAAAAGACACAACAAAAAGTTTGGCCCTGAGATACCGGAGTGGACCCACTTGCCCATCTCTCCCACACCAGCCCTTACTCTCTTTTCTGCTGTGAGAGCCCCCAGTTCCTGCACAATTAGGCCCGCCACCAATGGCATTTCTGTTGTCGCTCCTTCCACTTGGCTTCACTGCTGAGAAAGGAGGTTGTTCGGCAGGGAGGCGGGCACCGCTGCCTCAATAGTCTCCGAAGCATTCATTATCTCCCGCCTAATTACATGGCCGACATAGTGTTGTTGTGGGAACATTGCATCACATTAATCAGCAAGGGGATGTGCCAAGATGAAAGAGTCCCCTTGTGCCTGCTCTCTGCTCTGGAAAATGGGCAGCAGGGCGGGGGAAGGTGCGGGGTATTTATCAATCCCAAGCAAGGGAAGGCCCAGCGGGGCACCTAAACTCAGCCTGGCCTCACCGCCATCTTCCCAGGCCAGCTCTCTCCTAGCACGTACACTTATAGACACAGACAGTGGAGGACCGATAGCCTTGGAGCCTGAAAGCTGTCACCCCAGGCAATGATTTGGGCCGCTGCTTAGGTTGCTCTGCTCTCAGTCCTCTCTGGCCAGTAATGTCTCAATGAGATGGTATTCGGCTGCAGCCTTGCCACTGAGCTTTGCAGAAAGTCTCCCCATCCCTCGAAACACCCTCCAAACATGCCTTTCTTCAGCAGTCTGAGTCAAGCGTTAAACTGTAGCTGCAAGTGTCCTCGTAGATCAAAGTCAAGCCAGTACCCAAATGCAAAAGTTTCATTTCTCAAAGCCTTCTGGTGAGAACCCCAGTTCGCCCACATGGTGAAATTTTTAAATGGACTCTTGAAATCTGAGAAGAGATCTCATTTCCTCCTATCTTTGTCCTATTTGCAAGGCATTTAGAAGGCTTTGCATAGATGCGTCTGTGTGTATTGGGGTTGGGGGGGGAGGGCTGAGGCATCTACACTGTGGCTGTTTGGCACTCTGCAAAAAATACCGGGTCTGACTGGAATACCAAGTGCCAGGTCTTGGCTGAGCTGTTCAGTTCTGTGAGATGCAATAGCAGTGCTCCAGAGAGAATGAGGAAAGGTAATGGAAAGAACGAAGACATTATAAATGCAGTTATTTCCATCCATTAGATTCTCCTATTCACTTTTGACTGAATCAGTTCAGAACAGCCCCCTTTTAAATCCTCCAAGGACTGGCACCAGCTCAGACTCAGACCTCTTCCAGTTTCCCTTCCCATCCATTATAGCATTTCCACTTTTGAGGTGTGCTGCAAGTTGACTTCAATTGCTTTGAATTTAAGTCTGGTCTCCCAACCCTGTTCCTGCAATGCATTTGCCTAATTAATGAAGACTATTAAAGCCACTTTGGAAGCAGATTTACTGAGATGCAGATAAGTTTCTCTGCCTCAAAGTAGCTGTGAACACCAGTTTCTCTTGCAGTGACTGTTGCCAAGTCCTCCCACCAGTATCTCATGATTTTTTTAATGGACAACTGGGGCAATCTGCTTACCTGTATGCCACCTGCTATGCATAAGTCACCATGACCCAGTGCCACCTTTCCATTCAAACACTGCTGCTGCATCAGGTGGCATTCTTTGGATTTCAGCACACAAGGAACATATCTTAGGTGATACTGGACAGTCCTGCACTAAGAAACTTGACTTCATTGCTCTCTGGTGAGAGGAGTATATACAACAGGGTCTTCTCAACCCTTGTTTTTTTCAGGTTAATCTTCTTGTGTATGGCATAACCCAAGTGAATAGAGCAGAAACAGAATTTTCTGTCCTTTGGGCACACATATCCTCCAAATAAGCCAACTTGGCAAGCTATATATGCAGTTGCTAGCTTCTCTCTGTTGCTCAGTCAGTTGGCCATCCTACCTTAAACATTATGCTGTAAACATTGGTACCTTATTCCCACAGCCTACCAAGACACTCATGCTCTAGCTATCTCCTTCCCAACAGGTGTCCAGGACTCCTACCAAATGGGGAACGTTTTGCCACATGTGTACTCACTAAAGGTTGAGAAAAGCCCAGGTTAATGGGAACCCAACCCAAAGACAAAAGACAATTGTATTGCTGATGGCTTTAAAGCAATTATCTGAACAATAAGTTTCGCCCAACAAAAGCAAGGCACTGAACTGAGAGCACTACAGTATAGAGCTTAAACTGGTCAGTTTACGTTGCAGAAAAAAAGTCTGAGAGATAACAAAGAATTCTCATACCTAATCATACAGTCAACAAATGTACAGAAGCCATAGTTACGAGATGTATCAGAGAGCTTAGCTATACAGTTATTACACCAAAGCAGAAAAGATAGAATGCTTACCTGTATCCTGGGCTCACTTAGGAAACTAAGCAGAGTGGATCCAAAAGAAATCCTTCCCCACTCGTTGTCAGCTCTTAATTGGTGTTGGAGAGGTGGAGCCAGGCTCCACCCCCTTCCAGCAGCACAGGTGAATTGCCTTCACCTGTGCTCCCATGGCTGACTCATTGCTCACCTCAGGTGATCAATCAGAGGTTCAGGCCATGATTCAGCAGTTCCCATACACTAATCTACAAGACAGATAAAAAGAAGCAGGAGGAGGATGTCCTACAGCATGATACAGGGGAAACATCAGGGAAATGCCTTCAGAACTACTGTTAATGAGGTTAATCTAAAGGCAACTAATCCTGTGGGAGAACGTGGTGGCTCTGTGATTGAGGTCTTCTCTGAAATACAGGAATGTTTTGCAGCCTTCAACCTCTAATGCCTCACCCTTTCTGGAACATTGATGGTCTCACAGCTCAGAAGTATCTCCTCTTCTCCCTGAGCTCCTCCAGCAGTATGCAATCAGAGATTCCTACCGCAAAGGCAATTGCTTATCTGCTGGTAACCTGCACCTCAAAGCAGAGAGATTTATCTCCTGCCTATATTAGCAAGCTTGCATGTGCACTGTGTTTTGTGAAGTGCCTTTTGATTTGTTTTACCACTACTGCCAGTTATTCCAGGTCTGAATCTTCATTTTGACCCATCAGCCAGGAAGGCATTGGAAGGAGTAAACACCAATGTACCAAATTAATAGCTCTAGTGAGGGAATAAAAGCCTGCTTGGTTTACATCTCTCTCTTTTTCACGTTCCTCTCTCACTGTCACACTTACAGTGACTACACAGCATGCCTACAGCAACTTTTCTGGATTAATATCACAAATCCCAGTACTTTTTCCAGTTTTGGGGTCTTAACTTTGAAACAGCTTTTTCCACAGGCTTCAGAAAGGTGATAGTACAAAATGATCATAGGAACTTCTTGTTTTTGAACATTTCATTGTTTCTGATAAAGAAAGCCATCTCAAACATTCTCCCTCCCATCAGAGGGATGAGAACAAGAGGCTCCACTGTCCAAAAATCTGTAGTCCCAGAATGGGTCTAGAAAGCCAAAGGTCTCCAGGAAGGTGCCACTGAGGCATATCTCCAAGCCCAAGACAGATCTCTGGTACAGGTAAGTTCTGGTTCGTTGTTTCACTTCCACTCTTTGTGTGACAGCTTTCTTTAAAATCTGTTTCTCATCTGGAAACAACATTTATGGCTTGCTTTCACCCTTTCTTGGTCTCTAGTTTCCAAAGGACTCTTAAACTGAGAACTTCTCCCTTGCTTCTATCTACACTTCTGTTAACTCCCCTTCACATATTCTATTACAAAAAATAAAATAAAACTTCAACTGAAAAAAGAACCAAAGTCATTTGACAATAACTGCAGCATTTGTGCCTGTCTTTCAGTGACACCAAAGGTGAGAGAAATTTTCGTAATTCAACAGATAGATTATTTGCTTTAGTATTTGGCTGTACCACATTACTGAAATATATTGTATCTAAAAGAATGCTGAAGGTTGCATGACATGTTTCTTCGGGTAAGTTCATTCCAGCTGCACATATAATATTTTTAATATTTTACTGCAAGTCACCCCCCTTTAAAGGAAGCTCCCGTCCCACATTGCAGCGATTTTTAAGTGAGTAGTTTTCCTCACTCCTCATACCCACACTAACACCAACAGTTCTTACAAGGAAATCTCAACAGGCAGACTATTATTTAGACCATTTCTGCATTTCTAAAGCTCATCGACCTTTCTTTTGTCAGATAAAAGCTTCCCATCTCTTTAAGCCCTTCATTCTTGCAATAGTCCCACAGAAAAGCTGACATCCTTGGCAAGGAGAGTGAAAAGCAGCTTGTCCGCCCTTCCCAATAGGCCAGGCTAGGGTTGTTTGAGCCTGTTTAAATCTCTCCGCTATTTATATGCTAATGTTCTGCTATCAGCAGAAAGTATAAACAGTGTTGTTTACAGCTCCCTACAGTCTGAGCACCAAACCACTAGGAGAATAGTGTGTACTGGGCAAAGAGATGTATTTATTGACAATGCAAACGGCCACTTCTAAGACTATGAGAAACAAAACTGTACTGTAAAAATGCAACGTCAGCCAACAGAATAACCGTGCAAAGCAGGACTGGCAGAAAGCCATTAGCCAAGGGGTCAGTAGTGGGCCCTAAGGAGCTAGAAGATTTCGTATTTAACAGGGAGAGATCTGGGGAGATCTCAGCTCAGAGACCTGTGAGAAGAGAGCATCGAGCTCTTTGGCAAGGCAGTTTACATGCTCCATTTGCTATTATTGCAGCTTTTTTTTTTAGTGGATAACAGCTCATAGCTTGGCTCACAACTCTCCTGGACCCTGAAGTGAATTAAATTCTCCTAAGAAAAACAGCATGGTCTAAAGGAACAAGCACAGGAATTCTTGAGATCAGATCTTGGCTATTTCACTATGTGACTCTCCACCAGGAGAGCATTAGTTATTAAAAATAACAATAACAGCAAAACCAGGAAGCAATGAAGACGTACATCAAGGATGTTTGTGCAATGTCAAGCTTTCTGAAGACATGAGGGCATGGAGGTTGTCTCCCTTCTACATCAGTCAAAAAAATGCTGCCCGCTGTAATGGCCCTCCCTGTCCGAAAGAGGGGAAATACCTGCTCCCCTCAGCAATGCCTTGTCTCCCAGTAAACAGACTGAAGTTTAAAAATTCCCATCTACCACTGTGTTTACCGTATGCGAGTCTCTTATGAATACAACTATTGATGAAAGATGCTAGACTGGCTGATCTGGCAATCTTTGTAGCTTTTTTTTCACTGAGAGATAGAAAAAGGCTATGACAAAGTTTAATTCTCGTTCTTCTACAACATACACGTTTTACCTCTCATCAGATGAGATTCACTGCTCTACTTCCAGGAGGGAAATCCATAGGAGTTTGATTAAAATCTGAGAGATGAGGGATTTCGTGTCACCTAGGCCAGCTGAGCTGCACCATGTTCTGCTCTCTTTGGAGAGGGACTCCAGATCATCTGCTCACTGGTTCAAAGTCATATCACATTCATCAGTACTACCTCTCTCACTGAGCAATCTCAAACAAGGTGTCAAAAAGGGACCGAGCCTTTTTCCAGCTATCATAACGGTCCTGCAAAACCAGTGTGGAAGCACCTGGGTAGGACAAGGTGAATTTGGTTGGCTGTTACTGGAGAACACACACGTTATAAATTAAAGGAAACCATCCACTCAGCAATTTTGTATTGGCATTAAATTCATGAAAGGGTGAAATGCTAGAGAACCACTGGCAGTGATGAGTCTTGTCAGAGCAGCACAGTTACAAAAAGGACTTTAGGTGGTCAACAATGCGAGTTTACCATTCTGGCAAAGATGTGCTTTCCTTTCAGTGGGAATTCAGTCACTAAGTGCATCAAGAGATTTACAAGAACCTTTTGCTGTAATAATTAGATATAGGCCTGCATGAAATTCGCACATTTGGCTGAGGCACACTGGCTAAGGCTACTCTGTTTCCCTCTGGTACTGAGTATCCAAAGAAGGCAACTGCTTATTTCTGCTACTACAGTATGTCTGAAATCAAGGAGTAGCCTGGTGGTGCCATGTCAAATTTTTCAGTGCAGAAGGTTTCATTCTCCTGATTTAAAGTAATCTGCATGTGGTCTTGCACATATTATTCACATCACCTTTTAAAGAAACTTAATCTCTCCAGTTTCAAGCTTTGAAGTTTTTCTGTCCAAGGTAAAAGGGTTAAGTCTACCCAGACTGCATCAGGTGCCCTGCATGCACTAAACTGCGTATTTTGCGGGATTACAAGTGCTTATCAACAGTGCAAATAAACCAGTCCAATGCATTTATTCCACTCAAAACTGTCTAAAACTGGTTCATTTCTAATAACTGTCAGCTAGACCACTAAGCCAGGTGGGGATGATTCTTGTTGGAGCCATTCTGAGCTCTCACAGCAGTTTCTAAATCTCCTTCCATTACTTATTATTAATTACTGTTTGTTAAGCACCAGCAGCGCAATCAGTGTGGGGTAAAAGACAAATAAAGGCAGCCCCCATACCAAGGGGTTAACCTTTAAGCACAAGGCATATCAATTAAGATCCCAGTATGAACAGCGAGAGATGCCTTGAATCTGAAGCCAGGAGCAAGGATTTCAGTGTTTGTGTTTTTGGCATCTGTTTCTGAAAGAGAATAAAAAGGCACAGGAATGTTTTGAGGTAGGTGCATGTTTCGGTCAAAGTGAAAGCAGACGCACCTAAAACTAGGAAAGAGAACTGCAGATACACTTCTTAGAGATGTGTCTACAGAAATATTAATAAAGAAAAGGCTAGAATGTAGTCTTACATAATTCATTGCTGCAGGGACACAGGCTGGGAGGGAAGAATGGAAAAAACAGTCCATAAAGATGCCAATAGTTTCTAAGCAGAAACATCTGTTGAAGTCTTAAAAACAGCCAGGCCTGCAGCAAGCTCAGCAACAGGAAAGCCTGTAGTTGATCACCCCTACCCTCATCAGCCCCACGCTCTCCTGCCCCTGGGATCTGTGCAGAGCTTGGAAGAGAACTGACACCATGCATCAACCCCTGCTCCTTTCTTAAAGGGGAAAGGGGGAACAGAGGGCCAGGATGGGTGTCCAGGGAAGACAAATGGTTGTTTGGAATGGAGGTATTCATGAAGAGTTACAAAAGAGTAAAGGAGCACGCAAGGGGAGACCTAGTGGCTTATCCTCTCTGCTCCAAAGGGCCCAGTGCTTGGAATTTCCATTGCCCTGTCCAGTCTAATTTTAAATGTCTCAAAGCAGAATGCCTTACTCCCCTTGGGAAGGCATTGCAAAATCTCACAAATCATCTTTGCCTTTTACATGACTGCCTCTTCCTTTGCGATAGTTTATTAAATTTTATTTTCTCTTGATATTCAGCACCACCCCTACGCATAACAGTTGCAAACAGCTATTTCTTCTACCTGATTTTTTTTTTTTCCCCTTCTGCTGTTTTCTCTCAAGAAAAGAGTTATGTTAAGAATATTTGTGGAAGTTGTAGTCTGTACGCCTCTGCAGAATCTGCATCTGTCTGCAGGAAGACATGGTTCTGAGAACAAGGCTCAATGAAATGAGGGCCACAGCTGCTATGTTACAAGAGAAGCATAAATTGGCACAAGTTCTAAAAGGCAAGTTTGGAGCCTTCACTTCCTGATCACCAATCATTTCAGATGTCAATTTTGGCAAATCGCTTACCGGGTCATATGAATGCTTTTTAAAGTATGAAACTTCATCCATCACAAAAGCGAAACTTCAGTCAACGACAAAGCAAATTTTAACTACTAGTCCCTGGGTAGAAGATTCCATTTTTGTTTCACATCCAAAACTCCAGCAGCCTGTGTTATCCATGTGAGTGGGCAGCAATGTAGCAATGAATTTCTGAGTTTATAAAGGATCCTGTTTTAGAGGCAGTGATGACTGAAATACCATAAGAACTATATTTCACTTCTCAAAAAAGGTAATACTCAAGTGCTTGGGATTTCAGAACTATTTATCTGCACTTCTGAAAATTTAAGTAAAATCCTGCCCCTCCCTTGAACTGGCATTTTCCTAGCACTAGTTTTTCTATGTAAAGCTAGACTGAAGTTTTGACATATGATTTAGATTGGCACTCTTGCTCTGATATTATCCATGAAGTCCATAACCACCAGCTCTGTAGCAATAACAGAAGCAAGCAGAGTGGGAAGGAGCAGAGCAGTGGTTAAAGTGATCAGATACTCAAAAACAAACATTGCAGTTTCCACTATTCATCAGTTTTCAGATTCTGACCTCTGTCTGCACTCCAAATTGGCACTTTGTGATTTGCTTCCTGGCTCAAATGCCCCTAGTCTTCAGGGTTGAACATCAAAGAAAGCATGCTGCTTGAGTGGCTCTCTTCCAGCCTGCCTTGCTCTCTGCTTCACCATCTTTTGCTTTTTCCATAAGATAGGCAGCTTTGGATAAGGAACTAGGGCACTATGTGAAGCTTTGAGGATCCATTTATCAACCTTTTTAAGATCTTCTCCACCTTGCCACTTGCTTTCTGGCTATCTCTAGAAACACTATGTCAGGGAGGACTCTCTGATAGCAACCCTGTTTCTGGTTGTGGAGTCAGTTATCTCTACTTAGTGTCAGCAGTGGTACAAATAACTGCTAGAAGCAGTAGTACTAGACCTAGCTTTATCATGTCACACGGTTCAAAACGACTGACCAAAAGGCCCTATCAGCAGCTTGGCTTTCCTTTCAGGTATGGAGCAAAGTTTTCACACTGAATGTGAGGCAGCGGAGAACTTCAAAGAATAAGAAACACAAAAAGGATTACGAAGCTTCTTGCTTCCCACTATTCCTCCTGCAGATTTCCAACCAGTCTCAAACAGCTGCCTACCTCCAATCTGGGCTCATGAAGCCCCAGTTCCCTACAGGTCCTCTGGCTGCACGCAGGAAGAGAACAGTCTCCAACAATGCAGGAACTTTTAACTCAATGTTAAGCCTCTTAAAATATGAGCTGAGTTTCCTCTGAGATTTTATTAAGTCTGCCAGCCTGTGAAATACTGCCCAGTGGATCAAAGACACAATGCGCCCTTTCTTAGTTTGTGTTCAGCTCTTCATGGATCTCTGAGGGGCAGTAGGGCTGCAATGTCTCATTAGGTCAGTCATTAAATACAAGAAATCAAAAAATTCACCAGAGACCAAGAGTGGGGATGGGACCCTGCCATCCCTTCAGAAGCATGACGACTGACCCTTTTAATTCATTTTCACTCCCTTCTCCCCCCAATATGCTGAGAACCACTCACTATTGCTGATGTATAAAACCCTGCCATGATAACTACTAAAAAGGGCAGCTCCATGCTGGCATTGATCCTGCCTTCGTCTCACTGCAGTCATTGTCTATGAGAACAGAGGCAGGATTAGAGGAGGGTTTAGAGTGCAACCAGGCAGTAAGATTAATAACTGCTCTTACATTCATTCGTGATCAATTGAGTGTGTGTGAATCTGCAGAGGACCTTCTTTAAACAATTGGTAGAGATAGTAGGGGCAGTTGTGGAACTAGAAATCCAGCAAAGCTAATTTCAGTTACACAGCATTTATTGTAGGGTGGAATAAAATGTTTTGCTATCTCTAAGTCTGCAAAAGTGGTTCTGCTTGTATAGATCTATGAGCATTTATTCCTCAAATCCATTATACACCCTATCTTACTCCCCAGAAAGTCCAAGGGGCACACCATCAGGAATGCTTCCAGGTACACACTAGGAATGTGTCAGCTACTTTTTAAACACATTAAACACCTTGAGGCCTGCAGGATAATACATTTCACCAGATTTATCCCTATTTTATCTCCTGCAAGTAAATACAGATAAACCACATGATCTTGTTCCTTTTCCTGGAGGGGAGAGCACTTCCTTCAAGAATTCCTGTATGTGTGAAATGCAAGATGCAGCACACACAGCAGTCACAGAGAGACTATTAAATGGGCTTCCTATGAACCATCGCACTGGTAAAGGCCTGACTGATCAAAATTCAGTAGGTTCTTGTGCAAAAGTGAAAAAAAGTGAAAAATTCAGTCTCATATGAATGAAAACTGTTTGGCCATGTTGTACATTCATCACCCAATTCTGTTAACATCAAAAATCAAAGCATTTTTGCAGCACTTTGACAAAAGACTGACCCAGTTATGCATGGCTCCTGGACACCACTATGGTGGGAGCAAAACTACAGGGAAAAGGCACATGCTGGGTTTTGAATTAGGAACATATAACATCACATAAGGCTAGTTTCCAGAAATGCCCTGATTTAACATGCTTTTTATTCTGGAAGATATCAAAATAATACACAAAGGAATACTCACTTCCACTATTGAGATGGTTCTAGGGGTAGTGGTTGGCCTCCCTGAACAGTACTACGCAACAACTTTGAAAAAAAGGGAAAAATATGTTTCCCTATACAGTGGTCAATAATACCTTGCAGTCACATCAGTGCAGCCCTGGCATGCCTGGAGCTGGGCTTCAAAAATGTGGAGCCCTCCAGGCATTTTGCTAGGCCTGGCAAAGGACAGGAGGAAGGGCCCCCTACTGCTCTGCCCCTGCTGCACTCCCTAGCATGTCCTGTAACATGTCCTGCAGGATTCACACTTCAAATAGTGGAACATTACCTGAATAGACATCCCACAGTCTACACACAGCAGCTGGCTGTATTCCCAAGCATTAAGAAATTGGCCATCCCTATTTAATTGAAACAGTGGGAGAATTTATGGAAGCAAAATTTAATTCTCCTAACTGATAATTGAAAGATTAACTTCTGGAGAGAATGCCTAGAGATTTTTAATGACCACACACGATCAGGACCTGGGTTTAACATCTCGTGTAATATGACTGAAACAGTGCTGAGAGTAGAAAAAAGGGGAAAAAAACATACCCAAACATATAGGTCTATATCACGGGAAACACAGCGTAAAGAGGTTGGTGTAATATAGTCCCCCAAAATCTGTTTATGCAAGGAATTTCTTATTGATTAGCAATTTATACTGGCATCAGTGTGAAAGAATCCAGGAAAAACAGAGCTGCTACAGTATGTTTTAAATCAAAACAAAACAAAAAATCCCACAAAACGCCCACATGCTCTTGTTTTCATTAAGCCAAGTGCCAGTGGCTTCTGCAGACCTCAACCAAGATCATTAATGTTCTGAGCTGGACTACCTTTATGGGACCACCATATGAGACTCTTGTATTCACTCTCCACAATAAATTTAAGTTCTGTTTCCAATTCATGTTAACCTCTTGCCTCCCCAAAAGCACTCATGAAAAATATATGCTGGCACTGAAGGGAGAACATGGCCCTTCCCATTGAACATGATACCATGGGGCAAGGGAAGGACGAAAGTCCAGTGGGCTGCGTGGTGGGGCCACTGTTTCAGGGGCCAAACTGCATCCTGTGGCCCAAGGTAGTTCAGGAATGTCAGTGGGCTTTATCATCACAGAGCTGTACAACTTAGTCAGGTTGTTTTGAACGAGACCTTGTTAAATCCTACTGTAACACAAAGCTCCTCAGCAGCTTTAGCCAAGAACAGCCCATGGAAATCTACCTTTTGCTGCTGCTATGAAGCTACTCTGCTCTAATTTGGAGGCACGACAACAGTGAGAAGAACACGGGGTAAAAGCAGAAGGCAACAGCCTGCAGGACTGGCACAACACTAAGCTCACTTGAAAAAAACAACTGAGCGGGACAGCTGCTAAGATATCTAAGAATGCTGATGCTCTGAGAAGGGGAGTGAGAGGCGGGTCATTTGTAAAAATAGCAGAAGCCCTGTCTGTAACTTCAGCAGCGTTCAACTTTTGTATTTAAAGGGTCCTTAGAGGCTGCAGCTTTAATGCACGTAGCCCAGCTCCCCGGGAGCATGGGAAAATTGGCCCATTGTGTGGGAAGACCTTGAAAGGGAAAGCAGCTTGCGGGAGGACAGAGCAGGGCACAACAGAGCCCAGCTTGGGAGAGCAGAGTGGGAGAGAACAACCACGCACCTACCCAGCACGCACACAGCCCTTACGCTCTGCCTGATCTCCACAACCCGAGCCCAAGCCAGTCTGGGCGCCACTGCTCACTTTGCTTCTTGTCTCCACCTCCACCCCTTTTTCTTTTTTTTTTTTCTTTTTTTTTTTTTTTTAAGCTATTGTTTTGTCTTCAATTACCTCCTCCTTTGTAAGAGGAAAAGAAAAATCAGCAAAGTTCTGGGCACGCGTGTGCGTGTCTCACGGGCAGCCCCAGCACAGTGAGCTGACCGGCCCAGCCTGTGTCTTTCTGTTCCCAGTGAGGATTTGAGAAATATTTGGGAAGCAGCACGGGGCGGGGGGCTGTGGGCAGGAGGCTAGATAACTTTTGGGCCCTCACCGCACACAGTTTTGAAAGCCTGCTTTTCATTAGCATTGCCTAGCAACAGGCTCATCTGCTGCAAATCTCATCACGCCCCAGCAAAGCATCCACGGCACGCTAATCTTTTCATTTAATAGAAAAGCTGCTGTAATCTTTCTTCCTTTTCCTTTCTAAAAGAGCAGACAATAATAATAATAACGATAAAAAAAGGGCTGCGGCCCCGCTCCTCCCGCTCCCCTCGCTGTCGCACGATGGTTCCCAGGCTGCCCTGATGTGTGTGTCCTGGCTGACACGCACCAGCTGCAGCGGCCAGCCTGGGCTGCTTTTTGTGTCAGGCGTGTTGGCAAAGGTGGGAGGAGGAGGAGTGTTGTTCTGGCTCTCTGCTGAGAAAGGAAGGAGGAAGGCAGGGATATAGCGCTCTGAGTCAGAATGGCTTAAGCGCAATCTCTGGCTTCAGAGCCTGTAACCAAAGCCTCCCCGGCAGGCAGGAGAGAACTGGTTTTTTCTGGTGTGCACATGCATGCGTCTGCATGTTTCTGTGTGTGCGCACAAGCCCAGGCCCTGGCTCTCCACGGGAGGAGTGCGATCTTGCCCTGCAGCCGGCAAGTGCGGCCCGAGCAGCTGTGCGGGGAGCCCTGCTCTGGAATCTCCCCGGGCTCTGCCTGTCCTTTCACTCTGAAAATATCACGCCCAAGGGTAGGGGAAGTGGTTTGGACAAAATAAGATTCGACCTGAGCATCTGCCCAGAACTGAAATCAGGCATCTGTCTCCCAGAATTTCTGGTTTTCAATAAAGCTCAGATAATTTCTCTTGCCACCTGCCCATCTTCAAGCGTGCCTGCACTTTACAGGTCCACCCAGCACCACTCAGCTGATGGAACAGGCCACACATTCAGCTTCTGAGCTGCTAAGAAGCCCAAATCTGCAAACCTGCAGAAAAGCACATTTTCTGCTCTTCAGCGCCATTTTTACAGATAAGCACTCCAGTAAGCAAGGTCTGTGCTACCCCGCCGTGTGCTCTTTCCCCAGACTCTTCCCCTTTTTCTAGTCTCCATATTTCTTCTCCCTTTTTCATAATTTCAAGTATGGCTTCTCCACTCTGCTAATGAAAAAGAAAAGTCCTTGAAAGTGGGACAGTGGGGTCACTCCCAGCTTATTCCATGCTCCTCCAGCCTGTGAACATGACCAGGATGCACCTCCCACTGCCCCACGTGTGACAGGGACACCGGCTCCTTGACCAAGAAGGACATTTCCATTTCCCCTCTCCAGAATAATGCTGGAAGCATTGCCATTAATGAGGTGCTATAGAGATAGCTGCAAGGCCCTAAAAGCAATTTTTAAGTCACTTGAGGCAATAATGTCACTATCATACTACGGAAATGACAACAGGGCCACTGTGTCACAGATCAGGTAAAGATACTATGAATTTCCTAAGAAATCCAGATTAAAACTGGAGTGAGATGAAGCCCAGGAGGTAATTAATGTTATGTAAAGTTGGAAAATGTACTGATACTGTGGAAGATGTCACATTACTTTAAGTTCTTAAGTGATACCAGGGTAAACGATTTATGTTCATCCCTACTCTTACCAATGCCTCCTATATAGTCTCAGTAACAGAGCCTCAGAGAGCCCAGCCAAAAGCATGGCTGTAGGGCCAGGGAAAAAAACACTGAGGAAGTTCAACCAATCTCAGCAGCATCCTCTGGCAACCACTTCAAAAGGTTTCAAGGAGCAGAGCACCCACAAGCAGACGAAATGAGCCCCTTCATGCACCATTTGCTGCATTTGATAGAGAAGAATTGCCAGGTTCCAAAAAACACCACCTTCTCTCCCCTCACTTCTGAACAACCTTGGTGCTACCAGCTTCAGCACTGTGCTGCACACTTTCAGAGCCATCAATCAGGTGAAAGCCCTGCTCCCTGTGCACACACTGGGCTTGGAACTGTTATGGGCTGGCTCTGCTCCCACAGCCAGCTGGAGACAGAGGTGCTTCAAATGTGTTCTATGGGAAAGGAAATACAAACCCCACCTTCGCTGGTTTTTAATTAAAAAAAAATCTCAAGCCTCATTGGTTTTCAGGAAAACATGGAGTTGGCTCATGCTTAAAGTGACAGTATGGAAATAAAATTAGTATTTTAACAAATTCCCTTCCCTCTGTTGCTAAGAGCTCTAACAAAAGGGCTGCTCGCTGTAAAAGTAAGGCTTTCTGGTCACTGGAAGGCAGGTATTTTAGACTCGAAGAATGAATTCGTTTATGAACTGCCTTCACTTGCTAGGGACTTGCATCTATCTTTTTACAGTCTTGCATTTCTTTGAAATTAATTCTGAGCCATTTGAGAGACAGTGAGCTTTGTGAGGCTGGATAAGAAGAAACAGATAGCAAAATAATTGCACCAGATGGCAGAGAGCAGCAAGTGAGGAACTGAATGCCACTTACCCAAATGGTCCATCATTTGCTGACAACTATCATCACTATAGAGACAGAGGAGGATATATACTTGGAAATGGAAAATAAACTGGGACAGAGGCGAGGTGCCCTGGTTAGGGTGCAGACTGTGATAATTGCAATTTTTCTGCAGCGTCCCTGAGAACAGAAATTAAATACGTGACAAGTCTCAGTTTAGTTTCTAATGCACCAGTCTAGCTGACCCTTGCTGGCAGAATGAGTGGAGAAGCAAGAAACGGAATGAACATCCTTCAGGACTTCAGAGGGCAGGAAAGGACTTAAAGATTATAAGGCATGCTATTTTTTTATTTCTGTCAACACAAAGGTAAGGAAACATGACTGCATTCAGATGTGTGGATATAGCTTCCTCTCAGCCTCTACCAGAGAAAAAATCCTTAACCAAAGAGCAGTAGTGAATTATCTGCAAAGCTCTGTGTCTGGGACCCTCATATGTATCAATCTTTATAAAAAACAAATAGTAACAGCTTAGATGTTAAATTTATTCTGCTTGGTAGTGGTCACGTTTTTGCAGTATAAGTGAAATGGCAGGTCCCAAGAACAACGCACAGCAGACATTCACATTGCTGGACAAGGTTGAGAGATGCAGGCTTTCCTTGTGTTCTGCAGTTCAAAGAGAGGAAAGTTTATCGCACTGGCGGAATACTAGCTGAGGGAAAGAAGAAGTGTGAAGGCAGTTAAATAAGGTTACACAGGTGCTGCTACTTCAGACTGTGGAAAAGAAATAAATTGTAATACATGTGAAAGAAAATAATCTCTCTAACGTTTGAGTATTCATACTGTGGGGATAAAACCACAAGTCTGCTGTAGGAGAGCTGCCTCCTCCAGCCAGCCAGACATCACGCTGACATTCTTCAGTGACTTGTGGTTTGGAGAGATGGCCATATGCAAAACTGAGGTCTGCACAGTTCTTAGAACTAGAAACTATTTGTGTATGTTCTGGTAAACTTTGAGATGCAATCAAGCCAAAGAAAATTTTACAGTCTAATAGATCTCCGTCTCATGATAAATTTTATAGTCTCCTAAGACGCTTTTATCATTTTGGGCCACTCCTTACCCCTCGCAAATCAAGAGAGTTTCCAGTTTTAGTGGGAAGATGAGAAGGGTTGATACGGTGCCAATATCAAAACAGAGCATTTCAGAATAGCCGGAATTTGAAGCAAGTAAGAGTTCTGTGATTGCTAGAAATAGGTCAAACCCCAGTTACATATGCAAGTTTAAAGAAACTTATGGAAAGAAATAAATGTAGTTATTGATGAAATAAAAAAATGCCCTCATCTTGGACAAAGCTGTACTGAAGAAGCAAGTACCATTTTACCAAAGAGAATTTTTAAATTAAAACTATTGTATTGGTAAAATTATTGCCTTATAGCTTACCAAAAGTCCTCACTCTGGACTGAACTACTGAATTGCTTGTTGCTTTTCTGTCTATTAAGAATTCATAAAGGAGATGCCCATAATGTTTTCACTGAATGGACCTATCAGTGAAAAGTCATCAGGAGCTGGCCTTGTTGCTGTACAAGGCATTTTCAAAAGTACTGGCTTTATTATCTTCCAGTTGTGTTAGATGGACAAAAACCTAAAGCCAAAATACCAGCTTTCTGTTTATCTTCCTAATTTCAAATGGCAAATCGTATTCCCCCCAGCATTCCACCACAGAAAAATGCTGACATTTAACTGCTTGCCCAAATATCAGCTATACTGTTAAGGGCAAGAGAGGAAGCAAGTATCTTGTCAGCCAATTGTTATGTAACAGTGAAAGGTGTGATTTAAAAACCTCAGTGTAAACTTGAAGTCTGGAGACGAGTCCCTTTAAGCTGTATCTCCCTATGTGGTTCTCTTCCTTATCCAACCCCAATCTTTAACATCCTCACAGCTGTCTCTCCTACATTCTTCTGCTCAACTCCTTCCTGGCCAATCTCTGTTGTGGTTGCACTCCTTGCTGCTTTCCATTCTTGCTTCTTCAGGAGGAGTACTATGGATTGAAGGATACAACTTAACTTCCATTTCCCAAATACCACCCTTCTGTGACACAACAGTTCCTAAAGGCTAGAAAAGAGAATTTCAAAAGACGATAGATTTACCTTGATCTGGAGCATGCTTAGAATATCACTCTTTGGATAAATTTACAGTTTAAAAAAAAATCCTTCCCCTTTTTTTCTTCTTAAAATTCCTTTCATCCATCAGTAAAATGCAATCTGTATTCCAAAAATGAAGGCAATACAGCTTTTTTTTTTTTTTCATAATTGAGAGTTGTTTTTAATCATTGGTAAATCAACAACATCTTTCCCGACAGTACTTGAAACTATCAAACTTTCCAAAGAAACCTGCCATCAGAACCATCCATAAGTAAGTCCCTTATATAAACACTTCTTGGCCCAAATGCTATGATAAATTAGAATTAGTTGAAAATAAGATTCTGTAGTGGAATGCATGAGACAACTGCAGCGACCTGAGTAGCTATGCCCGCCTTTCTATCAGCTACGCAGGGACACCAACTCCAAATGACAAAACAAGCAAACATGTCCAAACCAACCTTAAATTCCTTAACTTAGGGACACTACAGTCTATCCAGATGCTCCCAGTTGCCTGGATGATAGGGGCAATTCCATGTCTCTATGTGCGCTAGTCTTAACTCATGCATATCCTCTGGAGGTCACTGCCTGGGCTTTCGTGTGATGCCTTTGTGGTAAATAAATCACTTTTCTGCAAGTGTAGTGATATACACTTTCATGCTTACAAACACAGTTTTCAGTTAATGCCTCAGCACCCTTCTTTTGCCAGCAATTACTCAACAAATGGCAAAAACATTGCAAAATCAAAGTAGGATTGCCTGATGTAAACTTTCTCATTCTGTTCTACCTGAAGATTAGTCTAGAGATGATAAAAAGTAAAAAGCCTAAGAATACTGGGATCAGAAGTTCTCTAACTGCAAAACACACTTCACGGATGAGCAGCAGCATAAGTTTCTCTTATCTGCCAGTCTGTGGTGACCGAATCAGATTGAGAAAAGCTACAGACGAGATCTCTGGCTTCCGACTCACTCTGCTGACATCAAAGCCAGAGTTCCTGTCCTGACCTCTAGTTAATCACAAGGGGACCCCTGATTCTTTTCAGAAAGACAAAAGATGAGTTGTAGGAGCACAGTTCTAGGTCTGCTTTGCAGTCCTCTGCATCCACATAAAGCTAGAATTCCTTGTGGTGAAGCCACCAAGGTGGCCAACAGCTTCCTGCTGGCTGGGGAGAGAAACAGGCTACGGCAAACAAAGGTCTATCAACTCTTCCCAAAGCCAAATACCTTCACGCTGTTAGTTTCCTGTTGTTATTTGTTAAAGTAGGCCCAACCTTACAGAAAACAATGCCTAATGTAAGTCGCAGGCTTATATCATCCGCATGAAATCAAACACTTCCTGATGTTAAACAACCTATACAGCTATTAACTTAGGACACTCTTTTAAAATGTTTTAAGAATATATACTGCTGTTTCTTTGTGGTGGGTCCTGTCTACTTTGAAGAGTTATATTTGTAAAGCAGCTATGAAGCAAACCCACCAAATTCAGAAACTGTGCTGGGAAGCCTAGAGGAACTGATGAACCACTATCTAAAGATGCAGTTCCACACCTCTTTCCACCAGTCCTAGCTGAATGCTCTAAAAAAATCTCACAGGATTGTTTTTCAGCTGTCTTAAGCCAGTTCCTGCAATTATTCAGGTCAGGAAAGTGCCAGTGCCAGTACAAGAGGAGAGGGGAGCACACAGCTGGGAGCTGAACAAGGAGCAAAATGTTTGGGTTAAACTCTATGGGGCTGAACTCTAGCAAAACACAGGAAGAAACAATTGGATTCACTTTGGAAATCTACTGAATTTAGCCCATGAGCTCCTATGTTATCACTCCTTAACGCTAGAACATTTTTTCAGATATTTTTAAGATATCTTCCCTGGTTTCAACAGAGGCAAATGGGCCCTGCTCCACTCATTTCCACTGAAGGCAGTGGAAAGAAATTCTGCAGCTTTTGGGCAGCTATGGCAACCAGAGCGAAAAACAAATGAGTAGTAAAACTAAAATACAGCCATATAAAGGTATTCCAGAATTACAATTACAGAGAGCAAACTACTGTGAGAGAAATGGCAAATGGAGTCACTTTGGATTCAGCCTGAAAACTTCTCTGCTGAATATTCTGCGCTAACTGGAAAATGGAAATGATTTACCGTAGACAAATTTCCTGGCATGTGACAGATTGAACACTGGCACAGTTTTGGATACAAGCTGATGCTCCTCTGCTCAGAAAGTAAATAAGCTTTCCATTCAGTAGGAATTGGTAAGGTGTGTGTAAGCTGGTTGAAGGCAACCTGGCCTGTATGTCACTGAGGCTCTAGCCTAGCCTGAGCTGTGACTGTCCTCCAGCTGCTGGGACTGATCTTGTTTACATCTGGTAATTGCACTGATTTAAGTAAATGGACAGTTGGTATCCAATATACTTAAACTATTGTAAATGCTTGTGTAAGCACTTCATGAAATTTAGCTGAAGCATGGGTGTGGCATGAGTTTCACTAAATCTGCTAAACTGATTTAAATTAAACTGGGGGGATTTCTGTGGGTTAACAAATCCTTTGCAACTCCAGGAGGGCAAATTCTGCCACTACATACATATTCATGCGGGAGAAAACATGCACATAGCAAGAGTAAATCACATAAGAATTTGGCTCTACACTAAGCCTAGACCAAGTTTTAGATGTAACTGATCCCAAGTGCCAAATAGCAGCAAACCTTGTGTTTCTTTACACACTATCTCAAATGTGGAGAATATGACGGTTTCCATCCTCACCACCATGTTGCCTATTTTCCTCAGGCTCAGGGACAAGCTTTGTGAAGAACTGCGCGGGAACCTTGGTCTCCCAGTACTTCAAAGGGTAGAGGTCTTGCAATGCTCAGTATCCTGCTGGCTCCAAAGAATGGAGCAGAGCTGGCTTTGGGCACAGGGGGAGGAGAAAGGAAGCATTTGTAGGCCTGAATACAAGCAGCACATACAGTAGGTCTGATTCTTGTCCTATCAGCCTTGACGCAATGTGTCCCTTTCCTCCAGCTACTTGAGATAAACAGGAAAGAAAAAAAAAATCAGAGCTGGAAAAAATACAAACCAGTTGGGAAAGAAAACGTTATTGTCAAGTGTTCTAATGGCCATTTCAAACAATAGTGAGTACAGTATGTCACATGAAAAACAGGGCTATTGCCATGATAGCCAATCACAGAAAAACTAGAAAAATGAGAGTTTTAAACACATTACAGTAAAAATAGTAAATGAATTAAAAAAAATGCATGAAGTCCCTGCAAAGAGCTTACAAGAAACAAAGCCAGCAGAATAGTAACATTCTTGCACCCATTTTTCTGACTGGAAATGTATTTTACAGATAATTTGAGCAGTTCACACAACAACCCTGTAGTGGACCTGAGCTACTGCCTAGTAAAGCCTTGAACCATACTACCTTCCTCTAACCATTAAACCATACCAAGATGAATTCTTTCGTTAATGCCTCTGAACCCAAAAACAGGTGAAAGCTGGTTATAGAGTGGAAGTAATCTGCTTTGGCATTTGGTGCTACTTCCAGGAGTAAAGTCAACTTTCTGGTGTGGATGTGGGAGAGTTAATACTAATGGAAGGGCTCATCTGCAACTGAAGACTATAAAGTAGATCTGTTCACAATGATGTTTGTACCTCTGGTGCAGAAATTCCTATTGGAAGTACAGAAAGGCAATGAGAGCAGACCTTCTCGCTTTATAAATTTTGCATTTATAAATTTTGTTTAAAAATTTTTACTATGTCACAGGACACAGTAAGCCAAATCAATAATGAAGGACATAGCCTCATATAAATCAGGGCAACTCAGTGACATGATGAGGAAATCTGCCTGAATCAGTTTCATCTTTTATTAGTGTGCTTTTACCATTTGTAGCATGGACATGAGGGAATTTGAAGAGACCCATTTATCTCTTTAGTTAATCTAACAGATACTTTTTACATCATGCAGCATGGTGCACTGTCAAAAATAATTAACATAAATATGGAAAATGACATTTTCCAAACACTTCGCAAGTGCTAACTATTTGTCCCCCAGATTTTCACACAGGATTTCAGAATTATTAACTACTGGTTGAAAGGGCTGATCCATGCTTGTTATCCACTGTCACTCAACAAGCGCAGAGTTGAGTGAACTTTAGAACTAAGGCATTCCTGGTGTCCATCAACATCTTCTATCCATTAGACTGTACTGCTTGTTCTCATTCTAAAAGAGTTACTTGTGTTTAAGGATGGATGACTATTTTTATCTGATTTACCCATTAAGAAACCCTCTATTCAGTGAACTGTATGTAGCAGGCTTCCATTGCAATTCTTAGAGAATGTTTCCAAATAAAGAACCACTCTTATTAACAGTACCATTAAATGAGCCTCCTGAAGTGTTACAGATAGACTGTACCATACAAAGAGTACTCTCCCAACCAGTCCAACCATAGAAGGATCTATAACACTTTAAAGCAAAGCACAGAAAGCTGCTCCCAGGACAATGCTGGAGGAGCAGACGCGGTGCTGCTGACACAGAGCATACACTGATGTCAGGATGTGGTCCTGGTTCTCCACTCTTGCAACCTCTGTACACCCACTGCTGCTGTACCTGTCACAGGCATGCTCTGCAAATGCCCAGGGTTGTTTGTTTCTCAGTCCATTCAAAAGTCAGGAGGCAAGCAACACTCCTGTTTTCCTTCCATTCTACAGCCAGTTGGGTTTGTGCTGGAGTTCTTGGCTCTCTCCATACAGCAGGGCATGACAGCTGGATTTCTGTACTCGCTGTCTCTTGCTGAGATTTCTCTCTTCTACCTCTCACCCTGCTTCTACTTTCTTTCCCTTCTTTCCTTAATCTAGCTGACAGCACTACTGTTTTAGGCTGTGTCCTTTGGCTAGTCAGCCCAGCTCCCAAGGGGAAGCCCTGTGCTCTGCAATACAGGTCAGGTTAGTTAGCAAGTCTGTGAACTAAGTATTCACTTTGAAAACAATTTGAAAAAAAGAACCTGTTCACCAGAGAACAAAAGAAAAAAAAGATTTATAACTCCTAACAGAAACCATTTGATGAACATAAAGCAGGGAATGTATTGGTATTGTCAATCCAGGCTCAGGAGAGCGAAGAACAAGAACACCAGCCTGCATGTTGTTACTCAGGCTTCACTTTCTGTTAATGGAATGGTTTTTGCAAGAAAAATGTTATATCATCATTACAAAAAACAAAACACAGCAACAACAAACCCAACAAAAGCAACAAAAAAGAAAACAAGCCCAAAATAATTCCACAAACCCCCAGCATTCTCTTTTATACAGCTGAGCACCTTCCTCTCACAGTCTTGATTAAAAGCACAGACTGACTCCACACTAAACACTGCTTGCCATTATAAATCAGCCAGCAGGAAGAAAAGAGATGATTTTCTGGATATTCTTTATTAATCACTTCAAACTAAAGTTATACACTAAAGTGTCCACAATTGATTTTCTTAAAATAATAATAATAAACAAAAACCAAAAACCAAGCAACAATGACAAAAAAAAAACAAAAAAAAAAACCAAAAAAACCCCAAAAAACAAAGACCATTATAGGAACTTTTACTTCTTCTCTCTTGAAAATAACATGACCCATTGCCCATTTTTTCGGCCAGATTTCAATCCACTCCAGCCAGCTGTCAGGAAACCACAGAAGGTGCTTGAAAGAGCACAAGAAATGGCTGGTTCTAATCTGAAGGAAAAAAAAAGTTGAGGAACAAGGCAGCTACTTGTGGCAGAATGTTATTTTTTCTTCAGTCTCTGCCTGCATATTTTCACAACATGTGTACTCTGTTACCCCGTCACTTCCCTCTTTTCCTTGGGTAAATATCTCTGCTTTGGAATAAAAGAAGGCCCAGGGGTGCTACTTGTAAGGACTGCACTCGCCTTGATATGTTGTTTTTGAACTGAACACATACAATGGCCACATTTCAAACTTGGACCTTTGCCATCATAGATGTTGCTTTTAGTTTAACCTTCTCAGATGATGGGAGGGGGGAGGCTGGAGGTAAGGAAGAGGCTGTGAGTGGGGTCACACACTCCATCCCTTACCAGATGTGTGATCTCATGGGAGCTGAGCATGATGGCCCACACAAACCCCTCCAAGCACACAGCATAATAGAAAGAGAGGGGAATGCAATCTGACTCATTTCAAGTACCAAGAGCTTGCAAAATCAAACACAAGACCCAGAAAGAAATGGATGATTAGGCCATATTCTCATCAAGCTGCTTAGATCAAAATGAAATGAAACAAAAGGTGGGATGAATACTTTATTTTGTAAGGAGATAATTTGTTTACAGTTTATTGGTGAGGAAGGGAATCAACTCAAATGAGGTCTTTCCCATCTTCTCCCCATAAACTTCATGCCCTGTTACATGCACTGCACAGTAACTCTATTTCCTATATGTAACGTGGCCTGCCATTTGCAACCCAACAGATGGAACAGACTAGATTAGACATCTGACCTGTAGAAGAGTTGGATATAGAACCGAGACCTAGGAAATTTTGGATCAAACTGACTCAAGTACCGTCTCACGCTCAAATACTAACCCAGTTTATGACTAGGTAAGACACACAGTTCAGCATCACTGTTACATGGCAATGGAATAATAGGTAGGGGAAGGACTTAAATTGGCAATGGGCTCACTCTGTGCAGGCACATCCCAAACTACTTCCAAGTGGTTTGCAGATAAAGCCCAACCTCCTGAAATTTGTGTGTGTTCAGCAACTCAGTGCTGGGGATGGCTACCAGTGGAGCTGGGGCTGGTATTGAAGCAAATGAATTTGGGAACCAAAAATATAATTGAGTAGTTCTTGAAAGGTTTGGAAGGTTCAGGACAAGTTGAGAACTCTCTGCATGGAGTATTAACTATCGATTTACAAAATATCAGGGAACATGTACTTGACATGCATGTGCCTACTTAAATAGATAATATATCCAACAGATCACCCAAAGAGTAGTACTTAAACGCTTGGTTTTTGTTAACTAGGTATTCCTCGCAGATCTTTCCAATTATCCTAATCTGATCCCTTATTCTTCCAAAAACAATGCAGATACCAAGATCTTCTCTTTCCCATAATTACATCCATCATTTCTTTCCCTGAATGGCCTCTTTTTATTCATTCTTTTCTCCCTGATCTTCTTCACTTCTTTCACCAGCCCTACCCTTCTTTTCCCTCCCTACTTATTGACTCACCATAGGGACATCCTGCCTTCAAGCTACCCAGCTCTGAGGAGTAACCAACCACCAAAGAAATATGGGTAACTACAAACCACACGGCGGAAAATTCTTTCTGTGATGACACAACAGTGCCATTCTCTTTTTTCTGGCAAATCTCACCCAAAGGACTGCTTCTTCCTCAATCCCATTAAGTAATCAGCCAGCATGCAATGGAAAAGATAGGGCAGATGATATTTCTTTATCTGTTATGAGTATGCTTTCATAACGTAAGTGTTAGCTAGCAGTAAATTTGCTGTAACTATTAAAGCTCCTTGAAAACTATTTTGGCACACTGTGTTTCTCATGTCACACACGTTTAAGTCCCTTTCCAAACAGCACACCTCATCTGGAGCCCGAGCAGTGATCCTTTGCTGAGGAGGGAGTAGGTGCTGTTAGAGAAATGCTATAAATGGGCATATGCTAGGTTAAGCACTAGCACGTGTTATGTGTGCGCAGACTGAACCAGTCCCTTGTGTAGTCCTGAGACAAGGGGAATTAAAATCATATTTATCATCTGCTTTTTGCAGTGAAGAGGGATTTAGCCGGTATGGTATTGTAAACCTAGTTTTTGTGTATCAGAACTGAAAATAGAAAACTTCATCACTGTTCAGTTATTTTAGAAAATATAAAACAATCAACATTTTTCTTGCTGCTCTTTCAGAAGAATTATAGTAACAGCATAACCTATAATTGGGAATCTAGCAAGCTCTAGGGAGTTTTACAGCCCAGAATCCTGCAAGTCAAAAATAGTTCCACAATAGAATGTATGCTATAGAAGCTGTGGATTTGTTTATACACATAGAAACACTGTGAAAACTTCAAGAGAGGTTAGGAATACAATAAACTTAAATCTCTGTAGCTTCTTTACTAACCAACAGAAGAACTAGATTATTTTTGTCAATTTCAGGTTCTTACCCACTACTAGGATGCAAGCAGCTCCTAAAACACAGGAGTAAAGTACAAGAGTAAAACACAGCAGTCCTTCGTAAGAGCCAAGCAGAGCTATGCAACAGCAAAAACTACATAAAGAATTCTAATAATATTACAGGAGGAGAATTTAGGCTGCACATGTGGTAAATGGAATTCAGATGCATTTTGGTGTGGAAAGGCTAAGATGTTTTTCACCTATAGCGTATGTAGTGTGCTCTCAGTGCTGTAAGAGACAGAATGTCCAAGATGAAAAAAAGAAAAGAAGTCTGTTGTTATTTTTGCACTGCAGTTAGCTCTGGTGATAAAGTTACCAGGACAGGTTGGCTGGGCCAGGGCAGCTATCCTTGAGTCACCCAGACTTCAGAGGCTCCCTGCTGCCTTTTGGGGCACATCACGCTGTCCTGCTCTTTGACAAACAGCTGCTTTTCTCAGTGCATGCCACTGGAACTTTGCTGTTCCTCTGGGCACCATCAGGAAAAGAAAAGCAGTGCTATGGAAGGATGCAGAAAGCCACCCTGAGCTCTGGTAGTTCAGTGAGTGCATGCTGGCACCCTCCAGCACATACCAGACACCTCATCAGGTGATGTGACAGCAGAACCAAGGCTCCCCAAGCCCTGCTGCTGGGAAGGCCAGGAGCCAGGTGCAGCCCTTGCAGCCCTAACCTCACAGGAGAGGCTCAACCTAAGAGGATCCATAAGAAATAAAAAGGTGTACACCTGCCAAATCATAACAGCATTTAATGTGATACTAGCGATGGTTTGTGGGCTAGGAAATAGAGGAACATAGAATCATAGAATGGGTTGGAAGGACCTCAAGGATCATCAAGTTCTAATCCCCCTGCTACAGGCATGGCCACAAACTTCCAGATCCAGTACTAGACCAGAATTCTGAGGGCCCTATCCAACCTGGCTTGAACTTCAGGGACAGAGCATCCACAGCCTCTTTCAACATGAGAGACATCTAACACAGGTGATGTCAAGGTCTGATACTTCGGATAAAATGGCACAGGCCCTGCTGCTGCATGTGTCAGGCAGAAACAGGGGACTCTTGTACACAGCTCCTCCTTATCTGCTTTCCTCTCTTTTGGCAGGTTCTTGTTTTAAACTTGAATAATATAATCCCATGAAGTCGCAGATCTCCTGAGTCATCTAACGAACCCCTGACATCTACTGCTGCTTACTAGGGGTCACAAGATTTCAAGACATAAAAGCTAAAATGCCATCCAGCAGGTCTCTTACTAACATCTTTATGCATCCATACAGAGCTGTATTTTCACACCATTCCCTTCCACTCTCCTTTGACTGGATAAGGATATAGGGGGAAAAAGAAAAGCCTATGAAGACTGATGACCAGGGAATCCTCATAAATTCACTTCCCATTGGTCTGACAAGGAAGCCCCCTGGGAAGCTGGGAGGGGGAGCCTTCTCACAGCAGTCTGATTATCAAAGGCACTTCCCTTGTGAAATACGGTAACCTCACAGGACCAACTATCATAACAATATGAAAGCACTGTAATAGCTTGAGCACTGTAAATTACTTTTGTAACTTGGGACACGTGGGGCACACTTTTGATACGCTGATTCCTGGTGATGCTGTTTGCATGTTCGCATCACTTGAGAATTACCCCGAGTCTGAAAGATTCATGTGCTGTATAAATTCATTTTCAGAACAGAAATGTGATTCTCCAGACATCAAATTTCAGACAGTCACCGCATCCATCATAATTTTAGCAAGCAGGCCTTATCACTGCCCAAAGTGATCCCATTCCTTAGGAACATACTGCATATTGTCTGGTAGAGTCATACCCAGCATTTCCAAAATCTTCTAGAAATAAGCTGCATAATTTTCTTTTTCTTCAGAGTTTGTCATCTACAGAAATTCAGAACTGAAGACACTTTTGTCAAGTTCCAACTTTGCCTTGCACAGTTCTTCCTTGGATCTTTTTCATTTTGCAGTTTTCAGGCATATATATACATATTTTTCACCTATCCATGGGAAGGAACTGATGTTATCTGAGGTGGTACTGTCTCCTGCTCTTTTTTTTTTTCTTTCAGTCTCCTGAAGTTTCTCAGGAAGCACTTCAGCATGCAAGTACACAAAGCTATCCTCACGCTTCTCCATCTCCTAACTCTAAAAAAGAAATTGCACTTAAAAATACATTTTAGTTCAACTGTATGCTCAAAACTCCAAACTCTATGAAACTAGAATGAGCTAGTGTAAATCAAGCAGCACTCCTACCACTTAGACCCGCCCTGCAACCCTTTCCAATCAGGGAATCTAAAATTACCATATTTACAGCATCTGCAGCGGAGCCAAGTACAAAACAAGATGAATAGCTGTGACGCACGAGGCAGAGTGTGGAAGTATGCAGCTGGGCCTGCAAACAATATAGGCACCCGGCACTGAAGTCCATCTAATGCTTTTCACAGACCAGAGTGACTAAAAGGGGAAGGGGGGAGGGAGGAGGAGAGAAATTCCAGGAAGATGAGTGAAAACACAGCAGAAATCCCAGGCTGCTTCACTAATGGGTAATTGAAATGACTCACAAAAGGTCTAGTAGGGAATTCAATTAATTAGGGACGTGACTGCACCGAGGGGAGGAGGGAGAGAAAAGAATGCTGGCGATACAAGAAAATCACTCCTCTCCATTCACTTAAAAAAGGACCTGGAAGAAAACCTCAAGGGAGGAAAAAAAAAAGTTTTTCAAGGCAGGGCCTCTACCGCTTTTTACACATAGAAAAAGGCCATGGTAGAACTGTCTGAGCTTCAGGGGAGGAGAAAAGGACAAATATGTATATCCTCATTCCACTCCTCCTTCTCAAATGAAAGAAAGGAAAATAATAAAATCTGGTATATTAGTTATGTCACCGCTAAGGCAACTGGCAACAAGAAATTATGAGGACAAAAAACCAGAATGATGCAGGATATTTTGGTACAATGCTGCTAATAGTAGCTGTCAAATCATAACAACACTGTTTACTCCTGCTGATGAGGAGAGGGCAATAGGAAGCAGTGGGAAGAGGAATAAATGAGAAAAAATGTGATGCAGGAAAGTGGAGAGAAATGAGAACAGGGCCAGGCAGAAGAACTGGAATTAACAAAAAAAAAAAAAAAAGGAGAAAAAAAGGGGAAAAGTGTGAATGGAGGGATGAAGGGACATGAGGAAGGGAATGGATGAGAGAAATGGGAGAGGGAAAGGCTGTATAGGAGGAGCAGAGCAAATATGGAAAGAATCAGAGAAAGAACGAGGAATTTCACAATCGGCCAGCATTTCAAACTTGCTGTGATGGGTGCATAGGGACAGCAGTGTTGATTCAGCAACCATCTATTGACAAATACTGCTTCTAACCAAGCCTCTGAGTCCAAATTTACACTAGTGCTCATTTAGAAATCTCCAAGAATGTGCAACCTAAACTTTCAGGCCCACAACTGATCATTACGGGTAGTGGAACAACTGGGCTAGATCTAATGACTGGGGGCAAGTGTTGACTCATGGGACTGAAAATGTGATCTGCAACCGTTTAGGACAAAGTTACCATAGCTTGAAACATAGCTCTTGTTAGTTCTGACTCCCAGCTATTGCTGGCAGGCCGGCCGTTCAATTGCTTTATACAAAAGAACCTCACGGTCATTGTTTACCTTCATGAATCATGATGAGATCTAACAAAAAGTACTTCTTAGGCCCTATCGGGTTCAGCTCTGAATGCCCTCTGAAGGCTTAGATATGCTCTCACGCTCAAGGATCAAGATACTATCGCTGTGAAAGGTTGGCAAAGTTTGCACTATGCTGCATGTTTGGGCAATTATCTGAGTATTTCTGTTCCCAGGGCTGTCAATCTAACATCTGAGCGAGGAAACATATAAATAAAACAATAATACTCCACCAGTGACCAATAATGTCAGCTTCACTGTCAAATGTTTCAGAAAAGATTTTTTTATAAGCTTTATTTACTGTAGAGCAACGAAGATATGACAAACAATTACTATGTAGTCAAGATGTATCAGACCAGGATGAAAAACGCAGTATTTAGGCAACAAGAACTGTGTTACAAATATCTTTTTACCAGTCTGTAGATGTTTTTGTCCAGAAAGATTCCACTAACGTAACCATATTTAGTCTTCTACAGTGTCTAAATTAGATTCATGCAAAAAAGAACGTACAAAAATTCCTAGCTGATGCTGAATCTACCTTCTAGCAGTGACATGCTGCTGGAGGAATGATCTTCCAGAAAAGGTATAAAATTGAGATCCAAATTCCTACAGACAGTTTAAGAAAAAAGCTCTTTTGCAAAGACATAATTGTAGGTGCTCTGGACAAATGTAAATATAGTCTCATTTCTTCCAGTTGGGCTGCTAGTTTCTATGGAAAAGGACAACAGACAGCCTGCATTCAGTGCTTAGGTGCCTATGCAACAATGCAATCGTCATACAAGAATTACAGCTATAAAAAGTGAGTTAAGTCAGGCAATCCCAACAGCAAATTCAAGCTGGGCAGCCAATGCACCACTTGACACAGTATTTTATTCTGCTTCAAAGCTCCAGTTTTTTCAAATTCTCTTTAACTGGTCTAATGAAACAGGCAGTGCAATGTGCTCAGAAGGTCATCAGTTCCAAGCCAGAGCACCTCCAAAATTTAACAGGGCTTTGGTTACATTACCAGAATGATTTTGTTCTTTTCATTGGGTTGTATCCACGAGAACTGGGGGCTAGGTTAACATGTATCTTGGGGATGTCTGGGTTCTGTTAATCCAGGTTTGTGCTTTTTGTCCAGATCTTCTCCCCCTCTTACAAAAGACTCAGAAGAAAAAAAATAATCCTCTCTTCTACGAAATTAAAATAATTAAAATAAATTCCTTTTATCTCTCTAATTAAGTGCCATCCTGTATTCAGTCAGTTGTCTGCACTAAAGAATTTTTCTGTATTCCACAATGTCATCTTCCCTGCCCCATCTAGTCAAAGCCTCTTGTACGCATTTAATCACTCCTAGCCAGGTCTGGCTAATGAAATGCAGGGCCTTGCCCTGACCTGACCTTGCTATTTCTAGTTTGGCTCAGCACATCCTCTGCTAGCTGGTTAGGGAAAAAAGAAAAAAAAAAAAAGAAAAAGATGTTTCTCTCCTCTCTTGGACTTAAAGGCCCTGTTATTGGCAGGGAGTATGATCAAGGACACTGCTGAAAACAGAATGAATGATTGTGTGCACTGATTTACAAAACTCCTGCAAGTCCTAAAAGAACCACAACAACTTAAGCACAAAGTTTTTTTCCCTTTTTCTCTTTGTCTGGCAAAGACTGGAGATCACTGTTCATCTATGGAGAATGGCTTACGGCTAAAAAAGTCAGCAAGAAAAACGGACGGCTCAAATTGTTTGCAGTACTCTTTCATAAAGCATTGGTATTCATTCTATGGTTTTGGGCACTTACTGCAAACTGAAGATATTGTTCTTGGTTTCCCCTTTCGCCCTTTTTATTTGCCAGTAGTGCAATTCAAAATCTATTTTCACTTTCCGAGTGCTCATAAAGAAGTGTGATCCCATTTACGATCACTTAGGAAACACTGGATGTTGGGTTTGCCCTTTTGTCACGTGATGTTGGTTGTAGGAGTTTATCAACATGCCAATCAGAAGTCAGAAATGTTTCCAGTGTCCAACAGAACAACATTCACATGGTGATTCATATGGTCTCTTTAAGCTGAGTTTGTTCTCACACAGTTTATGATTTTGTTGGCCATGAGTTTTGGTGTTGTTTGACATACTGAGTTGCTGGAGGAACCATAAATCACATTTGAATTGGGCCATATTTTTATTCTTTGCGTGTACATAGTGCCTTATGTTTCAGGGCTCTGAAAATATTTGAAAAGGGGTCAGAGATGCTATTGACAAACAACCAATAACCAGGTACTCAGACTGTCAGAAAAATGAGGCTCAGCACCTCAATTCACTGTTGTTCCTCCAGTTATGCATCAATGAAATCATGCCTGAGAAAATGTGACAAAGATGCTTTTATGAGCCAGCAGTGTGACCAGGTGGTCAAGAAGGCCTGGCTTGTATCAGGAATGGTGTGGTGAGAAGATCTAGGGAAGTAATCCTGCCCCTGTACTCAGTATTGGTGAGGCCACACCTTGAGTACTGCGTTCAGTTTTGGGCACCTCAGTATAGAGAAGACATTGAGATGCTGGAGCAGGTCCAAAGAAGGGCAACAAAGCTTGTGAAGGGCTTGGAAAAAAATATGCATTACGAGGAGCAACTGAAGGAACTGGGGCTGTTTAGTCTGGGGAAAAGGAGGCTGAGGGGTGGCCTTATTGCTCTCTCCCAATATCTGAGATGACTGCGAGAGCAGGTTGGTCTCTTCTCACTGGTGACAGGACGAAGGGAAATGGCCTCAAGTTGCATCAGGGTAAGTTTAGGTTGGATATCAGGAAAAACTTCTTTACAAAAAGGGCTGTTAAGCACTGGAATAGACTGCCAGGGAGGTGGTTGAGTCACCATCCCTGGATGTGTTTAAAAACCATCTGGATGTGGTGCTCAGGGACATGATTTAGCAAAGGGTTAGAGTTAGGGTAGTATGGTCAGGTCATGGTTGGACTCGATGATCTTCTAGGTCTTTTCCAACCTGAGTGATTCTATGATTCTAGCTTTCAAAAAATAACACCTTACATCAGCTACAGACCAGGTATACAGACCACCTTTCCAGATGCCAGAATCATTTTAACAAGTCCTTACTAGCTCTTCTGTATACAGTAAAACCAACATTAAAAAAAAAAAAAAAAAAAGTTAGATCCACATTTATAACCACAGTCTTTTGTCAGTTCAACTAAAATAATCAGGTTCAAGTTGAAACATTCTGCTGAACAGCTGGACATTTAGACTTTATTTGAAGGAAGAAATGTTAAAATCATGTTTGCAGTCAAACAATTGTTTGAGTTGTGTCATCTTCCTCCTCTTATTTTTTAGTATGGTTTTCTACACAGACAACGCTCTGTAATCATGTTCTATATCTCAGTCTACAAACTTTTCAACCACTGATTATTTTCATCTAAGTCTGTTAGACATTTTCAGATATCTGTGAGATCACAGAAATTCAGTGAAAATCAATGCTGGGTAGAGAAGAGAGTTCCTGTAGATGTTACAAGATGTCCTTAGATCCACAGAAGACTCCTAACTCTGACAACTGCAAGAGAATTTGTAGATACTGAGCACGAAGTTCAGATCTGCACCAAGCCACACATTCTTAGTTTACTATACTCAGATGTTTGTAAGAGATTCCAAAAAAAGATGGAAATTCTCTGTTTGATAGGAAAAAGTGAAAACACACAGATGTTACTGGGCTTGTGCTGCCAATCTTTTGCACCACTGCACCACCTGAGCCGAAGGCACACTTTCCTGAAAGAGGAAGCTTTACTTCCTGGTTTCAGAAATAAGGGGTAACACTGGCACCAATCACCATAACTGTGAACAGCTGGCAAAATTAATGGGCATGTGCTGTCCTCCACACCTCTTTTTCATCCTGCCTTGATGCTTCCCTTGCACTAATGCTCATCTTACTGCTCAGAAAGTCCGTTCATGAAGCAAAAGCAGCAAAAAGCCTGTACCTATGAATTGAGCAGATTTCTGACCTCCTGTGGGCTTAGACAAGCATGAGAATAAATGCAGGAGTTGGCCTTCAGCTGGACAACTGCTGGCGATCATAAGAGACAGAATTAGTAGCACCTGAAAACTGCCTTGATGCCTTTCTGCACCCTGTAGTCCTTGCTCAGCAAAAAACCTCCATGGGAACACACAGCAGGCAACCTGTTTAGGCTAACTCTAAGCAAGTACCAAAATGTCACAAAGCCAAAGACAAAGTGAACATTCGGCCTCTTCCCTCCCTCCACTACACCACCTTTCCAGGCAGATCTTGATTCTGCTTTGGGACCTATCCCCACCACAGCTGCACAAAATGGAGCCAAGCACACGACACATAGAAAAAGTACACTCATATTCATTGTCTGTGTCCTTTTTGGCTTTTGTTGTTGTTGTTCTGTGTGTGTGTGTCGCACAGCCTGCTGCAGGCATGTTTGTCATGATTTTATGCTACAGACATGAAGACTATGAAGTGCCAAATCTCCCTTTTTAGGCAATTCCTGATGTTTGGCAGAGCTGAGAATGCTACCTCGGGGTGCGCCTTCCTGGGGAGTTCTGACGGGATGTTGCAGTTAGGCTGCATCCACACAGCTAAAACCACAGAATTTAAAAACAGCTGCGAAATCCAACCGTGTCTGATCTGCTTCAGCACTTGGCCTGTCTCCGTGGGGCCGAATTTGTTTGACTCAGAGTAAAAATATGAGTTAGCACAATTCACTAAGACTAGGGAAGAGCATTTTTGAAAGATTTTTTTTTTCAACCCACTTGTAACAAACAAATTTGGGCCACCGCTTATACCTGCCAGAAAAAATGTTTGTCTTGCTTAGCCAAAATTGAACAAAATAAACTTTTTGGCAGCATGGATAAAGTGTTAGGCCTGATTTTTTAAGGCCCCCTCCTAATTCCAGTTTTCCATTCCCCACCCTTCAGTTTCTCAGACGATTGATTCTCTGTCCCTGATGACCTTTCTACTGTCACTTTAATTTTTTTCTCCCCTATGGTTCTTTTCTTTCCTTTAGCTTTCTTTTATATTTGCTTTCTTTCTAGCCTGTTTAATGAAAACACATTAAAGGACCTCCAATCTCTGCCATTCCTACCATTTGTTTCCCAAAGTACCGTCCCCTAACCAAGGGCATACCTTAATACCCTTGACTAAACTTCCACATTATTAAACAGTTGGGAAACAAGAATCTTAACTGTGGCCTAAGACCACCATTCCAAAAAGCATAAGGAATTTTTTTACTGACATGTGTCTTGCTAATACCAAATATATGATATACAAAAATTATATTTGCATAATAGATTGTTTAATGTATTTTAATATTCTTACCACTTCCTTAAAAACTAGCACAGAAAAGACATGCATAAGGAAAAACAGAGTAAAGAGATTTTGGAGCAAGACAACTTCAGAAGAGGAGAAAAAGAGACAAACTTGATAGTTTAACAAGGAAAACTGGATTCTATAAATTCCAGATACACTGAACTTCCTTTTGACTCTACAGACTTTGCGTATTTCCGAAACGGTTCTCAAAACTCCTATGGTTTTAGCATTAACAGCATGAACAACTTATAAGATAGCTGAGATCCAAAAAACGAACAGGAAAACTTTCACCATGCCAGCTAGAACTTTCAGAAATTTTATTCAAATTTTTAAAATACAGAGTCATCTCCAGTCTCACAACATTCACAGTTATATAGTTTTGTACGTATTCAAAAGGCTAATCAGATTAACCTAAATAAAGACCTCAGCACTATTTGTTTTCTGCAGAATGTTTCCTAAAAATTGTCTCACTCTCTCCAGAGACTTTAAATCACATTGGTAAGCAGTTGTAGAGGTGACAAGAAACAATCCTGCACAAGCAGTTGTTCAAGACAGATTCCCCAGAGAATTCTTATTCTAAGAGTTTGTATCTGTGTGTTTTAGTAAGCGCGTTCCAACTATTGCCTCAGACTTGCTTTTCGGAATATATGAGCACTTGAAATCAGCTCATGATAAACATGTCATGGACCCATTTTATCATTTTTAATTGAAAGCAGGTCACTAAAAAAAAAGTTCACATTGAGAATACAGAAAAGCATTTGGGAGGGATGTTCAAATGATGTTTAAAAGCTTTATACACAACTCTACCCAGGAGAAGAGAATCTCTGCGTAAGCAATCTCTGTACATACTTCGCAGTCAAATTAGGATTGGCTTCAAATAAAAAATACATGCAAATACCATGTTAGTAAGTGATCAACTACTACTGATATTCATCACAGGCATAGAAAATACCAGGGAAAGCTAAATGACATCTAAAACACATAGACTCTCACACTCCGTCTGATGGTTGTCGTGTATGTTACTATGAGATCTGAGTCCCAGCAGAATCAGAAATCATGGGATGTGTTAAGGGCATAAGAATTTTGAATCTGATGAAAAATGACAATACATGGTACTTTATTTTTTTTATTGTAGGACTAGGAGGAATGGCCTCAAGTTGCACCAGGGGAGTTCAGGTTGGATATTAGGAAAAATTTATTCTCTGAAAGAGTGGTCAGGCACTGAAAACAAGCTGCCTAGGGATGTGGTTGAATTACCATTCCTGGAAGTGTTCAAGAAACATTTAGACGTTGTACTAAGGGACATGGCTTAGTGGGGAAATATTGGTGGTAGGTAGATGGTAGGACTGGATGATTTTGGAGGTCTCTTCTAACTTTGGTGATTCTATGATTTAAGAGAAGAGACTTTGCAGGGGGTCCATGCAACTCCATTCATACCGGCAACATCTACGTAAAAGGTCAGGAATAATCTGCTCTGTTAAAGAACAGAATGAAATAATTTCTTTTCATACTAGTTTCTTTTTTTTTTTTTTTTTTTCCTGTTACAGCCCAGATTTAAATGCATGCTATTAGTTGAGAACTCTGTTGTTTGTTACAAATTCCTGAAAATTTCTATGTGTTTTTCTTTATTTATAGCCAACAGCATTTTATTTTTCTACTGGAAAAAAAAAATAGTAGTAAAAGCAAAAGAAATATCCAATCCTTAGCCTTTAGAAGACTCTACAGAACACGCAGATGACATCCAATACTGGGGTAATATATTTCATCAGACGATAGATGAAGAGAGATTTCAGATGGTATGCAGGGATGTAATATTAACATCAAATACATTCCAACTCCCTTATCTAATCTAATCCGCCATTTAGCAACTGATATATCAGGTCAAGTCTTTGAATCAGTTTTGTGCCATGGGAGTAAAAGACGTCTAATATTTAAGTAGTCAACTTTTTGACAAAGATGAACTTGATCAGTAATAAAGATTGTTTCCAATCAATGATCTTCAAAAGGTCTTTTCTGTTTCTTTCCAGATGACTACACAAAAACATCACAGTACATAAAATATCTTGGCCTAACTTGCTGCCACTTGTTTCCTTCTCTGACATTATTTCTTGAGCTTTATGAGGTACTTTTTTAAAGCCTGGGGCCTAGAAAAGGTACGCTTTTGCTTTCATATGAAAAGTGTAGGCACTTGCATCCTTCCCCTGCCAGAACACACACACAAGCTGGCACATTCTTCTAATTACAAAAGAAAAAAATCACAGCTGTAATATTAACAGCAAATATGGTTCTGGTTTATGTCTGGTTACACTCAGGTGAACATTGATAAGTCATGTGTGAAGCTCTGATACACAGCTCTGCCACTACAACACCACTCCTAACACGCTTCAGCCTCTTTTTGACATTGTCATACACCTCAGTCCTGAATGGATTCTTGCTATTCCACTCCAGCATTAATAACATACATGACTTATTATAGCTGGCCATTGTTGGTATATATTTGTTACAGAAAAAAATAAATATGTGGGCCTTCATCTCTTTCCCAGAATTTCTAACATCAGTACAGAAACATAATTGTACAAATGCTGCAGCATCACTTCCTCCAAATTACAACTTTTATTCTTGAACATTTGCAAAATACACGATGAAGAAAATCCATCCTAGTTAAGCTGTTTTGCAAGTTGTGTTGCACAAGTGGTTCAGCGATAAAAATAGCACATCAAATTAAAGTACCATTGTTAAACAAAACTCTCTATACTGCGCAACCAAAGTGGTGAGCTCCATAAGGACCATCTTGGCCATATTAGGAGGTAAGTAAATACTTTGCCTGATGAACCAGGATGAGCTGTACTAGATGATTTTTGGCAAGTGTCATGCGTTTGTAACATAGGCAATTTGCTGTCTGTGCAATGTGCACAGTCCAAGCACAGCACTTTTTTGCTTGCTAACACTCAGGCAGTGCTTGTGAAGACACCGAGTACCCTGATGAATTGAGTGTCCAACTTACCTGTAGGACTCCTGCAAGCGCACAGTATTCCTGGCACAAAACTAAACACTGGAGACTAGCATTCAGCACAATGTGTTCAGCACAACAATATCCCCAAACCCAAAAACTTAAGCAAGAAACACTGAAGAACACTGTGAATACCATAATACACTTAGACCATCACCTAAGCTCTGCATCTCTGCAATATAAGCTAACATACAAAAACAGAGCTTAAAATAAACAGTAAGAATGTGTTACCAGACACTAGTGAAATATCAACTTTCCTAAACTGAGAAAGTTCCTTCACTGCTATCACTAGCTTAGCCATTGCTTTCTAGCTTCAATGGAGAGCAGAGAAGGACATTTAATGAATTTCTTACAAGTTGTAAGAACTTGATAGGCTCTTTTTAATAGAAGGCATTTTTTAGACATAGTATGCTAAAATCTAATGTGTTGATGAATATCTAATCAGTTTTGCTTTCTTCTTCTTCTTGCTTTTAAATTGTGGTCTGTTGGACAATCATGAAGCAGTGGAAGAAATTTCCAGTAATTCAGGAAAATTTTTCAATTACTAAATCTGGCTTAAATCACTTTACAACAGAAGGCATTATCATAAACAATAAGCAGCTTCACACAAAAAGCTCTGACCTGAAAAATAAATACCTTCCCAAGAGGAGCAATGAAGGTTGCTGCTTAAAGGCACTACCACTGTAGAAGCCTTAACTTTCTCCTTGGCCAAGGAAACATCACCAGAGACAAAGGAGTGTGTGGCAGCAATCACATTAGTCCTTTGTTGAAGTGAGGCTGCACTGCTGTCAAACTTCAGTTCCTGCATTCATAACTTACAAGAGAAATGCTCAAAAGTGGCAAGTTATGCTATACAACTCCTGGTCAAATTGAATTATGCTGCTAGAATTGCAAGCACTCGAAGGCTCCCCTACCCTGGGTTTTGTCCTTCTCACAGCACCGTGTTCAGGTCTTTGCAGAAAGCAGCAGCCATTCCACATGCTGCTGTGGGACCGAAGGAGCTGCCCCTGGGGCCAATCAGCCCAACACACGCTGCTCCAGTCCTGGCCCTGTGAGGCAAGCTGAGGGGAAAGCAGGCACCGTGCTTGAAATGCCCATCCTCTGCTCTGGCACAGGCAGCACTACTGTTCTTTCTAAAAATCCCCTGCTCTTAGTAAGGTTTGTTTTTCTAACTGATTCCCAGAAACCTCTTGGGGGTTCCAAGCCCAGAAAAGTAATTACTGCATTACTTTGGCCACAGACACAATATCAACCTTGTTAGACTTGGCCTGTGGAGACAGCCAAACACCTGCTGCTGCAGCATTTATTTGATAAGCTTCATGGTTCGCTAACATAAACCTGATCCTGCTGACCTGCAGGAGGATGAAAAGAGAGGAAAGGAAAGGGTGGAGCAGGTAGGCAATCTCACAGCCCGCAGCCCAGGAGCCTGCAGCCTGCGCTCCCAGCAAGCTCCCATTTCTCTTTGCTTTCTTGTTTCCTGGTGAGAGCTTCAGAGAATTGGTTTTCCCCCTGCAGTTATGCAAGCAGATGTGGAAGGGGCTACGATTCCCATGCCTTATGACAGATTAACTGACAAGCACGGGATCAATACAGGAATTGTTCTAGCTCTGGCCGCATCTGTAGCCTTCTGAAGCAGACAGAATAGCTGCACACACTCGCGTTGGCATGGTGGTATGCTCTGAAAGGCTGGCTTAGTACCAAAGTCCATTAGTTAACAGCAAGGGGGGAAGGAAGAGCTGCAAATCAGTCAAGCCAACAGATAAAAGCTTGGGGGAGAAAAGCAGATGTAGAAATACAAGCTTGATTTCTTTTCCTCAAATGATACACTTTCCTGGTCTAGGACAAAAATAAAAATAAAAATGAGGGGGGTGAGGATGAGAATAAAAAAAAGTTTTATCTAAAACAGGAAAATCTTCTCCAATGGATACTGTCAAAATAAAAATAAAAAAAAAGAGCCAGGGAACTTAGGAGGAAGGAGAAAATAATCTTCCTATGGTGCTCAGTATCAGGAAAGAAACTTACTCTTCTGACATGTTAGGTTGTTCTGTAGGCCTCGCGTTCCTCTAGGTAGGAGGAATAAAAAACACACTATGTAGAAAACCAGGAAAGAACATGCCTGTTTATCTGATGGTTGTCATCTTCATGGGGAGAGTTTGACTTCACAACAGTGAGTTTTCTAGTGTACCTCTCTCTGCCTGCGTATATTGACAGTGTCTTGGAGATATACAGCATGATTCATCCACTTGGGAGACAGCGTGAAGCAGATGAATCACTGTGGATGACATCAGGGCCAGCCCAAACTTTTATTCAGACTTGGCAAAAATCTAAAGACTAAACCTCTGAACATGTGTGGAATTGTCTACATGATCATCTTCCACCTTATTTCACCTTCTTCTGCTGGCTCAGAACTTCAGGAACTTTATTTTGTGATGCAGAAAAAACTGCAACAATTAAAATAATATGCCACAAGACATTTTCTGCATAGATCCAACCCAAATCAAAGCAAATATCTCAAAAGAAAACTCCCCTTGTGGACTTCTCAAGTCTAGTTTTGCAGGTATATGTAATTCAGATAACAGATGATAAACATCTGAAGTTTTGGGCTAGTACCAGAATTCTACTTTTGTGCTCACCTTTCACTGTGCAGAATCCACACATCAAAGCAAAACGCTAAGCAGGCTCAGAAAACCAGCATGACTTGACTCTCTGAGCTGTGGTGCAACCAACCGTCCTTCAGTTCTGCCTTTACTGTCTGGCCCGTTACTCTCTGAACAGCATGAGATTTTTTAGGACTCATTGCAATTAGGATGAAAAACAAATAACCTGATTATATTGGGAAACTCTTGTGGAAAATACTGCAAGCAACAAGATGCAAAGCATAAGTGAATTTGAAATGTGCCAGGAAGCCTATATTGTTTGTAAGCCTGTGGGTACAAAAGACTCACAAAATAAGTGCTGCCCAGCATGAAAACGTTGTCAGCTATGAATGATGTGTCCAGCTCCTGGTAAATGCACCAGAGTGAGCCATCTTGGAGTTTCACTGGAAATTCCTGGTGACTGAAGCCAATAACTTCATTCTTTATCCACTGTTTTGCTGGAAGCAAACAAATAACTCAAAATGCAATGTTCACCCAGCAGGCCGTGATAACTGATGACAGCTAGAAGAGAGTAGCAGTAGAACTCCTAGGTTAAGGACAAAATCTCTGCTCTATGAGTCCTCTATGTAGCAAAGCCATCTCATTTCAGAAAGGATTAAGACAAATAGACAAAGTACAGTAATTACTGTAGATGTACTTCTAATGGTACTTCAGTTTAAAAATAAATATTACAGTATGTTCTTCTATACTATTCTGCCTTCTGTTCATAAACCATTTTGCAAAGTTTTGTACACAGTTCCTCACGTACATGCTTCCTGAATAACATACATTTTATGGTAAGATAGTGGCACGCTATTGAAACACAGCCTAATTTATTTATATTTACTTATTCAATTAAGTTATGTTACAGTAGTAGAAGAAATTTGAAATAAAATCAAAAAGGTTTGACAGCAGCTAAGGCAAGCAAGTCCAACACACGGCCCATGGGTCACACAGCTCAGCTTGCCCTGCCCAGCACTATAAAGGCAGGAGCTCTGCCCTCGAGAGGCCCAGACCAGCATCAGGCATGCACCCATTGCTCCCAGCAACCAACTAGTCAGTGTGCTATTAATGCTGACTGAGCTGAAACCAAGGCAAGGGGAGAGCGCAGTGCAGTGCCAGCTCCAGGTATGGCAAATAATTTTATGCATTGTGATATGGTGGCTAAACACAGTTCTGTGAATAGTAAAAAAACATGCAGCCATGTTTTCTGATTTCATAAAAGAAATTTGAGAATAAGTCTCAAGACTGCAAAAAAAAAAAAAAATCATTTTTGTTATATTTGCAACTCCATTTTCATTTGACACAAATACATTTTTCAAGTTGAATATATCGAGTTGCAATCAGATATTGAACTCAAAAATCTGACCATGTCTCGTTACTAGACTTTTGAAGACAAAAGTCTCTCCCTTTGCTGTTACGCCTTGTTAATCTCATTGCTTTTGGCAGTACATACAATTGTGAACAACTACTTCCAAGAATGAAGGCAAAGGAGGAGTAAAATTCCATAAAAAATCTCTGACAAGCACCATGAGAACTCAATAAGAGTTGCAGCCACTGCTATCCAACCAAACTGACCAGTGAAAGTGAGTCACCTCTGCTGGTACAGATTTTGATGAGCATGGCATGCAGACTCTTATTCTTTGCTGGTGAAAATGCACAGCTAATAGTGGTAACTATGTTGAAAAATATTGTTTCGTAGCTGAGAATTTGCTCTATCAAACAGAGTTACTATGCTCATTGTATCTGTTGCAGTTTCCATGGAAATAAATAGAAAGCATTTTGTCTGGAGCAACCTATGCATATGGTGACCCAAGACAGTTATCTACACAAATTGTGGCCCAGGCAAGTTAAAAGGTCGGATATCTACGGGCTAAGGTGAAATACTGTTGGTTACCATGTAAGATTCAGCTTGACCTGAAACCATACCTTAGTCTGAAGCATAGCAAGACAAATGAGAAACAATAACAGCCATACATCTCACTCAGAGAATCCCTAAGAGAACAGCCATGTGCTGACAAAGAACACTGCAGTCGAAAGGAACCTAAATTGCACAGCAGATTCTTAAAACAAAGCCTCCCAACAGGCCATGCTTCCCACTCTGTTACCAGCCACACAGCTAGAGGAGTGGAGCTTACTCTGCATTCATGTTACCCAAGTGTGCACAAGAGCACTGAACTGCGTGTGTGCATTTGACTACAGAGATTTTGTGTTGCTTGCTTAAAGGACCATGAAAGCAGGATGTTTCTCATCTTTTTTTTAGGTGAAAACTGGAAAATTGGGAGGTTTTTCCTCTCTGTGTGTGAAAAATGAGCAAAAGAGTTACAGGCTCTTAACAGTGCAAGGGTAGCTGAGCTCAGTCTAGTACAGGCACTCAGAGATAACACATTCCATTTGGTGTATCATGTCTGTGGGAATCTCCAGGATCAAGACCTTACAGCTACCCCTACTTTGTGTGACAGGGAAGGATCAAAATGGACAGGCTCAGAATAGATCAAGATAAAATTTTCGTAATGGAATGACATGTTAGCTTGGCTGTGAAGACAATTTTTATATCACGAATGCAGAGCAAGCAATAGACTAAGTTGTCTGTCTTTACAAACACACTAAAACAGGTTTCTCACAAATAACTTCCATGTCATATCTTGGTGACTTGAAATGATTCTCTGAATCTCATACTTTTCCCCAGAGGTTTTTGTTTGAGGATTCCTTGTTTCTTCAGATTTTGATCAATGGAAGAAAGAGACCTGGCTTTTTGATACAGAGCAGGGTTAAAACCTATTGAAACCTGTAGATCTCACGCTACTGAGTTCTTCCAAGCTAAATAAGGCTAAATAAGTGGTGTACTTATTTGTTTAGCAACTGCTAAAAACAAGAGAATGAAATAAAAACCATAACAACAACAACAAAAAAAAGCAAACAAAAAGCCCCACAAAAACTCCACAGGCAGAGCCAGGACCTCACAAGACAAAGTGAATCACAGGAACAGATAAATACCCCAAATGTGGACAGCAGTGCAAGGAATAGCACAGCTCTGCTCTGAGAGGAGCAGAACAGATGAACCTTAATCAATCGAGGACTGAGGATGACTGTGGTATCCCTCTTTCAACATACGAAGATTCTAAGGTGAGGCTTACTGTTAAGCCTATGTTAAGTACATCATGTTTACTGCATTAAACTACCATAGTTAATACTTTGGTATTTTGCTAGCTGTCTCACAAAGCATGTGGAATACTAATAGTATAAAACAGTCTTTTTTTTTTTTTTTTTTTTTTTTTAAAGAGTACCAGTAATAGGTTTCTTTTTCAAGAAAGCCATCTGCAGCCACTCAAAATGCATTTATTCCCTCAAAATACTGATAGGTTACTTTAACCCTTAAAACAAAAATCTGAACCCTGTTAAGAAGATGACTAGGATTTCAGCTGATCTTTTAACTACATCTTTTTTATTGGCCAAATCCTAGACAACTAATTACTTCTAGTTATTTCTGAATAAATACCACCTCTGTTGGAGTAATCAGTGTCTAATGTGCATTGGAGAGCAAGGTAGAAGCAATCTGTCCAAGTGTTAAACAAATAATAAACTTACTGATAGAATAAAAGCAAAAGAATAAAATCAACTAGATCAGTTTGTAACAGCATTTGGGGAAGGCCTAGAAGAAACGGGAATACTTAACAGTTTCCAAAAGCCTTTGAGTCTTTCAATTTCAGCCATACCATGTCTCAACTTTTGGCAATAAAAAACGTAGGCAGGAACTACTAAGATTAATAGTTCACTTTCATATTCAAATAGTCTTTCTCACAGCACTGACACATCAAACCAAACTTGATTTCCATAAAACTACTCTAATATCCCAAAGTTCTGCAGCATCCCTGCCCTGTTTTCAGAGAACTGCAGTGCAGAGGAAGTGGACAGGCTCCTGAGGGTGAGGTACATGGTCAGAAAGAGGAAGGATTACAGGAGAAGCCCATGAGGAAACCTAGGTCCCAATCAACCTAGTCCCCAGGTGAGCTCTTTTAGATGTAAGCAATGATTGAAGTCAAAGAAAGTGCAAGAGATTACGTGTCTACTTAAAGCTTTGGTCAAACTGACTATGAAAGTAGGACTGCCAAAACAATGCAAAATTCTCCTTGGAAAGAAATGTAAGGCTTTCTGGGTAACTGTATGCTACTACACGCGCTGCTGAACATAGAAAAGATGATGGAAAACAAAATGTGGATTTTCTCCACATTTCTCCACTATTTCTCATTTCTCCACTATTACGCAAAACTGGGCAAGAATTGGAAGCTGAAACCAGGTATCTTCACATCTCAACCTTACAACTATATTTCCTTTGATATTACTCATTCGTGGGGAACATTTTAAAGAGCAGCAAGCAACTGTACTGGATGATCACGACTCATTAGCCAGTCAGCAGTAAATACCCTACATACATGCATTTAGTGTAACAAACATTTGCACATGGGACTGAGGCAATGCAAAACCACATGCACACAGATATCGTCTCAGCCAGCCCTCCCTTTCAAGGCCTGGTTCCACTCCTTCCTCCATCCCTCCATTAACCTTCCCATTTTTCTTTGAGCTTTGCTTAGATTACTGGTCATTGTCACTATATACATGAAGATTGTAACTAAAGACTGCCTGTGCCTAACTATCACTTAAGTCATTTCCAGCTAATTATTTACTGTTTGCTTCTCTTCCCCACCCACTGTCTGGCTTTTTTAGGGCAAAGATATAATTTCTTGCATGTTGCTAGAGGACTACATGCACATCAACGGGGCTAAGAATGCAATGAAAAAGATTTAATAGCAAAGGGGATGAATAGAACATTCTAGTATTTTCCCTTCAGCACCAGTGCTTCCAGTACGATAGCATAGTCTCCCATGCCCAGAACAAGCTAAGCACTGCCTTCTGACAATGCAGTGGAAGTGCTTGTGGCGAGACAGACCCATCCCTGGCTGATCTGGTTCTTCAATGGGACAATTCACTGTCTGTTTCTGGGGAGGAATGAATGGAGAAGTTAGATCAATTATCTGAGTCTTCAGGATACAATCTGACAGATGATGAAAGAGCTCTAATATGTAACCGAAATACCCTGTACCAAAATATCCACATTAAACCTCTGTTGATTACACACAGGTCTGAGCTATCTCAAACCTTCAGAACAGGAATTGAGTTGTTTATCAGTGAAAGCCAAACTTCGAAAAAGCTGGCTGACCACTACAGAGCCTTTGTGTTGGGTAAATTAGTTTCAGGAAGAGAATCAAAATGAATTAAAGCCACATGGAGATCCTCTCCCTTTACCCCCCTTTCCCCCTTTCCTTTTGCTATATGAATCCCCTTACCAGGACACAGAGGCCAGTTCAGTCTAATTTAGTCCAGTGTTTTTGTTTCCTAAAGTCTCAGTCTTGGGCTGAGTCCATTAATGGTCTGCAGCTGATTTTAATCTAGATGAACTCAAGACTTCTCTCTTCTTTGGTTTTAAAAAGATTACAAATTGTGTGTTATATAAATAGAGGGAAAAGGAGAAAAAAGGAAACAAAATGAGTAAAAAAAATGTGCTCTCCATTAGCTGACCTACTGAACAAGCCTGTGATTGAAATAAAGATGAGAAATGAGAGCTATCTGAGGAAAGAAGTTACAGTGATAGTAAGCCCAGATACACTGCTAAGAGGAGATCCAGTGCTATCTGATAGCTGCTATTACAATCTTGACAACATAGAAGAGATAGTAATGAGACTCCAAAAGTAGCAAATCAGATTTTGCAAAGACAGTTCTGATAGTTGCAGCATCCTTTCCCAGTTAAACTTACGTTGATCAGCAATTGTGACTTCTTCCTATCTAATTTGTCTTTAGTACCCAAAGTATTCTATTTAAAAACAACCACAGAGGAGCAAAGTCAAGTGTGAAGGGACTGTGACCAACAGGGGAGTAGACTGCAATTTCACACTGGTCACAGTCCTGCTGGAGAAGAGGATGGAAACCACTCAGAAGGAGGGGAATCCTTTACAGAGTTGTCTTCAATAGACTTTTGTGATTGAACTTCAGCTGAGAAATACAAGTAAAAATCTACACTCGATGTGTGAGAAAAAAAAAAAATTTAGTGAGCTGTACTCACAATCAAAAAGATTCCAACAAGTCAGATCACTGTGTCTTCATAAGTTTAAAATCTCCAAAGAGCATTTGAATCCACAGAGAATCTATTTCAGAACACCAGAAATGTTTTTCTGCATGTGTGCTAATGCTGTCCTTTTGGGAATCAAACACATCTGTTTTAGACAAACCAAGAGAGTATTTACCTACATAAAAAAAAAATCTTTCTTTTTGCCACATGAAGGAAATACTGTAGACATAGCAAAAGAGCTGGTAATGAATAATACACAGTAGATACACAGAGGAATGGACAGACAGACAGATAAATATGACTAAGAGGAATTGCACAACCCTAATCATCTTTACCTGAATACAATTTCTTGTAATAAATCTCAATTGCAGTGATCAACATGGCTGAATTAAACTCAACAACTTTTCATTCTTTGCTAACGGGCAAACATAACTGGAAGGGGTCTGCATGAAACTACCAGAGATTTTATTTGCTTAACTTTTCCACGGTTTGACTACAAGCAGGGCTATACTTGATTGCACGTGGGTGGCAGTGGGGTGGGTGGACAGCTGGGTGAAAAACTATGACAAAAGGAATCTTGTCCCATTTCCTGCCTGCGCTTCATTCACTAATGAGTACTGCTCTGGGTCACTCAAGATTTCTTCATCTGTTGTTGTCTCGTCTGCAAAAGGGGCACCCCAGCAGTGGAGCTGTTGTCAGCTTGTCTTGAGAGTTTATTCGTCTGCCTCTCACCCCACAGCTGTGTGGGATTGTAAGAGCCTGGCTGTAAACAACGCCATATTTTTTCCTTCTTTTTGGATGGCTTAAAGGCCAATCTGAGGCCAGATGTGTTTGCTGGTGTAATCTGTTTCCCATTTCTCATAATAAATGCATATCTCAACAACTATTAATGAAGTAAAATCAGGATTTATCTGTTGTCTTCTTCACTATGATTTGTGTTGGAAAGAGAATGTTAATAAAACATGGTGAAGTCTTCAGTCTCCCTTTTCTTTCTGGAATACTTAAAATATTCATCCAGTGTGTTCCTACCGGTAAACAACCAGGCTGGTGAATCTGATGCCACTGCATTCCTGCTGTAGGAACCAATATCTCTCTCTTGCTACCTTGTGGAAACAACATCATTTTCCTTCAAGAAGCACTGTTTTGCAGTAACAAGTACTCTTGTCTTTTTCTTGCCAGATTAGTTCACTTGAAAATTTAGTACCACTTTCTCCTGTTAATAAGCCTCTGTCGTAGGAAAAGGGGATTACAACTAAGAGATGCCTTTTGATTTCTAAGGTAAGATGGTTTTGCAATAGGTCGTCCCTTCCAAGGAACTGAATAGGCGAGGCATTACAGAGAAATATCCCACAGTTTCATCCCAGAGGAGGTTTTGCCAAGCCACATAGCCCTGGAAGGGGAAAAGAAGCCCCCTCAGCAGTACCAGACAGCTCAAACTGCAGAGACATGAAAGCAGCACCTGAATTGCTCCCTCTGAGTACTCCAAAGTTCATGTGCCGTGCTTCAGTCACACTGATGAACTCAGTCCTCAGTCAGCCTTGCTAGTTCTGTTCAGCAAATGCCCCCACCTCCCCAAAAAAGTAGATTTTATTTCCTCTGCCCCTCTTTAGCTTTAACACTCAAATACAAGAACGGTAACTGCAAATGGTAAAAACTCCATGATTGGCATAACTGCAGACAACAGATCTAGCTGACATGGAAGACACAGTTGACGTCACTAAAATCGCTCATGATACATAAAAAGAAAATAACTATTTTTTCTTTTAGACAACAATTTCTAAGATTAGCTACTAGAAAATAAAAAGAAATCTCTAAACACATGTGCTCAATTTGAGTATACTTGCTGTGGCTTGACAGAGATGTGCTAAATGTAATCTTGGATTTTTTCTTCAAAGAACTGACACATATTAAGACGCTAGTAATGTAAAATACAAGTTTGAGCAGTGTCTTTCCCCACACTGCTACATCTCGGGGGAAGCACAGCATTTTACTGTGCTTTCACATCTACTATGCTAAGTAAAAATCAATCTGTTTCTACAAAGTTACTTTGGTGGGTGGTCTCAGTTCGTTTTATTTCTTAATTTTATTTTCCAGGACATTTAAAGTTTTCTTTCCATTTTCTCTGCTGAACTTCATGGTTTTACAGAGCCACAGTACCAATAAAATAATATTGAGTATTTTATTTCTTCTTGCATCCAGCGTGGTTTTACACGAGCTGATCACCTCCAGATCCAGATTTGCCATACAAGAAATACATCTGATTTGAGGTTGGCCCTAACTCTCACGCCTTCATTAGTTTTGTATGTGACTTTGACCCCTCAGAATATTCCTTACACTTTGCATTCTCTTATCATATGCTTCTACTCTATTTAACATGTCCTAAAATGCTTACATTAAACAGAACACAATGATTTTCTCTAACTAGCCTTCTTGCTCTGCCTAATCTTCATCTGACTACAGTAATGTTGGTAGAGCCTTCACAGGACTTAGGTTCTGTGAAGTTTTCTATTATAAAAGTTTGCAAACAGTCTTCCAAAACTCATGTCTTACAGGCTGGAAGAAGTCAAGCCCTTAGCTGAGCTAACCAGTAGAACAGTTATGAATGTGCAGTTAGGTTGTGGATTTATGGAAACAGACTGTCATAAACCTATAAACGTGGAATTCTGTACAGCATTTGCATCAGGGCAGCCTCTGAATGAACAGGTCAATCCATGTGCGCATCTTAAATGCAAAGACAACAAATATTTCTGAGCTTCCTTGATTCTGGTTGCAGAAATTTAATAGCATCATTTGCAAGGAAGAAAGCCTTTATATTACAATCAAAATACAAAATTTTTCAAACACCTTAACAACAGAACAATGCCTCTAGTGGGATGAAAATCTACTTCTCCAATGTCCCTTGATACTTAAAGAGGTGGAACACAGACCAGACAAGCTGAAGTAAGAGTACACACAGGCATAGCTGATGACTCAATCATTGTCTGAATCATCTGAAGTTCTGAAACAATGGCTGTGAGCACGGTAAACTTCCTCATTAATCTGAGAGCTCGTCAGCCTCATGACTTGAAGGAGGGGGAGAGTGAAGGCAGGGATTCTGTCACTTCAGCAGTCAACTCTGTGGGTGGAGCAGCAGCAGCAGCAAAGTACAGTAAGTCTGTCTCGCTTCATCTCCAGCAGATACATTCCTGATGCTTCAGCAGCAAGTCTGAACTTCACATTGAGGACATCCAATGCCTGCCACACTCAGTAAGGGAATTGCATCCCTTACTGTTCTGATGCTGAGCACCACAGAGGAAGAACATAACAGTAGGAGAAACAGCAAAGCAGAGGAACCAGGTTTGAAACCTCTGACTCAACATGATGTAAATAAAATACTAGGACTGCCATACCTGATTTGGGGCTATCATGGAAGGGAAACATTCTTTAAGTAAAGAGAGTGTCTGCCCTTCACCTCCCAAACTATTAATTCTTCCTGTCCAATACTGCAGAAAGGTTATGCTGCAGTGCCCTGTGCTTCCTCACATTTAAAGTTAGGGTAGCCAAGGGCAACAAAGACTCCTTCCTCTCTAGCCTGATAACAGAGTTCTTCCTTCCTTTTGTTCACATGAAGAACAAACACTGAGCTGAACAATAACAGTGGACATTTAATATAATGCTCTGCTGGGCACACCGCCCTGGTTAGCATTATCTTACCACTTGGTTTTGTTTTGAAGGAAACTCTGAATAGTCCTTTCAATTGCTGGTATTTCAAGATCAACATTACCTTCACTTCCTGTATTTTAAAGCCTTCTTATTTTACTAACAATATGTGGTACTATAAAAATACGTTACAGAACCAGTGAACTGCGAAAAATGCCAATCTAGGGTGCAAGCAGTAACAAAAAAAATCATTTAAAATAGCTTTCTCTGAACCAGTCAAGCTATTGATTCTGAGCACTAAGAAAAAAAATAATACAAACAAAGTAATAAAGAAAAGCAAAACAACTTAATCCTTAGCAACTATTCAAGCAAGGGCTTAAGAAGACCACAGTTTAGACTTGGAATATACTAATCACAATTCCTGAAATGACCATTAGCAGTAGACCTTTTCCTACCATATCCATTACTTTATGAACAAAAAAGTCTTCAGGACATTCAGCAAAATCCATATACTTTGATCTGTAACAGACAGCTGTCAAACCCTATTTACCACAGGTTTATCATTTGTGCTCTCCTGCAAATTTTATTCTTCTTGGACAAGTAATCATTCTGGACAAATGACTAAGTTATCAATTACTCTTCATACTAAAGGAAGGATTGATGAACAAATTTAATGACAACTTTGCAGTCCTCTCTGGACAATCAATCCAGGCAAAGCCAAGATTTCAGCTCCATCTCCTGAACTACTCAGACTGATTTCTCACTAATCTACTCCAGTCAAGACAAAAGGAAAAGAAAGTCTTGGTTCACCATCACTCTTCTTTTGCCTAATTTAGGAGGAGGGAAGAGAATTCCAGGCAATCAGCTGCCAGTTTCCAGCCCTCTGGCCTTCTCCTGCCACAGTACATGGCACTGCTTACAAAAGTTAACCTTGGTTAACTCCTCTGAACACAGCAATACCTACAACTGCAACCTAGCTCTCAGCAGCTAGACTAATACATGTATTCAGTTCCTGCTAGCTGCTTCCCAAGCTGTACCTGAAGCGAACGTTTGCTTGTGTTAGAGATGAGTAGCTGTTTCTCTAATAACAGTTGTAGAAACCTGGACAGAAGGTATTACAACTTATTTACAGACACGTAAACTGAAGCATACAGTTATTAGGCTATTTACATGGATCACGCAGGAATACACACACAAAAAAATGGGTTCCCTCTCACCTTCGCTCAGTCTGTGAAACTGCTCCAAATCCCTGCCCCAAGCCAAAGCACATACAGGTATGAACTGACACATAATAACCATGAAGACAATGGCAATGAAATAAACTATTTCTTGGACATATGCCTTCATTCAGACCCAGTTTTTGCTCTGCAAAATGTGCCAGCTTTAGGGAGGCAGACAGCTTCACCCTCAGCAAGGTCTCAGCCTACAGAGATCAGTTTGTAGAAGACAGAGGCTGAAAGAGCAAGAGGCAAGCTGGCCTCAATTAATGCTAGGGTGTCAGCTGCAGCCCTCAGGTGGGTCAGCTCATTTACCGCTTTGCAGACCGCATTTGTATACTGAGTTTCCTGTGCCCTTGAGTGCTGCAGTAATGAGCAGTGTCCTTGCTGAGCTCTGGCAGCTGGGCCCAGCTGGAGTGCTGCCCTTCTCCCCACACACTCAGGCTTGACAGCAGAGTTCAGTTTGTTTCACAGAGCAGAGATCTGGCCTTGCTCTGTTTTGTGGCCGCTGCTTAGGAATCTCTCCCACGGCACAAAAAATCTTCAAAGTAAAAATCCAGCATTGCCTCAGGTGGCTGCTAGAGCTCTCTGTGCTTATGATGGGCAGGAGGCTACAGGTCAGCATGGGAACCGACCATTCCCCAGTACTGTTTACTGCCTGTTGTGGAGAAAATTGCAGAGCATGCTTATTTCACAGGGAAATGAAAGCATTACGGACGAACACAAGTTAGCTCTGTTAAAACTTAGACCGCACAGTGCAGAAGTAGACGGCCCACGGGCAGAGAAAGAGCAATTCACCTTTGGGCTCTGGTGTACACAGCACAAGGTCTTGCCTCTGTATCACGTACAAAGGTGGCTGGGGATCACCTTACAGTGCTAAGAGTTACAGTTCAACCACTCCAATTTGGTGGTTTTGGCTTTTGCTGTCACATTAGAATATGATGGCTTGATTTTCAAAGGTAACAAAGCACCTACAGCTCCCACTGACTTTACTGACAGCTGCACCTCTAAAAATCAATTTGAGATCAATTTGCATAGTAAGATGAACTCGAGGAAAATAGAAGGCCTATTGTGTGGATACGAATAGTTTAAACATTGCTGATGGGTGGTATATGAGTCCCTTCCCTTTCCAAATGAATTTCACTTCATGTTTTGTTTGGTTTTCCTGTTGATGCATCCTGCACCCTCCAGTGCTAAGCTGGTGGGATCCCACATACTTTTCCTGGCATATGGAGTTTAAAATAAGAGATCTCAGCAATCGGATATCCTCAGCATTTCCAGCTATTGAACACAATCATGAGTACTGTGATCCAATTGCAGAGCAGAAAAGAAAAGATATATAGGAATATTCTCCCTGTGCTGGTACAGGGCAGACAAAAGAAAATGAAACAAACAGGATGTGGCCGCTCTTGGGTGAACCCCACCAAATGATCAGGGCAGACAGGATACAGTCTACAAACAAGAAACTACAATATATGTGGCTATCTGACCCATAGTTTGCTCCAGGCTATTCACTCTTAGCAAAAATACAGAATGAAGAAGTCCAAGGAGGGGTATTTTTAATTGAAAATTGACTTAGTTGTAGTATGCAGTTTCAACCTGACATGCCTCGACTGAAGTCCTTCATCAAATGCATGCACCCTAAGGGAAGAACGCAATGTTTTCTGTAGGCCACTAAGCAAAAGAACTAAGAACATCTCCAAGAGTGCAGTGTTTGGACTCAGGACACCAGACTTCTAGGACAGAAGCCTATTCTAAGCTTACTCACTCAGCTGTGCATATCCTGCAGCTGCGCTTTTCAGAATGGCTTACGGCACTCTGAGAAGTCACTCTATCACAGACAGCCCGAGAGAGCTCTTACAGTTATGGCACATATTTTAGAAATGTCACTTCCCACATTTTCTCCGCTGCTTCTGGGAGAAGCACATCACCTTCACAGGGCTGTGGACTAATATAAGACGTTGCTTCTGTAATGGAAAACTAGGAAGTCAAAATAAAGTCAGATCCAGTGTTGAGTAGAGCAAAATCTTTTCAGTGTGTTGATTACCTCATGTTGATTTGAGACATTCCTTACCAGTCCCAGACACATCTCTTGATAAACTGTTAATTCTAATATAACCTTGCCACATTGCCTCTTCACTCACGCAGCCATGTGTGCTCTGACTTGCCTTGGCTACACTTCAGGCAGACCCTGGAGGGTAATTCAGGTGGCAAACAAAGGAGGGCCAGGGCTGATACCATGCTCTAACAAATCATTCTCTCTTATCTTTTGTAGCCCTTGGTTAACTCAATAAAGTCCTGAAATTTAATCACTCAACTTTTTCAAAGATCTTCATAGAACTGAATGACAAAGGGCCAGATTTTAGTTTCACTACAACACAAACAGTGAGGAGAAATGCTGAAACAATCACTAGCACCATATAACTAATATTACACTCATACCTATTGTAAACTGAATTAATCACTCAATAAATTCTGTAGGTAAATATTTTATAGCTTGTCACTGTATTGTCTATTGCAAGTCTTCGTTAGTAATGTTCAGCCTATTTTAACAGGGTATGTATGTAGTGTAATATTTTTTAGCTTTTTACTAGGTATCCAGAATGCTCCATGGCCCACGCTTGATTACGATATGGAAATTTGCCTTTCCCTAACAGCAACACTTGGATGGTTACAAAATCTCAGCTAGTACATTACCTTTTATCTTTATTATTTATGAATACTGAAAGGTAGAGAAAAGCGGTACAAACACATGGTTGATAAATATTTAAAAGTTCAAATAAATATAAAGAAAACACTTTACACAACCACTCAGTGTTATTAATTTTAGGGAAGACTGTAATGAGAGAATCCTTTTGAAGTAAAAACCTGTTTGTTGGGAGGGTGTATCATATATGTCTGTCTGCATTAAAGTGCCATATATTTCATCTCATCAAGAGAGACTGAAGCCTACGTGATAAAATAATTTAAGTTTTGTGGTTAATCCAGTTTTGAAGGCAGGGCAAGTCTACACATCAGATGCTGAGATAACTGAGGTTGTTCCTGCTGTACTAATCCTAGAAACACAGAGAAATTTTCAAAGACAAACAGTGCTGGGGCCAAAGCAGCAGGAACCTTGTTTGCAAGGCTATCCCTGTGCTAATAAGCCTACCCTCAGGCAAAGCTTTCCCATTTCTGTGAAGCGCTATTCAAATGTGCCTGTCCACACAGCGCTGCACTGTGAGGACGTATAGGTTTAGACCGGAGCTAACCGCTGGATCTCTGCATCGCTCTCCCCTCCTCAGTGCAAGGAATGACAGCTTCCAGCAGTTCCCTTTGGCAATCAAACTGCACGTTCAGATTCTAATGCTCAGAATGCATCAGGTCCTGCAGCAAAAGAAGTGTTGTAGGCACTACAAAGGATAAATCATTTAGACGTAGCCCTCTCTCGTTAGCTATCATTTTACAAGATTGAATGAAGGTAGAGGTGGCTTCAACAAGCATGTTAGTGGCAATGCAAAAATGCCAGAACAGACAAACTTTGACAACAGTAAAAGAAATCCAGTTGTGCCTGTGTGAGAAACGGATCAGTCACAGTAACACTTAGCTGCCTCTTACCTCCCTAAGCTGCACACAAAAACATACGACTTTATTCTGGCTGAAAAACATGTTTTCAGACAGACATTTTCTTGGCCTCCTACTCATGAATGTGTTTGCTTAAGAACATTAAGTACACTGTAAGTACATTTGTCCTTATACAAATCCGTAGCTTGAAAGATGTAACATCATCTATGTCAAAAGCAGGCAATCAATAGTAAAGTCTTGGACTTCTACGAGAAAACTTAGTTCCCAGAACAATATAATGTCACAAATCACAGATACTACCTCTAATCAACATGCACATTCACTCCTTATGTTAAAGGCCTTTTGGAGAAGAGGCCATTTGCTTTAGCACTGTGCTGAAAACACAGGGGAGCTACCCACTTTGATCAGGAATTCATTACTGTGAGACCAGTAAGGAAACGATTTCTCTGAAGTGAGAGCGTTTTGTCCCAGGAAGCCCGCAGTAAGGGCCAGTCTTGAACAGAGGCTGCATCTTTGCAAATGAGACTCATACTTTTTTTTTTTTTTTTAAACAACATTGGATTAAAATAAATTAGTTGCCATTGACACAAATGAGAACAGATTCGACACATTGCTTTTTTCTTACTACGTTTAGCAAAACAAGAAAAATAAAATGCTGTTACTTTGTTTGTCAATTAGGTGTACGTTTGGCTTTTGCTGCAAGAGAGCTGTACTGTTATTTGCAGCACCTTTATATACATATTCAGAAATAAGGAGATACTTCAATACTTTACGATAAACTGAATTTATTCAGTGTAACATCCTTCTGTAAGTTACAGTCATGGCAAAAAGTGTGGCCAGAAACTTAACTACCTTTTGCCTATCTACTGTGCAGATAGAAAGACCACCTTCACAGAGAAGAACACTTAAACTTACTAAAATGACAGAGTTTATTTTGTTTGTCAGATCTGAACCCAAGATACCTCTAGTCTTCCTTCACAATTGAAAAAAAAATCCCTCCTTCTCTCTTCATTACCATTTTTCATTGTTTTTATCTCCATGCTTTGTTCCTTTGGATTCCTTCGCGTAACCACGTGGAGCTGGGCTACTCCAGTGAGGCTTTGCCATTGCAGCTGCACAGCAGCAGAGCAACTCCTGCAAAGCCACCTAGCGAAGAGATGCTCATGCAAGTGACCAGCATTCTTGGGTCAGGTTTAGTGATCCGCTCTCCAGAATGCAGAGAACTGGACTTTTTTTAATGTCAGTTGCATCAATGTGGGTGATTACTGGCATAGGAATGATGGGGGTCCTATTCTTTCCACATTCCTTACTGTCAGGACAGACCTAGCCTACAAACCGACCATGCTTTGTTGCTCCCATTATTATAAAACTGTTACAAGTAGCATGAGCCTTTCAGTGCCCTGTGGGGAATTCAGCAAAAACTGTTCCACCCCACAGAGATCCTAACAATGATCAGTTCATCTTTATCCCTCCAATAGGGCCGGAAATTACCAGTGGCACTGCAAATCTGTTACCATCTCAACAGCAAAGCACAACTTCATTCCCATTAATCTGTCTTCTATCCATTCACACATCAAGTAAAACCCTGCTTCATTTTACAGATTATATCCATGTTGCTCCAGACAAAGGTCACTTTATAGTTACAGTTCTTCAATTGAATGAAAGCTTTTGATGCAGTAAATCATTGTCTCTCACTGTTCAGACTCGCACAATACAATACAAATAATGCTGCCCTTTCTTTCAGAATTCTTTTTCTACCTCACTACTCATTACCAAAACATTTCTTTACAAAATAAAATGGGGCACTTTTCACTTGCTTCAGCTACGTACATTAGTTATAGCACTTTGGAGACTGTTTGCCATGCAGCACTAAAAACCCAGACCGTGCTATTTTGAGACCAAAATGAGCTTCTTCCACTATATTAGTGACAAATGAAGCAATGTAAAGTAACAGGGTTTGCCAAAATTTAGCTGTTTCTAGAATTCTTGCTCTTTAGTTCTGTAAAACTGAAAACCTAAGAAACTCTCCTCAGAGTGCCACGTTTCAACTTAAGAGAAGTCATTTTCCTTGATAAGGCATCACAGGCAATGTGAGTGTGGTTGTGCACACAAATATGAGTGCAGTGGAAGAGAGGGCAGGAAGGAGAAACTGAATTAATCAACCAACTAATAATCCAGTCCTGCTGAGACAGAAATGAAACTCTTCACTTTGGCAGTACAAAGTCTTCTTCCTTTCTTGAGGTAGTGAGGTGGGCCACTCAGCATGAGATACTGAAGTTTTGAGGTTAAATTTGCAGATAGTTTACAACTTTCTTTCAAATGGAAGAACAAATACATAGGAGGATAAATCCTGAGGTCATGTACACTTATGAAAAAACTGCAACAATTTAAGGGCTCCTTTATTTAGCACTTATAATAATGAGAACAGAAGCCAAAAGCTGAAGGCAGACAAATTCTAATCTAAAGTACAGAACAAGTGTTTAGCAACAAGATAGCTAAAACTCAGCTCTCAGGAACAAAGCAGGAACATTTCTTGAATCTCCAAATAAAAGTGAATACAATTCTAGAAGAAATGCTTCACTGTAACATAACTTATCAGATTGCTGAAGGAAATGTGTGAATTACGTAGGTCAGTTTGGATGACCTGATTGCATCCTTCTTTAAAAACCCTATAAACTGAAAATAAATCATTACTCTAAAGCAAGTTACAGTTCACTAATATTATTTGCCTTATGTTTCCAATGCTTCTGAGTTCATTCTGTGAAGAGCAATGTTAATCACTTGGTAAAATCATGCAGTGAAAAGTCCCAACAAGCTCTCCAGTTGGCAAGCAGCCACCACGCTTCCCGTCACCTTTTGCCACACCATCTTCTTGGTAACACAGAGTATTTACAGGGGTGAGATGGAATGAGACATTTCATACAGCTGAGTTGCCAGTTGCTAATAGATAGGGTCTGTTGCTAGCTTGTATTTATTTCCCAAAATCAGAAGATCATCCACAGAACACAGCTTAAAATTGGCTATTCAGAATTTCTCCTCTCTGGACACGCATGCATGTTTGCAAGTCACATCTTGTAGTCCAGCTGACCCAGCCCAAGAGGCGCTATATTCAGCTTCTCTGAAGCTACAGCTGGGCAACATCAGCCCCAAATCTGCTCTGCCTGACACACCAGTAACAGAAGTACCAGCTAATCATTTCCAATCCAAAATAAAATTTATGTCGCTGTCAGTGATAAAAATTATCCTGTGACTTGCAGCCCTAAACAAGTAGATCTGAAGCCTTTTCTTTGTCAATTCTTTTCTGAACAGAATCACGTCATTCACTTTAACTGATTTAGGAATGCAACAGCTTAAACAGAATACACATGCAGACAGTAAAATTTCCACTATTTTGCAGTGTTTAAATTTCAGGCTTCTGCCTCTCTAAGAAAAGCAGCTTTATAAAACTGAGACTGGATTTTCCAATCATAATTCAGGTCCATTACAGAGTCATACTGTGCAGTGTGGCAGCACATGACATTGCATTACAGTGTAAAGACAACTGAGGGTATTTTTGGGTTTGCACTCCACCTCCTCCACAGCACAGACCATACTGAAGCCATGAAAGGAAGAGAGTGAAAGCTGATTTTCCTTGCTAAATCTCCCACTAGCCACCCTTGTTTTCCAATAATCAAATTTCATTTATCTGCACTGAAAGCAGAAATAAAAGAAGGAGTGAACAGTTAGACTACTTTCACCCCTAAACACATTAAGCTTGTAAAAGCAAAAAAGTTATCTGTGGCACTTTTGGGCAGCCTGGAGATTTCCTCTGACAATACAAGGGGAGCAGGTCTTCCTTCACTAGGTCTCCTCTGAACGCTTCTGTGCTCGCACTGGGCCATGAGATGCAAAGACACAAGGGAAACAGAGCAGCGATTTACACTGACAAAGAGGATTTTGATACACTTCTCCAAATGGGGCAGCATTACCATCTTAATAGCCTTTTGCTCTCAGCCCTCTTCCTGAGGAGGCTGGAGATTTTTGCGAATGGAGAACAGTTCCGCTTCCCATTTCAACTGCAACAATAGCAGAAGGGCTCCTTAAACTGCATCAAATAGCAGTCTGTGAAATCCCTAACTAGCCGCACTGCCTCTCCTGCCGTTTTATTATCCTCCGGCCCAAAGAACAAAAGGGAGGGAGCTCCTCCTCGTTTTTAGCCTATTCCACACATTCTAATCCCTCAGAGGTGGTAATGGAAATTGCTTGTGCAACTGTTAAATCGCACTTTCACTTTGTCTTTCATTCCCTATTCACCCTCACTAATCAAGGAGCTTCAAGCCACATTTTCCGATATCAATTTTGTTTATGGCCTGTTGGTTAATGGTCCTGGGATGGGACCCCCTGAGTAAGAAGAAAGAATTCTGAGCATTTCAGACAGCTGCTGCTTCTCACCGGTTCCCACACCCATCCACTTGTTCTCAGACACCCTGAATATGCTCACCTCCTGACACCAACTGAATTCAACAACAAAAATTGAAAGGGAAGGCTGCCTCTGCAATCAGGCTGTGGGACAGATTCTGCTTGTTCACAGTGTACAGCATCCTACAGGCTGCAGCACTGGAACAACTACCTTGCCAAAAAAAACCCATGCCCAGTTGCTTTGGGGACATCTTACTTGAATCCAGCTTCTCTTTGGAAAGCAGCAAGAGCTCCATAGAATCATAAAATGGTTTGGGTTGGAAGGAACTTTAGAGATCATTTAGATCCATCCACCCCCACCCACCCCACCCCGCCATGGGCAAGGGCACCTCGCTCCAGACCAGGTTGCTTTCAGCCCCATCCACCCTGGCCTCGAATACCTCCAGGGTGGAAGCACCCACAACTTCACTGGGCAACCTGTTCCAGTGTCTCACCATCCTCAGTGAAGAATTTCTTCCTCGGACCTAGTCTAAATCTGCCCTTTTCCAGCTTACAGCCATTATGACCTTGCTTACTATCCATCTCAGAAAAAAAAACCTGAAATTGAAACAATGTTGTAGACAGTGACTAAGAATAAGCTTACACAAAGAATGCCTAATGGGGATACAATTGATCACTTAGAGAAATCCACAGTGATTTCAGAAAAACAAAGAAGGTTATTTGATATGTGCTCCAGAAGCAGGGAGAAGAGCAATTGTTGTACTCCTAATACAGTGCTTTCAAGGATCCTTCTATCAAAAAAGCCTTGCTCCATCATCATTACATGTTATCAGGCAGGTTTGTTCTCTAAAAGTAGCATTCAGTCCTCAGAAAGCTGTACACTTGGCTCACAGAAGCAAAGTGAAACAAAGATCCTCTCTGAATAAGTGATTGCCATTTCTGAAATCAGAAATGTTTCTTTCCTGAAGTTTCCCACTATTGCCTGAAGAACGAGCAGGAAATAGTAGTATTTCATAATGACCAGAAACAAGTTTGCAACCCAGAAGATATTTGAGTCCAAAAGTAGCATGTCTTATACTCTATTCTGAATCAAAGTACGTCCAGAGCAAGTTCTGCAAGCCATTACAGTTTAAACTGATAAAGATTGTATCTAGATATTGCAGCCTGTTTACAATTACCAGTCAAAATAAAGCACATCAAATTGCAAGAATGCCATCTAAGAATATACTGTATGTAATATCTAAAAACCTAGAAAACAACCAGAGCAGGCTCACATTATCACTGTGTAGATGCATCAAGTTTTGCTCCTTTTATTTTTTTTCTTAAATTATTTGTCACCAGATATCTAAGCTTATCTAGTCATCAATAAATGTAATCATGCTACTGGTCTGGTATAGCCAGTTTCTAAGAGGAAAATGGGCTATTTTATAAGAAGACTGCTCACACAAACTACAGGTTTCTAGTGCTTTAAAGGATCAGTGATTCTCAATCACTGGAACCTGAGAAACAGCAAAACAATTTTTTTTTCTTAATGCCATGACTGCATATGAGAGTGTATCGTCCAAACAAAAATTGACAGGTACTGATTAGTTTTATCTGATCTGCTTAACTGATGCAGCAATCAGGAGCCAGACTGCACATCAACAGCGAGCAACTCAACAAAGCTTGTCTATGAACATCTGTCAAAACATAGGTACACTAAAGAAATATTTATTGGGAGAAAAGTAGTGAAGGACTGCGTTTCTCTTATTCAACATAGTTTTAAAATACATATTTTTGCCACAAAGAACTCTAGCTCTCTGTCATCATGGTATCAGTATCCAGCTTTTTAGTACAATACTCACACCCTGGAGCAGCCATGTCCAACCCGGCCCAGCACAACCCATTCCACAGCTATTCCCTGCCTCACACCACTGTGGCAGCAGCTTCTCCCTGCCGAATGGCTCAGCCCAGCCCTAGGCACACACCCACCACCAAACACTCACACACCAAACACTCACAACCACCAAACACTGCTGTACAATTGGCACCACTTCGTCTGAAACCAGGACTCAGGAAGTGCAGCACTAACTCAAGTTACAGCAAATAATTTTTAAGCATTTTGATACATGGGCAAAACACAGGCCCGTGAAGAGCGAAAAATGCAGCTGTGCTTTCTGTTTTGATAAAGGTTTCAAGATTTCTGAAAAAATGGTCATTTTTAAAATATATTTGCAGTTAACATAAATACATTAGCTACAAATTTTCAAATGAAATATAGAGTTGCAATCAGATATTCAACTAAAAAATTTTTATCAGGTCTCTTTACTAGACCTTTATATGACCTCTCTTACCATAGAAAAATATCTGTGGCATCACAGTCACACATTATCAGGTCATCGCTTTTTGGCAGTATGTACATTTGTAAACAAATATTTTCAAGGATCAAGTACAGAAAGATTAAAATTTCATTAAAAATTTCTGACAAGCACCTTGAGAATTCACTAAGAATTGCAACCACTACCATTGAACCTGACACTGATGCATTAGTTTATCAAAAACAAGGCCAAATATCCAACTAGTTACATGTTTCTGCTACTCAACCTTTTTACATTTTAATTAAAAATATATATTTTTTAAAGTTCTGTAACTTATACACATTAACTATATTATATATTTTATATTCAGCCCACAACAATTCCTCTTCACTCAATGTGATCCAGGCAAGCCAAAAGGATGGACACCCATGTCCATTCAGGACCATACAGCATCCACATTAAATATGCAACAACTAATTCGATACAATCCAACACAAGACAGTGAAAGAAGCAGAAGACTGCCCTTCTCAACCAGACTGTTAAAACACACCATTTCAACAATAGTCATTTTTATTTCCCTCCAGCCTACTTAAAATACTAATAGTAAAAGCAAAATAGTCAGTGTTCTCCTCTTACCTTGAAGAACCAAGCCTGATTTCTCAATGGTGTAGAAAAATGTGGAAAATGGAGCAACAGGGGATTTTGCAACCAGGATCTGCAAAACAAACAAACAATCTGTAAGTACACATCTCTATCACATACTGATCAGAGCTCACATCTGTAGGACAATCTCACTAGATTTAACTTCCAGAAGAGAAGAGCAGACCACAGAAATAACAAAGGTACTATGATTTAAGCTGTCACTTCTAAGTACTTGAGATGTTCTCCTAGGAACGTTGAGATTATGCTGCAATTTTAAAAGGATTCACAGGTAATAAAAAAAACTACCATCTTACAAACAGAACATTTTGCTTGTCTTACTGTCATTCTATTAAGCCTAATCACTCCTGCTGGTTCAGGCAAGAGACAATTTTGAGCAAAGCACTAACTGCCAGTATACAATGTAATTTTAATTGCCATTAACACTCCTACAGCTGTGCATCCTTGGCTCCTCCAAGAATTCTACCATGTTTCTGCTACCACAGAAGCAGTGTAATCCACCTGCAGGCCATCATATCAGGGAAGGTAACATAGCATTGCAGTGATCTGGACAAGCTCTTTTGAAAAAGGGACAGTGGCTAAGAAGAATTTTATTCAAGAATCTTGTCCTTGCTGTCTCAAAATATGACCTGAAATTCCCTGAGGCTCTATAGTGCAATTAGATTTAGCTTGGTATTCAGGTATGCTGGCCAGGTTAGAAATTTGCCAAACTTCCTCACTCCACTGCAAGGAACCATCCACTACTGAGGATGAACTGCAGCAAAGCTCTGGACAGACAGAAAAGGATATGTTAGCAAGGCTCAGATGTGGAATCCACAGTGCTGTCAAATCACCCAAACATGCCTGGTTTTATTGTTTGTTTGATTTTTGCTGATAGTTAAGGACTGCTCCATCTGAGCTTGCCAGAAAATAACCTCCACTCTGTCATCTATATGACAGAGTTAATAACGTCTGGCTAGAGCACAGTCAACACAAACACCAGTCTAGTGATCCCCACGTCACCCGGGAACTGAAGACCTGCTCTCCCAGCATGCAACTCATAAGAGCCTGTCCACCCAAGGGAACCATGAAGCCCAGTTGCTCCCACATGACACACCTCAATCCCTTCCAGAGTTCTGTGCACAGAGCCTATGTCTTAACAGATCAGGAAATCCATCGGGTCTATTACCTTTTCTTCAGTGTATTGATTTACCTGACTCAACCTCAGCACAGCTTTCTCTGTACAGTATTTTAGAAGCAGCACACATCTCAGTGTTTACACTTCCAAAGCCTCCCCAGATCATACACTGCACCACATCAGCCCGAGACATGCAATCTCTAGCAGATGCATTCAAATCCAAATTTCACAGAACTACAGACAACAACAATCTTGTCTGTAGAGGTGTGGAACACCAATAGCTCCTACTGATTTCAAATGGAATAGAAACAACATAATTTCCAAAGGTAACGCCTTAATTCCATCAACCACTCAAGAATGGCTTAAGACTGCTGCATACAAATTTTGGTTGGAGGCATATAACGATCAGCAGGAAACAGTGTTTTATAAAACTTAAGAGAAATCACAGAAAAATGAGGAAGTTCACACTCCCCAAAACTATTCACATTTCCCTAAAGCATCACACAGTATCGAACCACTTTACAGATACATAGATCTAGAATATTTATTGCTAAGTGCAATATTAACAGCAACAAGCATCAGAAGTTTGGGCCTTAAAGCATACTTAATGTAACAAGAGATTCAGCAGCAAATTATGCTGCAAAACAAAGATGTGCACAGTTTTAAATGTTAAGGACATCCACTTGGAAGGCAGGTTTCATTTGCGTTTGTAGTCTGCAGAGTCACAAGAAATCTCAGCATGATCATGTCTGCCTCATCCAACTGTGACACAGGATGAAGAAATAAAGTCCTCACACCCGGTCCTTAAATATAACCATCACAACCCACGAGTGTCCACAGCAAGGTAAAAGGTTTATGATTTTCAGAATTTAAACCAAATACAGTCTTCATTTCTTCTTCAGACAGTAAAAAAAATAAAGGAAGGCACATGAAGACCATAAATACAGCCAGAGAACATCAGACTAGTCTGAATATCAATGTTTTCCTTATGAAGCTGGCAAAACTACCCCAGGATGTGACACAATCTTTTGAACTACTCCAAGCAGGAAAACTGTGGTGCTAGCACTTTCCCCTCTTGCATGTTAATTATTACTCTTACTGCAACAAACTTCTGGAGGAAGGAGAAGCATGTCCCATCACACATCTGCGATGCACCCTGACAGAACCAGAATTCCTTTCCATCACGATTCCCAGAGAGACAGCCCTCCTCCCTCACAGGGAAGCACAGACAATCTACCAGAGAGACAGCAGAGTGCCTCCTGGTGCTTAGCCTGCCTGCGGGGCCAAAACTGCTGGCCTCTGAGAATGCAAGGGAGAGGATGGGGTGGAAAAACTGTGCAAACGCTCAGCTACAGTCTCCCACAACAGCTGGATGTTTAATCAGATAGGCCCAAAGCGAAACAGTTACAAACCTGATGTCTAAGGTCAGATATTTGGCATTCTGCGCAGCATTCTGCACGTAAGTACTAACCTACACATGAACGTGCGCAAGGCACAGTTGTACGTGCAAACGGATAGACATTCAAATAACCCTACGTACATTCTGTTACTGCATTTTTAGGTAGTTACAGTATGCATATAACTAAGTATAGCAATGAAAAAACATAATAAATCATGTCCTTTCAGCAGCACATTGCAGGGCCCCCTCTGAGATGCTGCTCCAATTACCTCTGGGGCTCAGCATTAGCTTTCCTTTTAGTGAAACAGAACTAGCTCACGATATTCAAAAGCAATGTATTATTTTGAATGATTGTTTACTTGGAAAAATAACCTTTAAAGTACAATTGTACACCTCGCAACCAGATACACTTTTTTTTTTTTTTTGGTAACAACTAAGTCTGCATTAACATAAACTGAAAAAACCTACATATTTACATTTGCTTTCTGATCAAAGAGAAACAAAATACTACAAAAGTCACTGTAAACCATCCTCAGGATGGAAAGGCCAACACAGAGTAGGCTCTTAAGCATCTTCAAGGATCTCAGAAAACACAGAATGAAATACAGATCCAAAAAGAGAGTGGTGTTTTGGATGCCATGATGTGAGTTGCCAAAAATCACGCTACTGATGACACTGGAAACAATATTAACAGTATCAAAAAGGAAATTAAAATCTGAGTTATAATCAAATGAGATTGGGATAGTGATTAATCATGTTCTGGAAATTGGTGAAGAAATAGGCGGTTTTCAACAAGCAGAAGAATGCTGAAAAAGAGGAAAGGCAAGAAGCGATGGGGAAGACAAACCTATGGAAGCAGAAACAACTGACTGGAAAGAAAATCCCAGGAGCTCAGCACATTCAAGAGGAAACAGATAAACCCAACTGGAAAAAACAAAATGGTAAGAACCTGTATGTGGATTGAGGCCTGATTGCCAGTATTTGTCATACATCTGTGAAACCGAACATGATGCAATGTAACTGAGAAGCTGCAAACATAGACCTCAAATGGAAGAGGGAAAATAAAGGTAAACTTGTGAATTGAGGCCTGTGATCTGAATCAGTACCATGCAGGGTGTTAGAAGAAATGTTGAAGGGAAGTATAATTAAAGACTTGGGAAACAGGATAGAATGTAACATGGATGTCATGCTAAACACACTGCACATCTTTCTCTGTCATACATTGAGGGTTTTGTTTTGTTTTGTTTAAGAAAAATTATATACTGGATCTCATCTATTTTGATCTCGCAAAGCTTTGAATCATAATTAATGACAAAGAAAATAAAAATAAGCACAGAAGCTGTAAGACAAAAAGGGAAAACAGTTATTGAAAAGAAAACACTTCTTAGCTATAGTAGTACCTTGCAAGGTTACTAAACCCACCCCAGAACATAGCTAGGCCAACAGCAATCCCAACTGTTCAGTGCACTGGTACAATTTACAAGGCACTGGCAAGCTTTACTCTGGAATACGAGGCACAGCACAGATCACTGAGGAACTCAAACTGCAAGAGATGAGCCATGTGCTGCTGAGGAGAAGGCAGCCACGGAAAGGCCACCAGAAAACATGAGCTCAGTGAATCCTGCCAAAAAGGCGGCTGTCTGCTGTCTGTGCAGCAAGTAGGATGGGGACATGAGGGAATGGAGCAGGAAAGAAAGAGGAGAGCTTCTCAGACTGGAAGACAACACTGGCACAGGAACAAACGCGTAGCCACAAATACATTTTGGCTGGAAATTTGAAAGTTTATAACCATCAGTAAAGTAAGATTCTGGAACAGCCTTCGATTCAAAGAGCTAGAAAAAAAATAATCATTGTTTTCAGGATTCAGACTAAAATATTTATGAAAGGGATAAGAAGCAGTGCCTGTGATGCGCTCCATAGCCTATCAAATCTAGTGCTACGTGCAGACTGAGAAACACAAAAGCACTACCAATTCATTTTCTATGCTAAGAGAACTGACAGAGCTGGAAGCCTACAGGCTAACAATTGAAGGCCCGCATGCAACTAGGGATCTTAGCAGTTAGTTAAAGGAGAAACCCTGCTGGTTTTCAAATATAGAATTTCTTATTTAAAGTCTTCTCTCCCTATCTTCTGCTGAGCATCTGCTGCTCTCCCTAAGAATCCAAGCAACCAGCTGAAGATGGGGAGAACACAGAGAGGCTTCCAGGATATCTCAGAAGCATTTCTAAAACTGACATACATTTAACCATACGTCTTGCTCCAATTCTAAATCAGCTCTGGGCAAAATTTGGAGGGAGTATAGAAAGGAGTATAGAAATTACCTGAACCTGAGTCTGAAAATCAATCCTCTATAGTGGGCTAGCTGTAGAGTGTGCTGAGACCAAAAACTGTTTCCACAGACATACTTTCCCAAACTTAGACTAAGAAACATAAGAAATATATTCCTTTTCACTTCTGGAAGATAAAGGAATGTAAAATCCTATAAATGCTCTTGATGCATGTGAAGGAATTTATTGCTTTGTCTCCTACGCAGACAAGTCTAAGAAACATCTCTTCTGATAAGCACTATGTAACCTAGGAATCAAAGAAAACCCTGGCCTCATCAGAATTTTTTTCCTACTGATACTTTCTTGGCAATTTTCATTTATTGTTTATTGGTATAATCTTTATTTTTTATTACCAGAAAATTGCCCTTTTTTTTTTTTTTTTTTTTTCAGTCACAGTTTCACCAAAAGCAGAATGCAATTTGAGCTGAGTAAACAGTGGCAGTAAACAGTAGTCTTAAGAAGTTACCACGCTGAAATGAGTTTATTTTTAAATGGTGAAATATGAATAGAAAATAGACATTGGCAAATGGTGAAACGGTACTGAATCAGATTTGGGCTATCCATGAACTTCTGGAACGGACTATAAGTAGCAGATGCTGCTATTCTTGTGCAGCAAACCTACTGAAGTGAGAAAGATAAAGATGGATGAGAGGTTTAGGAATTCCAAGCTATTTTGTTTTTCAAACTCTTAACTTTAGAAAATGGTCAAACCTCTTATTTTCCTTTCCCCTTCTTCCTTTCCTATTTTCCTTTCCCTTCGAGCATTGC
>NW_024884586.1:21769740-21821200 GCF_019232065.1 Centrocercus urophasianus
GGTTTGTAAGAATTATTTATTATTTGAGAACAATGTAGAATAAACATTAAATAACTGAAAAATGATTTCTGTCACGAGGCATGTTAAGAACACAAAGGTATTATGGAAGAGAAAATATATTGCCCTGATGAAAAGTGAATAGAAACTGGAGAGATGTCATTAGATTAGATAAAGGAAGATAAATGGGAGACAGGCAGAGCAGTTGAGAAACAAAAGGCTTAGAGAGAACTGATGATGACTGCAGAAAAATGTACATTACAGTTTGTTTTTTTAATTAGGGAAAGCTTTTTAATTAATAATTATATATAATATATTATATAAAATATTATAAATAAATATTTATTTTATATACATAATTGTAATTATATAATAATTATTTACTATAGAATCTTTATGAAAGAGATGAATCACAGAAATTGATTGCAGAAGTCCAGCAGAAAATACTAATTACTAGGACAACATCCCTTGTCAATAGCAGAGAATGCAATGAATTGGAAAAATTTATTGGATGGACTTTTAGAAGTAGTCCACAATAAGCAGAAATCAAGCCAGTGCCTTACCAAAAAAAAGAATAAAAAAGGAAAGAAAGAAAAGATAAAGGGGATGGGATCATACATCAAATTAGTTATGAAAATGCCAGGAAGATAAACTAAGTGATGAAATAAGATGATTTTAACTGGGCTATGAGCTCTCATATGGTAAGAAAAAAGCCCCAAGATTTTATCATGGAAAAGAAAGGATTTTAACAAAAGTAATGGACTTTTGATATTTTAATGAAACATTAATAAAATCAGTTGTATTAACATCAACATCATTTCTTTTTACACTGGGAAGACATACACCTTCCCCATGAGACTGTTTTAAGGAACAGGTTCTCAGTGATGACTGAGGAACATGAGTGAAAGCTTGTAAAGCTCCTTTTAAAGTATATCAGATTTTTAAACTTTGTTATTTCCTTCCTTAGATATTCTTTTCTGCTGAATTTATCTTATTTATCTTCAAGAGAGCTTGAAGATACTTCTGTGCTAATGATGGCAGTGAATAACAAATTACACTAACAGCCAATACTTTGGAACTCAGATAAAAGACAAATTAGCAAATAACACAGATACGTGAAAAAAGCCTGTACCTTTTCCGACTGCATACTATACTTTTCCTTAGTGAAACAGCACTTGTTTGTTACAATTTTTTTTGCTAATTCATATTTTTCTCCTATTGCGTTAAACAATCGCTGCTAACAGAGCATTTCAAGGGAACACAAATTGCAGAAGAACAGAAAGCTTAGCTGAGAAACACTGAGAAACGCTGAGAGGGAAGCCTACACCACTAACACTATCATTCAACAAGAAAAGACTACCTCTGCAGGTTCAGTTAGACTTACATACCAATAAAAGCAGTGCTAAGCTAAACAAATCTTTCCTTTAATTGTGCCAAAATGTCTGGGTGGACAATCTTCATGCCAGAATTTCCCTTCTTATTATAGATTACAAGGGTTGTTTTTTCAGCTGCAACAGAGCCCAGGAAAAAGCCTGTTAGGATAACAACAAAGTTGATTTTGCATCAGATATCCCAGCAGACCTCAGGACTGTTTTTCTTCCCCTTGCTGCTGGTTCTTCCTGGGCCCTCTGTGCAGGAATTTGATCTATTCTAGAAATGAAACCAGTGGTCCTTATTCTGTAGGTCATCTGCTTTTGAGCAAGAATTGTAACCCAGTACCCAGGCCTGTTCTCATTTCCAGTTTCACTGGTTTCACTGCCGCCAGCCCTTCTGAACGTTGCCTGAGGAGAGATTCAGGGGCTCTCTCCAGGCACTAGCTCTACAGCAGCATCCAGGATTCACATAGCAGCTGTTCCTTGCTCCCTTTCTGCAGAAATGTCCTTCAGGGCAATGGCCTTTTACAAGGTAGAAGTCTGCTTGCTGCCAAACTTCACCACTTCACCAAATCCTAGTAAGGCTTGCAAGGTAAACTCTCTATGCACAGACCTTCCCTGTTTGCAAGAAGGTAAAGCTGAGACACGCCAGCAGTACCACCCACACCTGCACATTGTGCCCCACCAGAAGGCTTCTTCTGGGGTGCTTTCCTTGTCTGTAGAAAAGGCCACAGGCTGTGAATAAAGAAGGAAAACAGACAGGTCGAGGGAAATACATACAGTTATCCTGCAGTCCTCCAAATCATCTAGATTCCACACATATATTCTGCCTGGTAAAAACAGACTTGGTGACTTGAAAATGGGGAAAGGTTAAGATGTCCTGAGCATGAGAACAAATGATGAGAGATGGGACTATGGACATGCCTCAGTGCAAGAAATAGCCAAGAAGTCCCTATAACTTTTGTACACATAAAAGAAAACAAGTCACAATTTGGATTAAAATAATTTCTCATGAAAGCATCATTTAATTTGTGCTATGCACAGCGCTTCAGAATTGTGGCTCCCTGAAGTCCAGTTGTTTGGAAAGGTTTTCATCAAGTCCAATTTAATGGGCCACAGCTCAATAAAAGTCTTTATGGAGCAACTTAAATGGATTGCATCTCTCCCTCCCCCACGAGAAAATCCCGTCCAGAGGAAACCATTTAGGAATGAGTTTCCTTTCTACTATTTTCTATAAAAGCAGCAACAGCAGCAAGAGACGCTTTATGAGAGGCATTCCGTAAATCCAAAGCAATTACTACAGGAAAGCAGGTAAGTAGAGTTTGCGTGTATATCCTGAAAACGTCCTTTAGCACATCTGGAAACAACTGGAAAATGAACAAAGGATAGTTGACCATCCTGCTATTGTCTTAGTCCCAAAACACACCAGTACATCTTCATTTTCCTTCAATGCAATGCACAGAAATTCCATGTATTGAAATGCATTGCTAAGACTGCAAAGTCAAGCAGTACTTGGCTCTCATCTTAAGAAAAAGAAAGGCAGAAATATGAACGTTTCGGACAGTTTTGCAGAGGACATAGCTACAGTGGTCAATGATCTGAGTAAGAAAGTTTGTAAAAGGAAGGACCTCATAAGCCTGATGGAAAATGTGAGATGGATTCAGATGGGATGAAGAATTCAAAGAAATCTCAAAACTGAAAAAGCAGCATGACACTTATTTTAACAAAGATAAAACGGAGATCAAATCTCACCAAAATCTATTAGATTACTTTTGATTTTAAGAGTCAAATGTAAATGCTAGTGGGAAATTGAGATCCTGAAACTTTAAATAAACCTCTAGAAATCTATGCAATGTTAGCCAAACTTCAGATAAATCGCTTCTTGTCAGCTTGCTTTGTCTTAAGGTTAACTTTCAGGAAAAGGTTCTGTGTTCTTTTGGGTAAGCATAGACAAATCAGCTCTTTCCTCACTGTGCTCCACTCTGATCTCAAGAGTAGTTAATTAATAATCACTGATTTTAAATTATTGTATTTCTTATAAGAAACCAATTGGGCTTGTTCCATCTCTGAGCTCTGACTTATATTTCTGGTAAGCTTTAGCTTCTAATTTAACTGTCAATCATTTTATTATTTATGCCACAGGTTAATCTTAAAGAAGTACTTTCAAGAGAGATGAACACCACAGTAGAATGTGGCATTGCCCGTGGTGGCACAGAAATGTGCAATAACTAGAAATAAAGTGATGGAGATAGGACTGCATGTTACTTTACCAGTGTCAAGAGAAGACTGGAAGTACAGGTGCATTTTCCAGCACTTTTGACTTGCCTTTTCTGGATCAGCCATTCTATGCCAGGCAGTCCTAATAGGCACCGTTCCAGCTGTAGCCTTTACCATAAGAAACCATAACTTCAGTGTTGTCAGTGACTGCACTAGGCTTGCACAACCCCAAGATCTTCCATGAGCATGAGCCAATTCAGTTTTTCAGTAGCAGAGAGATGTACAGAAGGTTAAAAAGTTGTCGGAAAGGAGACAACTGCAAGGAAGCTGAAAGAAGTGGAAATTCTGCTTTGCAACTCTGGACATGTGATTCTGTGATTCTCTAAGCTCCCAGCATCTTAACAATGGCAGGAGATACTCTCAGTAGCTATGTACAAACCAGGAGTTTTTACACCCTCTCTGCTCCCCCTTCCTCCCCCTCCCCCCAAAAAAGAATAAAGGTTCAGAGCAGTTTGTTAGTGCAGTTCTTCCTACAGTAATGAATAACAGTCACAGGCAATGACTCCAATAAAAATAAACCACCATTGCACGCACATGTGGCTAGGCTTACTCCCAGAGGAGACATTCAATACTTGTAAATGAAAGAAATGGAGGGAAAACAAACAAAAGGAGGAGATAGAAATGAAAACCAAGAATCTTTTAAGAACAAATCCAGGAACAAGGACACCAAGTTCTGCAATACCTGGCTGGCTTCAGTTCATTCTTCTAAAGAGCAATATGTATTTTAAAAGATTTTTCATAGTGCACAATGCCAGCATCTGGGAGTCAGGTATTCTTCCTAATTCTCCCACTGATTCAATGAGCAAACCCCATTCCTTTGGTTGAGTCCAAAACCAAGCATGGGAACATATATCTGCAGCAACTTCATACTAGCTTTCTGCCAGGTAGGCACAGCTCTGGAGACAGCCTACTTTTCCCACACAGAGGCGACAGCAGAACGATCAATTAACAACTCTTATCTGTTTCCTCAAGTTCAGTAGAGACAATTCCAACTCTCTCCCCACCTCAACCCCAATAAAACCAGAGCAAAGGCACTTGCTGACTGTAATATTCTCCTCTATCTCCAAATGATTTCTCATTCAAATTCTAGTGCTTACTGCCCATAAGCAGGAAGCATTCACCAGATACTCCTGATAATACTCCTGATAGGAGATTAATTTACCACATTTTCTAGGTCCTAAATCTATCCTATTCATGTAGTTGCTAACACCACACGATCAGACTGGAAATTGTTCCAGTCCTTGCAGTGTGCAAATACTAGCCAAATACTGAATTTCAAGTGAAAGAGCTCAGTATATTGTAAGGGTTGCCATTCGGACTCTGCTTTAGCTCAAGGCTAGTGAAGAGCTCCAAATATCCTTGCAGTGAGTAAACAGAATTTCTATGGAAGGAAACCACGGAAACCTCAAATGAGTATCAAAGATAATCACAGGCAAGAAAAACACAGCTTTCTAAGGTGAGCTGCTCCGCTCTGCTCCACAGCAACGACTGTCCTGACTGCAATAGGCCAAATGAACAAAATGCTTCTTTGGCTTTTTATCCTCTCCCAGACTGTGAATACGGTCCCGCGCTCTTGCAGCCAGGTCGCCTTTTTCCTGCTTGATGACTTAAGGATTCACAATAACTTCTGAGGCAGGGAACTGCACTGCCCAGGCAAACATTGGGCCATTTCAAGTTTTAACTGAAGAAGAAAATACATTCCCAGATGTTTATCCGAACCGTGTCTGAACTGCAACAGCCTGGTCTGGGAACTGTACAAACCAGGCTGCCTCTAGTACGCTTCCACTTAAGCCATAGAGACTTCTGGCTTCTGGGACATCTGGTGCAAGCTCCCCACTGTGAAATGCTTGGTATGCAGGGCCAGTCAGCCCCCTTCTGCTCATGTAACACCAGACCCAGTGAAATTCCTCTTCCCAGAATCACTTTCTGTCTCCCTGCCACATACCTTATTCCCCATTTTGTACACTGAATTTTGTTGTCTTTTCTGAGTCTCTCCAAATTTTCCCAGTGGAGAGTCCTCTAAAAGGTCAGGATACTTCACAAAACTTGGCCCTGAAGATTTCCTATGCTATAAAACTGCTGAGGCCCAAAGCCCTGGTAAGTATCCAACATGAAGGGTAATTCAGGAGAAGAAGCCTGCAGCTTTTACTCAGTGGGAAAGCAGCCAGCATGTCCAAGTCACCACACAGAAATTGCACTAAGAAAAAGAACCTGGGGATGGTGCTGGGGAGGGATAAAGCATAAACACAGCCTCCTGGGGGAATTCTCCTGTGTCACTCAGCTTGTGGTCACTCATCGGACTTACGGTATACTCACTGATGCTAAGAACAGAAACAGTTTATGAAGCTTTTCAGAGCCTTCCGTGTTGTTTAGCTTGACTTTGGTTCTAAAAATAAGAAGAGGACTGAAAGATGCAATTGTTATTTATGACACATATTGGAATAGTATCTTGTATCCTCTGCATCATGCATCCCAAATCTGGAAGGACTCACAAGAGAGCAGCATAAAAGCACCAAAGGATGTGTAGTTGCTTTCACTATGCCTGCCAGACTTGCCCTTAAGAGAAGGGAGCAGCTGAGAGACAAGTATGGAAGCACAGTAGCTGCACACTCTTCTCTGCAGAGCCACATTTTATAAAATGACTGGAGTTGTAAGAGTCCTTAAAGCCCATCCAGTTCTAACTCTGTGCCATGGGCAGGGCTGCTCCTCACCAGATCAGGTTGCCCGGATTCCATCCAACCCAGGCTTGAACTCCCAGGGATAGGGCATCTATAATCTCTCTGGGCAGCTGTGCCAGCACCTCACCATCCTGAGTAAAAAAAAAATTCCACTTAGCATCTAATTTACAACTCCCCTCTTTTAGTTTGAAACCTTTCCCCTTGTCCTATAACTATTAGACTACGTAAAAAGTTAGTCTCTGTAGGGATCCAACCAGCATTCAGCCCCCACCATAACACAGAACAGATCAACTTGATATTAGTCTTAACCACAACATAAGGAACATACATTCTTAAATATGTAATTAGCATATGCGTTGCCATAATGATTTACTGCTTTTATTATTCTTCAGATCTCTGTGAAGCTTCTTCATGATAGTTTTAACATAATTCCACAGATAAAAAAAATATCTGCAACAAATTCAACCCTTATCCCTGTTTCTAATGCTTCTCAAGTCTTTATTCAGTTAATATTCATTCCTCCTTCCATTTTGTTTTAGCTTAATAAATGATGAAAACACCTCAAGATTCTTGTTTACAAATTGAAAGCGAATTAATATATTGTAAAAGGTGATTCCCAGAAGTGTGCTCTTCCCATCCTGTATTCATTGTTTTCAGACATCAATAAAAACAACGTCCTTCATACCTCCGTGATGTAAAGGCGTAATCCTAAATTCCTAAGCGTGGGCCAAAAAGAGATGGAATCCAACCAAGTCCAAGACTAAAGCATAAGTATTTCTGACCCACACTAGTGGCTGCAAAATGCTTTTGATATGAAATAAACAAGAACTGTTTCCAGCTTTTTTGAGTGTGTGCACTTCAGCAAAGTCTTCAGGGAAAAAAAATAATCAAAAAACACCACTGCTAAATTCACATGTGAAAGACAGTATTATCTTAAGTAGAGCTTCAGTAGAAAACATTTTAGATTTCAGCGTGCATCATGTAATAAGGACAAGAGAAAATACTAACAGATGTGTGAGCCAATAAACAGAGAGGAAATGAATGCACTTTTGGAGTACTATCATACTGTATGTGTTGAGAAAAGGTGGTAAGTATAAAATTATGTCTAATTTCAATCCTTCTACAAGACTCAGATTTCATCTAGCAAGAAAACATCTTTGGGTGAGATAAGGAAGTTAAAAATTTCATTAAGCAAATATTTCAAAGTGTAATATCCTACATACACGAACTTCTTAGATGATTTTCCTTTAACATAACTAAAGCATCATTAAAATTTTACTGCATTGGATCACAGGGATCATGCCTGATCCCTACCTTTTCAAAACATATGCAAAGCATTTTGCCTACCAATGTCAGTATATCAAAGTTTAAAAACCAGACAAGCTTTATCTGGGGTTCATTTTTACTAGCAACAACTCAAAGTTGTTGCAATGTCAAGAAATACATTGCTTTGCACAGACCATACCCGGGAAGAAAGTGGAAAGAGAGAAGAAAGAAGAAAATACAATTAATGATGCAAAAAAATCCTCAACATAGAAAAATCACCTTGGATTTATAAATTAACACATATACAAAGAGAAAAGGCATGGAACTTCACCGTGAGTTTTTCATAGTACTGTCATAGGACCATTATTCTGACAGGAATACAAAGTATGAGAGATTTCGTCTATTACTAAACCTAATTTTCTACTGCGGGCAAACACATTTTATCAAACACCATGCCTCACACGTATTAACACACACAAGTTCTCTCTCAGCAGCAGCTCCATTCCCATTCTTATTATTCTGTCATAGCACTTGTTTGAACGCAGCTACTTCAACACAAATGTCAAAGCCAAACACAGTGTTCCAGAGATGTCTCCAGAGCTTTGGTACGAGGGTACAAATTAATTCCTGTTTCCTCTGACTTTGACATGGTTAACTCCATGACCAGTGCAGGCTGGCCACATCCAAAGAAGAGCTAAGTGGCCTCTCAGTCAAAAATAACAAAGGATCATGCGTACAAGCTCAATTCCAGGTACTGAGTGACCGCCTGTACCACCAAGCTCATGAGGAAGACTTGGTAGAACTTAATGAGTTTGCCCTTGCAACCTCAGGGATATTCCTGCTTCTTTGTTTGGGATGCTCTGAACTACAGAGCTGCGTGTTTGAAGTTAACAGCTGCTACGTTTTTGTTAATCCAGCATTAGAATAATCTTCATTAAGGAAAACTGCAAAGCTATAAAAAAAAAAAATCAGAAAAATATAAATTATTTTGAAGTTTCCTTCTGTTCTTTTCAGTTCTACCTCAATTCTATTTAGATTCTTAGATAACAAACAGAATAGTGTTATATAAGCACCCGAGTAAATGACTGATTGCTCAAGACTGATGGAAAAGTTTTTCCTCTATAAAAGTGTGCTGTCAACAGGAAGGGGCCATAAATCCAGCCCTGGACAGGACTGCAGTGATGCTTATATTGTACAACCACCACCCACAAGTCCATTATGCAGAAAGCATAATGAAAACAACAGCAACATGAACACACAAGTTGGGAAAGCGACCTAATGAAGTTTGAGCTCTAGCTACTTGTTAATGAATCTTATTTATTTTCATGGCATCTTTTCATTTGGTACTTTTGCTGGATTAAATCACTTATCATATTGTTTCGATAATCATCTGTTTATGCTACACTTGTGCACTGACCAGTTTCATCCTGTTCACATGCAACTCAATGTCATATTGCTGCTTATGCTTGTATACGACCTACGGATAAGCAAAAGACTTCTGTTGTGAGAGTCACTAGTCTAAGGATATTGTCATCAGAAAAACATAATAAGCTACTTGTTTATCAGCTTAAGGGATGTGGTTTGTATGCACACATTGAAATTTGAACCTACAAAAACCTGCATTGCATTTTGATTCTAAAGAGTCAAAAGACGACAAGGACGAGGCAGAAATCTCTAAAGTAAACAGCCCTAGAAAAAACTGCTTTTTTTTTTTTTTAATGGAAGAGTTTACAGTGTTCGGATCAGTGATCTTAGAGTCTTCCCACAGCTATTTCTTTAAAAGCAACGTTCTTGATGAAAAAAAAATTCTCACCTGAATAAAACTATTTTTCTGCAAAATTTCCTACCCTTCACATGACTCCCTGTCATCACTCTTCCTTGTCTTAAGAAGTCTCTCTGTGCTCTCACAGAGCTGATTTGCCATACGATAAGCATATTATATAACAAATGGCTTACAACACATGAACACTTTATAACATTTCAATTCTGAAACAACCCAATAGCCACATCTCTTTTCTACTACTGCTTACTGAAGCTCATTACCTGCCATCATCTGCTGATTTTATTCACATCTACACACTTGAAAAAAGAACTGAATTATGTATATAATTTACATGACTATGTACATGATTCGTGTAGCATATGCAGTCAGGTTTTCTCAGTGCAGTTGAGGCTACTAAACAGCATTGCATTTGTTCTATTACTTCTGTGAGAACTGCACATTCAGAGCTCTCTTCTGTTCTTAAGGTACAGAAATTTCTTTTTCTGAGTCTCCCCAAATCCTAGCTTGGCAAAAGACATGTAAAGAATGTAAAGAACCACGTTTCTCATCTCACACAGGCAACCTGTGAACATCCTCAGTCACCTTCTTTGGCAAAACACTGATTTCAATGCCTAGGGATTTTTCTTGTTCCAACCACGTCAAAGACTGACTCAGCCCTGCTGAAGTAGGTGAAAAGTTTTCTGTCTGCCTTGAACGGATCACCTCCAGCTTCCCCATCTGACTTCAAAGGTATTTTAAGACTACTGAAAAAAATATGTTTACACTACTTCTTCTGCATCTTCATTTGGTTTAGTATGCATCTATAAACAAAATTAACAGAAGAAAACACACTACCACTATATTTTATTTACATTGGACCTTATTCTTTTCATTTCACAGTGATTTCAGCACATTCCATCACTTCTCTTTTTCTTTCCAGTAAACACTGCAGTCCCAAAGCAATCAGAAGTCTTCACAATGTGAGGCTATAAACTTCTGCTGAGCCTCGACATGCAAACATTCAATTCTCTTTTCCAGATTTCATTATTGTACTCTCTCTTGCCTAGGTTAAGGCAAAAATTAGAAGGCCTTAAACCCAGACAGCACTTAGCATACGTTTTCTTCCTCAGCCTACTTGCTTTGTTTGTAATTGCTTTATTTTTTGTGGTTTATTTGCTTTCCCTTTTTATAGATGAAAACCTCAACTGACGTTATCTTAAAAATCGGACAACGATCCGACAGCTATAGAGCCTATCTAACAACTACCATCAAGGTCTTACAGGGAGACATAAATCTAGTTTTATTCTGAAGCCTTAAGTCCCATACACATAAAAGTTCATCTCCGCCCCCCTTCTAATTCTCCCAGCCCTTCTCCACGCCAGCAAGTACCATGGTTACTTTGCCATCACAATTTTGGAATGCTTATTCAGGGCTTATTCATATGATACTGAACAGACCAAGACAAAACAGCTGGTCTGTAACCAAGGACACAACAAAGTTATGTCTGGCATTAATCAGAATAAGAGATGGCTTTCTGTTTTGTTTTAAGACTGAGTCATCATATACTTATCCATTTGAAACACTTTACCTGAAGCAGGAAAACAGCTGTACAACAACTACCTGGCATGGCTTGAAAGCCCTAGTCCCTATCTCATATCTCAATCCTGAAAATTCTTTAAAATACTAAGCGATAACATTGATTTGTTATATAATAACACCTTGTGCTTCCACAGCACTTTCCATCTGAGTATTTCAAAACACATTATAGCCATTAGTGTTACAATATGAGTCTCACAAATCCCTTGGAAACTATAAAATAAACCAGGCACATTTTAGTTGCCATACCAGATCTGGTCAGTGTTTCACTTAATCCAGCATCCTGCCTCTAATAGACAAGAATAAAATGTTAAATATAGCACGTCAAATTATTAAACCCTACCATGCTGTCCCCCAAAGACAGCTGAGCACACATGAAAACAGTAAGCTTGGAAGCCTTTTGACTCCAATTCAGGAAAGCATGATCATTATAAGCATAGCGGCAACTGAGGAATCTCATAGTTTGTGGCACAGTCTCGTTAGTTTTGGCCCAACTTCAAAGGCCCTGCATGTTTACATATGGAATTCAGGAAAACACATGTCAAGGTTAATGACTTACAAGACTCCTCAGGGAGAACCGACTATCACTATCCATATACTGGACAGATAGTAGCAAATTCCTTTTGTGAACACATTTGTGTGAAATGATTAACTTCTCCCACTTTCTCCCAAGCTCCTATGACTCCACACTGCTCTGTGCCTCGTTCAGCTTCAACCCTACCTCAGTAGCCAGCAGACTGACTGCAGCCCATGCACATGGATTCTGATGGCACAATTATTCCAAGAGAAGGCTGGAAACCTGTGCTTGTCCTCCCACCTGTGGCAATGTATCTCTGCTAGAGGAGAATGAAACCAGAACACAGGCTTTGGAAAGTGGGAAAAGCTGGTCCTATCCAAGCAATAAAGCAAACCTAACAGATTTTAAGGCAGGTGGGATATTCCAGAAATTTCAATACTTTGCTGAATTGGCTGTTGTCTTATTAATGTTCAATAGACATGTGAAGGATGGGGGTTGGTAGTTGGCTAAAAAAACGGCTGCAAAACAGACAAAAAGAAAGAATCTTTTACTCAGCTTAAAGAAAAAAGAAAAAACAACTCCTGTGTAAGAATTCTATGCTTGATTCCCCAGATTTGTTGCATACTCTTTATGCCACCTGCTGCCTTGGCATTCTGTAGAGTTTCAGGTCTATGGACTACTGCACTGGCCTTGAGCTTTCCCAGAACTCAATGCTGTGAGGCTGAGAACAAACATCAAGCAATTCAGTGGGCTGTACTCTACATTTTCTTGTAAACTCATGGCTTGAATCCTCCTTAATGATTGTATCTTCACATCTTGAAGAATACTACCCTCTGGACTCGCAGCCCAGCAAATCTCAAGTGCTTATTTTGCTCTTGAGAGCAAGATTTCCCAGCAAGCACAAGCACCCTGGCTCTAGTACCATGCAAGTCAGACATATGGGAAGATCTCTCCTAGACTGTCACTGTGACCTCACCTCCTCCAGAGGAAAAGAAAGTAGAGCCAGAAAGTCCTCCCTCAGGAGGACTTTTCCTTTTTTTTTTTAAATTAAAAGGTGAAGGTGGCCAGGCAAAAAAGAAAAAAAAAAAAAAAAAAAAGGTACTATAGTTCATTCAAAAGCACAAAGTCCCTCAGTAAAAGTGTTAGCTATCTCCTTTTTGCAGACATACTACTAGAAAGTTGCTACCATATTTAATGCACAAAATGAGTCTGCTGGTACAGGCAGCAAGCCTCCAGTTGCAAACAGCAGCTGCAGAAGATAGAGCACTCCCTATCCTAACAGCCACAGAAGAAATTTGGCACAGAAGAGTGAGAAAGATGTGACAGCAGAACAGTCATGCTACTACAAGGACTAGCTTCCCACTTCTGTCCCAAAATCCCTGTGCAGGAGAACACTTCAAGAATTACCTTCATCTCCACAACATGCAATGCCCTAAAAACTCAAGGAATTTGCATGTCTGTGCCAACACACAGCAGATCCTTTGATTCAGATAAGCCCATTCTAACACAGGGAGGCACTGGAGGACTGGCCATCCCTTAAAAGCAAAGAACAGTGACCTCCCTGCATCCCAGGTAGGCAGTTGGCCCATTCTCACCGCATGGTACTTAACCATGCTGGCTGTTATACAGTTACCCACCTGGCAAACAACTGCTTGGATGACTTTATTTAAGTTCTCACCTGCCTTGTCAGCAAGTCGTGATATTGCAGGATGAGCCTGGTGTTGACACTGTGACTCCACGTGTTACCAAGGGCTGCTGTCACACAAGCAGATTCCCTCTTCCCACTTCCAGAAGTTCCTGAAACTGATTACAAAAGAAACTGCATCAGGACAGCACCACAGAAAAGATTTCAGCATGGAAACTCTAATCAATCATCTCAAGCTGTCACAATTTTGTTTTTAACAGACAGCATTGCATGAAACTCCCTAAATATCTGGAGGTGCACTGGGACACACTTGTCTTGTCCTTTTCAAACACAAGAACTCCCAGCAAACCAGCTTTATATGGGCACGGTAAAGCAAGCATGATAGTGTATAACTCAATAACAAAAAGGGAAGTTAAAGGAGCAGGATGTGGTGCCATGATACTCTGATCCAAAAATTAAAATACTGTTTCACAAAAGCAGGCATCCCTCATGTTTTCTAAAATTTAGAAAGGGAGCCTTCTAACTGTAAATACCATTGTGATGTTTTGGAGATCATCTGAACTTTTTATAACCCTAAAGGAAAATGCTGTCTGCTGTGATCAGCAATGATAATGTAAAGTGCTTCCAATAATGCAGCATGACCCAGCTTGCTGAACTGCCTTTTCACTTGATTTCTTCAGCACTGAAACCAAAGAACCCATTCATGTACATATATCAGTAAACAAGCAGAAAGGTGTCCAAGACCTCCATCTTTGCTTACAGCAAATTCTGCGTAAGATGAACAGATAGATGGTTGTGTTGCTTATACTTCAAATGACACTTTAAGAATGGAGTGCAAAACAGGCAAATCAAAGAAATTTGGAAACAAAATACAAGTTGCTTGGATTTACTTGCAGATATATAAAATGTATTTGTATATGACCGCAACTTGCAGAAAGTCATGGTAATCTGAAAGTTGAAAACAGTTTGTGACAGTCAGTGCATAAAGTTTAAAAGTGATGAGTGTTGACCTGAAGTTGAATGAGAGAAAGCTGGACTTAAAGTCAGGGAACTTCCTGTCACCTGCCACAAAATGAAGACAACAAAAATTGCAATATCAAGCAAAAGCCAAAACTGCTTCCCCAGGATAGTGATAAAATCCTTGTCAAGTGACTCAATTAATAGTACATCAGACAAGACTTTGAGGAAAAAAAACTGTGGAAGAGAGCAGATTATATGACAGGACCACACTAACTTCTACACTTTCATAGAGCCAGTCAAAGAGTTAAAAAAAATTCTTCACCTTGCTTACAAGGTAGCTTATGTTTCACATGGTTAAAGCAGACTATGAAAAGAATATGGCAATGACTGCATTACAAATTGCAGAAAAGCCTTATGTTTCTCTCAAAACTCTGTCAGGAGCGCAGAGTAAATTTTGAAACTTGAATTATAAGTACTAGGTTTTGGAAGCGATTGTGTACTGGGCTGACAAAGGTATCTCCTGCAAACTGCAGTAAAGATCATTATTTATATCACTACTAGTAGCTTGCAAATAATTACAGGAGAACGCATTAGGGAGGAGAGTAGCAGGCTGGAGACAGGGGCCTAGAATCACTACAGTGCACTCAAGGACTCATCTATAGACATCAAATCTCCCCTCTGCCCTCATCCCTGAATAATTTAGGTTTGCAGTGACGTTGCTGGAATTTGGATTAGGTCTTTAAACACTTAGGGTGCACTAAAGAAAGAATGTGGTGAAGCACTTGGTTCAAGCCCATAGTTTGATAGGAGCTGGACTCAATACTCGTGAGTCGCTTCCCCCCTCACAGTAACTCACTGCAGCATGCACAGTGACCACTCCTGAACAAGATGTATTCCAGTTTGAAAACAGTCTGCAGTTCTTTCATCAAGCAAGGATGACTGCTTTCCTTTCCTCAGAACAAAAAGTACCCCTATCTTGATAAGCATCAAACTTTTGCATGAATAACTCATGGTAGGAGCTCCTAACTGGAAGTTTCAGTATCAAGAAGGCTATTCTTTTAATCAGTCTAACCAGTCTGTATCGGGAAAGTGGATGTACTGACAATGATAATTTCTCTTTATCTGCATTCCTGATTTAATTTGCCTGTTGGAGGAGAGAATACATCCAAGTGTTAAAAGCAAGGTGCTGGGAGGTCTGTATTCCATCCTATTATTTAAACCAAGTCACTTAAGTTCATTAAGCTCTGCAAACTGCACACACTTCAAAAGTAAAATATCACCACTGTATAAACAGGCTACAGGAGAATAAAAGAGAAACAGCTTTAAGGCTTTGCAATCCTCTCCTTGTTACATGGAATAAGATTCAAATTTCACTGGTAGTTGATGCTGTCCTTTCCCACCAGCTAGCAACAGGTAGGAATCACAAAATTCAGCTACAGCAGCTCAGAGTGAGCTCTGGTGGTACAGAGGTGACTCCTCACAGCTGACACGAGCATACTCCTGCACACAGCTGGAAGGCCCTGCTCACTCCACAGGGCAGTGGTCACCCACGCTGAAGGGACATCAGACATTAAGTAGCTATTTGCTGGCTTTAAGCAGCTGCTGTTAACTGTTTGGAACCTGGTGATATACAGGTGGTATCACGCCATAAAGATTCCTAATTCTGCATTTCTTGCAGTCCTAAAACCTGTACCAAAGTGAAGTATTAGAAGTATAAGGCTTGTAGCAGAACAAACAAGCTAATTGCTGTATTTATTTTATTATACAGGAGAAATTCTGCTGCACCACACTGTATCATCCCGTCTGAAGAGGACTTTTTGTGACCCACTTTCAGGCAAATCCTCTCCTATGAAGTTATTCAAATTTATGACTGGTGCAAAGTGGTTAGTAAGCCTGGAGCAAATCTACAGTGAAGATTGTTTACAGGGTGGAAAGAAATGCCTCACAGGAAAGATTTCCATTTTATAAGGGATGCTCCTGCAATGATGCATTGGGCAAAAGGAGGAGCACACCAACAAGTGAGCTTAATGGAGGGGAAGCTGCACCAGCCTTGCAGAAAAGTTCAAGGACAGTGACAGTACGCACTTCTTTCCTTCCCCTTGCTCTAAACACAAAAAGATAGCAATGATTTCAGAAGAAGGAAAGAGTATATGCTAAGAAAATATATTTACATTCAAGCATGGTCTTAAAATCCCAAGTTTATCTTTCCTGTTATTCAAACACTACTTGGTCATTAATGAAAAGCACTAGGAAAATAGATAAATAAAACTGTTTAGAGAGAGCATATTTTTTGTATGTACTGCCTTGATTCTCCTTCTGACATTTTCATATTTAGAGATGGGACAGACCAACCTTGGCCCAAGAAGAACCTGGCTCTTAGAGGCTCCCTGGTTCTAAAAGACATAGGTCTCTGCTCAGAAGTCCTCCCACTGTCCATCCTGAAGCACTCAGAGAGGCACAAAATAGCAGGTCCTAGCTGACGGGCAGCACCTCTATCTTGCCAGCCTGGTCAGCACACTGCTCATGCCCCAGTCAGTACTGTCACTAAGTTTCTGCTCAGGATATGGCAGATACAGGGAGCTCAGGGATAGGGAGAGGAGGAAAAGGGGGAGGGCTGACAATCTAATGAGAGAGAGATGGCAAATCTCAGTTCACAGCTGGACAAAAGGAAGACAGTAAATGTGAAAAGGGAATGGGTGTGCAGAAGCACAAAGATGAGATCCTAGGATGACCAGGGGACTGGAGTACCTCCCCTATGAGGACAGGCTGAGGAAGCTGGGCTTGTTCAGCCTGGAGAAAAGAAGGCTGCAGGGTGACCTCATTACAGCCTTTCAGTACCTAAAGGGAGTCTACAGAGGGGAAGGGAATCAACTCTTTGAAAGGGTTGATATGTGTAGGACGAGGGGAAATGGTTTTAAGTTGAGGGAGGGGAGATTTAGGTTGGACATCAGGGGAAAATTCTTTACCCAGAGAGTGGTGAGGTACTGGAACAGGCTGTCCAGAGAGGTTTGGATGCCCCATCCCCGGAGGTGTTCAAGGCCAGGTTGGATGGGGCCCTGGGCAGCCTGGTTTAGCATTAAACGTGGAGGTTGGTGGCCCTGCATGTGGCAGGGGGATTGGAGATTCATGATCTTTGAGGTCCCTTCCAACCCTGGCCATTCTATGATTCTGTGATAGGGAGGTGAGGGTGCATGGTAGGAGGGTAGGAGAAGACCTCCAAATAAACCCTTCTCCGTATTCAGATCCAGCTCAAATGAAGTGTAGCAGTGACTTTGATTCCAGTAAACACTCCATTGTTCCTCACACAAAAAGTACTAGCTTTGAAGGGATCAAAGAGCACAGTGGCAGGCAGGACTGCACTCAGTACCTGTTCTGCTGTTTCCCGTGAAACTGGGCTCTTCAGGGCACCACCAGAGGCACTAGAGTAGTGACTGTCTGCTCTGGAAAGCACGAACAAGGCAAAAACTGTCTCCTTCACTCTCACTCAACAGCTGTCAAGTGAAAATAAAGCTTCTTGTGGTTTGGGTCAAATGCAAAGTGAATGACTCTGCACAACTAGGGAAGAAACAGACTTAAGAAGAAAGGGTGATTCTTCAACTGAGGATTATTCAGCTGCAGTGTCATCTCCACACAGAGGTTGAGGTGCATATCTTCTGGGCTCTGATGCCTTGACAGAAGCTGTCAGAGGAATTGGGCTACAGCACTTAGTCCTGTTACATACAAAAGTTAAAATCATTTTGTCCAATTCTCCCATCAGTGCAATTTAAATGAACGTTCCTAAAGACCTTCCTTAACACTGAGATTAATGCCACAGATAGTCTGAATGGGGATAGTAGGTTGCAATCTCTATCATTTCATAATTTAAAAATCTTTTTTCAATTAATGCAAAAAGGGACTGATACACATTAGGACATGGAAGTAACAAAACACAGAAGCTACCAATCCCCAAATTTCAACATAAAATCATCTCGATGAAAGCCCGATTTATCAAAAAAAGGAGGAAAAACCCTCCAAAAGTACAGAGAAAATATTTATAAAGAAGTAAACCACTGAGATGGACAAAAACGGCACATAATAAAAACAGCACATCTTGCAATAAGTACTTTCCCTCTCACACAGGCTGCGTAGTTTTCCTGTATGGATGTTCTGGTTCACTGGTGGAGCTCAAAGATCACTGCTTTTCACCTGCATTGCATTTAGTCTGCATTTTTGGTGCAGATCTCTAACAATGACACCAGAAGGGGAAAAAAAGAAATGAAAAACAAAACAAAAACAACCACCTATCTATTTTTTCCATCTTCACCTCTTCAGAAAGTACAAGTATAAAAATACCCAATGGTGGAAAAACCCATCACATAGTAAAAATACAACCCACAAGACAAACTCATCTGTGAAGTAACTAACCACAGCTTTCTTCAAACTCCCACTCACTGACTTCCACCATTTGCAGCCCTTCTCTCAGCCCTTCTCTGCAATGATCTCTTTAGGCAAAAGGCAGTTCTGACTCTCTTCCTCCACACTGGTGACCATCTCACTCTGTACTGGTGGGCCACGGTATACCGCAAACCCTTCCCACCATACGCTTTCTGCCCTCAGCACACACTGAACTAAGAGGATACGACTGAGGATGATAAAAACTGGGTCCTTTAGAACAATACGAGGCAGATATTTAGACTACCATTTACAATCACCCACTTGAGACACAGCACATCTACACATAACTAGGTTATCACCAAACACGAGTTACTCATTTGTACGGACACTGAAGAAAATGTCTCTGTTTCAGCTGCACAGTCCTGTTTCACTTAATGTATTATGCAGGAATCCAAACAGTTCATCTTAGGAGAAAAATCAAAACTTACTTGCTGGAATACAGCATCACCTTCATATAGTCTTTTATTACTTAGCACATATAGCAGGAAAGCCAGCTGTTGCAGGAATCAAGCTTGGCCACAAAATTAGCCATGTAAAAAATTCTCTCCTTTAAACTGTTTATTCTCTTATCTGATGCCCCATGAAAAAAATAAGGTCCTTCCTGCTTTTTTACAGCTATTTTATTATTGTTATTTTGACAGCTCCTAAAGCTCTCATCTGCAATACACAAGGACCATATAAGCAGAAGAAAAAGACAGCTCCTGACCTAAATATCTCCTTTTCATAAGAATTGCCATTTAAGAGTCTTTTAGCTGCTGCTGATTATTCCCCACTTACAAGCAATCCTCCCTGGAGAAGGATGGAAAATAAACCAAAGCATGTGACAGTCCAGTAAGTTGGGTCTTTCAGTATTCTCCATGAAACATTAGAAGCTTTTTCAAACAAGCAATATTAATCATTACCCTATCCTGAAAAATCAGCTCGGACCTCAATCCAGGCCAAAGATGTAGGAAGGATACTCCAGAGAATTGGCCGGATGCTGGCTTGTTTTTATCTCTTCCCACTGCTGCTGACCAGTGTGCCCACTATAACCAGTGTGTGCTGCACTAACAGCTCACATTTCCTGACCTCAGTGAGTTCATGTTGATTCTGTTTTGAGCTGAGACAGACGGACAGAGAGGGAAATACACATGCTAGTACTGAGACTCCTGTCTGCTGACCTAAAAAAGGAACTAACATTAAGAAATGAGAAAATCCAGCTGGTCTGATTTCTTGCCAGACAATCTACCAGCCATGAAAAAAATGCTCAGGTCTCAAGAGATCTGTGAAGGAGAGAAGGCAGCTGGTTTATAGCACCTGAAACAGAACCTGAAACAGGGAATTAGCATGCTTGGGAACAGATACTTTCTTGATAGCAGTGTACGTTGGGTTTTTTTTGTTTTTTTTTTTTCCTTCTTCTTTTTCTTCTCTTCTTCTGTGGCCTGACAATGTACCACAAACTGATTGGTTTCTGGACTCCACTGCTCTGCACTTGGAGTGCAAGTAACTGAATAAGTCATTTGGTGGGATGGATTGTGAAGACCAAGTAGAAGACAGTGGTTTTAAGTTGATCTTTCTTCTGTAACAAAGAATAAATACTTTTTTCCTCAGCTCACCCTCCTTTCTAATGACAGAGCTGGAGAAATTTTAGAAAAACTAAAACTGTCCTGAACTTACACTGTTTTCGGTATCCAGAGTTCTTTCACACATTGTTCACCACTAAACCTTAAAGGAGCTTCTTCCTTCTACCATGTCGTCTGCAAGTCACTTCTTCCTGCCTCTCCAAGACTAGAAAAACAGAGTCCCAAGCCATTGACAAAAATGGGGAAAAAAAAAAGCTGGAATTTTGCCTGCCTGCACATATAAAGGATGCATAGGCTGAAAAACAAAGCTTGCCCAGTCATAGCGTCTGGCAATGCCAGGGGCCCTGTGAACCAGAAAATGCTTTTAATTATCACCTCACTAATCACACTACAAGTTATTGCTGCTTTTTTGTTGTTGTTAAGTTCCCTCGGGGAATTAAACAGATCATGATATTAATCAGAAGGCACGTAGGAGAGAGGGGGCAGAACACTAGAGTTACACATGTGTTGGCCCCTTAAGGCTTAAATAAAGAACGAAGATTTAAAATCACACTGTCAAAGCAACTGAAACCTTGCATGCTGCAAGCCTCAGCCCTCTGACCTACACAGCCGTGGCATTATAGTATCTGATTTTCCCAGGATGCTTAATCTCAGCTGTTAGACTTCATCAGTCTCTGCTAGTGTTTACTCATCATCTGGATTTGCCACTTCCGAACTTTCCAGGCTAGAACCAAATGAGCCAGCTGCTACACTCCTCCCTGACAAGGACAAAATAAACCCCCAACATAACAGTCTGAAGTCTGGAAGTCTTAAACAGCTAAGTCCCAGAAAGGCAGAACAAAAAATAATACAGCTGGGGGCAGGAGAGAGGGATGGAATTTTGAAATAGCAGTGAGTTTCAAAATGCAGTGCACAGCATTATGGTCATTGTAGGATCCTGCGGTCTGAGGCACAGACTGTATTCCCACAGTCGACATTTTTTCCACAAAATATATTCTGGTAAAGAAACAGTGTCTTGGCAGCTTAGTTCTGGTACACACAAAACTGACACAGTGCAGACAAAAGCAGCAGCGTTTTCAGGCAAGGCAGGAGCCAGTCTGCAAATGAACCTTAAATTACATTTGAGAGGCAGGGCGCAAAGGGTGAGGGGGGGAGAAAGGACAGAGTCAAGTTTTGAACACACATTGAGTTCTCCATCAAAGCAACCAATAAATGAACCAATTAGTGCTACCATTCTGAGGGTGATTCTGACACGGCTGTCTACTTCCCAGAGAGCAGCCTGATGGCATGCCTGCATGCCAGACGGAAAAGGACAGTAGGGGTACGTAAGCTAGTTTTAAATGTGCACTAAACTCTGCCTCGGCAAACATATTCTGCTACGAAGCCACAGAGGATGCTGTGCTGCTGCAGCCAACCCACCACGTGAATTAGCTCAATTAACACGAGTGCTCACAGCGGCACTGCAGCCACTGCACCTTTCCCAAAATACTCAGCGCACACTAAAAAGCCTTAGCAAACAACAGCTTTTGATCACAGGCTTGCACTTGAACTGGTGAATGAAGTTATCCGTCCTTTATACTCGTAGATACAGGATTATTTCAGCACTAGCCCTCCTTCAGGTTTATTTTCAAATCTCAGTGAATGGCGATTTCTTGATGTAAAAGGTTGGAACATACAATAATTTAAGAGTTCAGGGTGGGGCTGTTAACCACAAGGGTTATGTTTAACAACCTTTCTTGTATGCAAACTGAGTAAACTGCTTTAATTTGCATTATAACCGCAGCCATTTATCTGAAAATTTAAGCCTTCACTGTTCTTAACATCAGTCACACAGTTAACAATTAAAACAGTTCTCTCCAGGTGTAAATAAAAACAGTCTTAGAGCTGTACAGCTTGGATCATTGACCAAAGCTATAAAAAAAAAAAACAAAAAAAAAGAAATTCCAACATGAAACAATTCTCTTTCAGCCTGTAACAAGGAAGCAGAGGTCAGCCAAACATTTGGGGCCTTAGAGATGACAGTTTGCAAACTACAGCTGTTCACATCTGGAGTTCAGATTTGGCCAAACTCTCAGTATTATCCATCAAAAAAAAAAAGAAAAGAAAAGAAAAACAAAAAAATGAAACACCACAAAACAACAAATTAAAAGAATATTTTCGTTATTTGATAAGGAACATAAAAGTTAAGAAACATTAAATATATAAAAAAAAAATGGTATATGCAACTGTAACTCTGCCTATCAAATGCAGAATAAGGATTCTTACTTTTCACAACAAATAGCATCAGGGCTGGCTGTGGAATGTCTTAACTTGCTTTTAATCACAAGTCTGTATTTGTCAGTATCCCTCTCACTGGCTGCACCTATCTCCCAGCATAGTGGGGCCTATGCTACAGGCTGATGCCCATCTGCTCTGCTTTATTTGCTGCTCTGGCAAACCTCACACAGTGTTCAGAATGCGCTCCTTTACAAGGCTGAAAAATCACATGTACATATATACATATACATATATACTTCCCTACATAACATGGAGAATGTTAAAAAGAAGGACAATGGGGCCACTGGTCCTCAGTTACCCAGGTCTTGCAGAAGACCCATAGCCCACCCAGCCCTCTCCTCACACTGCAGTTCCCATCCAGGCCCTGAGGAGGTAGATTCTTTTTTCTTCTCATTCTCAAAAAGCAATGACTTGCTTTATCTCCAAATAATCAAATAAATTAAATTTTGGACAAGAACCAAGACTGGAAAATTTCATGCTGATAAGTTTTTTCTGACTGAATGCAGAGGGTAAGAAGGGAAACAGTTATATGGCCTTAACTATAGGAGGTTCCTTCCATTACTGCTATAACACAAAGTATTCCGAGACGTGCCAGGTTTTTGCTGTAAGCTGTACCAGGCACCAACATTACACTGAAGTGCTCCACGAATGCATAAATCCAAAACAATTTCTCACTGCAGTGACTTTTCTCTCCTGAGATGTATTACATTTTTTAAAGTCAGTGAAAAAAAAAAAAAACAAAAAAGGAAAAAAAAAAAGCAAAATATCACTTTTTAATCCTTGGACTACAAAATGGTTGAACCCTCCAGAGGCCAGGCAAGGCCAGAAACAACTTTTTTTTTACCCCTTTTTCCCAGATTCGGGGGTGGAGGGGAGGGCAAGGGGAAAGGGAGAGAGCAAAGAGTGCTTGGTTTCAAATAGCAACATTGTCCAAAAGGGTGAAAGGGAACAGATGGCCGTGGAGAATGCAGCCTCAAAGCTCCAAAGAAAAGGGCTATTTTGACAGATCTTGCTGTTTCCTATTCAAGCATGAACACACTGGCATGGGGAGTTAAGACGATACAAGGAACAACCTCTGTTCCCAGCAACTGACTATGGGCAACTGGCCTCTGAAGCTCTCCGAGAAAAACAACATGAGACAGACAGACAAACAGATATGGCAGCAAGCCCAGATCTCAGCTATCAGGAAACCGGCGGGGAAAAAAAAGGGGGGGGGGGAGTGGGGGAGGAAAGCAGAAAGGCTAGAAACAGCTGCCTCTTCCTGGCTCCAGTGCAGAGCATTAGAAAGAGCTTGTCCAGCCTTTCTCATCTTCCTTTTCAGTGAAACTTCTTGAAGGGGTCACCCTCAAGCTGTTGGTCTTTGCCCTGAGGGGAGGTGAAAGAGAGGACAGATCACAACTTGTCTAACTCAGTGAAACCTGCTTCCTTTAATCACAAAGACCTCCCTCCAGCTAGCTAAGAAGAACTTTAAAAGTAAGAAAGCATAATTAATTCTAGATTTTTGCATGCAAAAAGGTTGATAAATTTAAAGCTGTGGCTCCCACAGTACACGTAATTTGTTTGCATAGTGTACAGCAGTGAGCCATTATACAGGAGGGTAGGGAGAATTGTATGCACTGTGGGAAACAGCTCGTGTATGTCCTGACTTTCATCGGTCCTCATCAAGAGAACTCAGCAACGGCTGTTTCATTCACTGATTCTGTGTGACTAGTATCGGGCAGATTACAGTTTTGAAGGTCAGCTTCACATCCCAACATTTACAGCAAGACCTATGCCATTCAGCGCAATCAGGATTCACTATCAGCTTTGAGTAGCAGGAATGAATCTGTGTAAGTTTCTAATTTCTATACATTAAATATATATACATTTTTTTTTTTAGAGCAGAGCATGCTACGTGGTTTTTCCCAGCCTATCCTTGTCCATGGGCAGAACCCCTGCACAATACTTTCCCCTTGCTCTGTAACTGGGACAGAAGCAGTGGCAATCTCATGCAGGAACTGGAGGGAGGAAAAGAGGGAGCTCTGGGTGTAAACGTTAACTATCTCCCCAACTCTTCCCTGGGGCAGGGAAGTAGCTATCATCCCAATTTTAATATCCTCTTTTTAAAAAATCATTGAAGGAAAGAGATAATAAAGAATTGCGGGTGTTCACATGCCAAAACTCAGAATGAAGAAATGCAAATGCTGCATGCTGATCCTATCTGGGCCTTTGTTCCTTCATCTGTGAAACAGCACTTGTTAACTTTAGTCAATAAATACTAAATATGTAGAAAAACAGACAGCAGCAACAAATCAACCTTAAAATCCTCAGGCTCCAAAGGAATCCAAATTACTATCAAAGTTCTGGCTTTCTACACTATATGAATGGTTTTGTTTGTTTTCATAAAAGATATCCAATATAGCTATTATCAGCTGTAACTGTTAACCTATAACTAAATAGATAGGATCTGACTGTTAGAAGTAGTAAAAAAAATAAAACACCTTATTTAGGTTAAATCAGATAAAGTCTGTTTATTTTCTTCCTAATTGTTAGCTTCCTGAACTGAAAAAAAAAACCTGCTTCAGGTTATCCTTACTAAGGGAATCTCAAATATTGATTATTGAGTATTAATGAAGTTGAACTTGTTAATTTGCCTTTCTTCCCATACTTCCTCGAGTACAGCCAGCCTCGAACAATTGTGCAGTAGTTTTCACTCTGCTTTACTTTTGTCGTATGTCTCCTCCTGTTCTCTGTCACTGTCAGTGTAATGAACAGGGCTCACAAACCGATTCTGTCACACTGCAGGACAGGTGGTCCCTCAGTATATTCCCACACATTCCAAATATTTTAAGTGTTTCACATCTGTTGTCTAACGCATTTTGAGTTCCCCACCAGAACAGAGGGGATGAAAACAAAAAGCTATATATAACATAGTAACTGACCTTTTATGCCACATGAGTTCCTTCTGACAAGTTGATGCATTTCAAAAAAGAGCTCAAACGTCACTTGGTATATCATTAAAGAATGCCCGACAGGAAAGATAACTTCAGAGTTAACTTATGATTGTTGTAATAGCACACATGATAAACTTGAGTATGTGCTTTTCTTGTTTGTTTGTTTTAAGCAAAGTGTATGCTGAATTAAAATTAAAAAAATTAATGAATTAAGGTGATTTACACTTTTACAACCATACAAACCATTCTGTTTAAAAAAAACAACAAAACAGCAACAACACACACAACAAAACCCAAATCATCTCCAATATTCACTAAGACACAATCTGAGTAAGATTTATATACATGCTTGGGTACGGCCTATAGAGCAGAATCTAGGGAAACACTGAATTATTTTTTTCCCCTTACGAGAACGAACCTGATCAGATGTACTTCACAAGTAAATGGCTGCAAGTAATTCTGCTCACTGATGAGCAGGGCCACTGGTCAATAACTGAGACCAAGAAATGAAAAGCACTGAGTGTTTAACTACTAAGCTACCATTTTGGAAGCTGAAAACAACTGCCAGGCTGTAGCTGGTACAGCTAGTGAGGGTTAACACTTTCACTGAGAGCAAAAATGTTATGAGATGGCAGTAACTACAAGCAGTTGTGAATCTGGTTTGCATCTCAGTGCAGAAGCTGGCATGTCTGGCTCCACTGCAGCTCCACTGGGTACTGCCTTGTTACAGACTGACAGGAGACTGTCCCCTACTGCATGACCAATGTCATGTCCAATAATATAATGGCATTCCTTCGAGCTCTTTGCCAGCGTGACTAAATCATATGAGAGATTAGCAGTATAACTGAGATCTGCACAGTTATGTAATACAAATAAATGGATGTGGTTTTCGTTTGTTTTTTGTTTTTTGTTTGTTTTGTTTTTTTTTTTGTTTTGTTTTGTTTTGTTTTTAAATGCAAAAGAAACCTTTTCAGAGCCAGAGATAAATATTTCTTGGGGTGTCAGCATGACAGACCCATAACCTCAGGAGAACTGACATCACTGTGTGACTGCATTCAAACACTACCAGGACATGCAGCCTTGGCACTTCCAGTGGTGCCAGGACTGCAGGACTGGAAGTTAAGCATTTAAGCAAACTTACCTCAAATCATACTGGAAGACAGCTACCTTTTTCCAGGCCTAGAGCAATGCTGACTGTAAGGCAAAATATCTTATCAGTGCACAGCAGCAACAGTGCTGGATAAGAGCGCACATGGAGGCGATGCCTTTGCCGAGAACACAGTGGGCAAATAAAAAGTAGAACAGACCCAGGAAGAAGGGATTTTCAGCTTTCTTTTTAATAGCGTCAAACTTGTTCCTCTTACTACAAATTCCAAGAGGCCTCTAGCAGGCTGGCACTACAGTGAGAAGTGGAAAGAGAAGAGAGGAAATTGCAGAACGGACATCAGGGAACACACCAGGCCATGTCCAAGAAGTAAGAATTGTGCGAGTTTCACTTGACTTGCAAACCCAACATTCCTAAAAAATAATTTGGAAGCACAGATTTTTAAGTCAATGAAACAAAGGGCTGCCCAAAGGCTGAAAAATCACTGAAAAGTTAGAATAAAAGCTGCAATTATGTACAAAAAGTGCATTTTTCATTTTCACTCTGCAATGAATTTCTATAGCCAAGATGACAATTTCATGAGAACAAGCAGCATGGCCAAATGAGTCCTTAGAGTAGGTTTCAACAAAATTCCCGCTAAATATTCCCGATATTTTGTACTTACGAATAGGCTTTCTAAACCTTTAAACTGAATTCTTCTGAAGAAAATAAGATTTAATGCTTTTTCACCAGCATTACAGAAAATATCATTATCTTTCCAGAAACAGAAAGCCTGTATATATTCCAGAATGCCCATTGCATATAGATGTGTCACTAGATGACTTTACACAGCCAACCACTTCAGAGGCATACAGCTAGCCCCTTCAAAGTGCTCTGCAGTCCAAACAAAAGCTTATTTTTGGGGACCTTGTTAGGCAGTGCATCAGACAGACCATTTAACAAACACTTGGGCAGAAAGTACTTGTATTAAATTACACATTACTGTCCGGTAATGTACAGTGCAGAGCTTCAGAAGTAAGCTCAAGCTGCCTTTAGAGCATGAGGATTTTGTCTGACAGAACACCATACTAACACTGATAAATTGCTTCTGATACCCGAGAGAACAGCTGCATTCCTTCATCAAGTTTCATAAGGTATTATCTTGGTTATTACCATGGTATTACCTAGGGCTTCATTAGCTCTTCCATGTTCAGTTCTTATGCTTTTACTTCCATGGCAGACAGCTGAAAAGCCCAACCGTGCAGAGAAGCAGCAGTTAGTGAGGATGTGACAGTCTTTCCTCAAAAACTGTGTTTGATCTTGTTTCTCCATATGATGCTGTCACAGTGATATTATTTCATAATAGATAAAAGAAAATATTTTTAAGTCATTGATGACCCTATGGCAACATTAAGAGTGTTAAAATGGAATCTGAACAGTGAGGGGAGATGGAATCCCAAATACATATACATTTTAAATTTCAATTTTCTGAGTCTATTAAGGTTTAGTAATATTGATGCAGCAATAGCAATTTAAGGTACTAGATTTATCAACCTTGCTTTACTATTTCAATTTAAAATGCATGATATGAACATGGGATCAATTGTTATGTGACTCTAAGCAGTCACCTGATTTTGCTGTGTATTTTGAATCCATCTAAGTGTAATAATTACACAAATTCTCATTATCTGCAATGAATTCCTGAAAATCATGTAAGGTTTTTTTTTGTATGTTTTAGCTGAGACCAGACAACTTCAGACTGAGCATTCCACACTTGTCTTATCCTCCAAGCTAGAAAGCTATAGGATTTTAAATATGTATTATTGTATTATAGAAGCAAAATAAACAGCTGTAAAATAGCAAAGTCATCAGGCTTTCAATCTCCAGCTCTAGTATGAGCTGCCAACACCCTTACAATTTTCATTTCTATGTGGCTTCTCAAAACTGGAAGCAGACTACATCTCAGGAAGTAACTTCAGTAAGTTGTTTTTCTGATACTACCCCTAGAAAGACAAATGGCATCTACAAACATTAAGGATTATTTCTACTCTTTTTTTTCCAACTTGCACACATTATTATTCACGAGATGATACCTACAACACTGTCAATCAACTGAGTCTGGATTGCTTTTTTCCTGCATGAAAAATAATGAATAAAACACCAAATGACTTTAAATCTCCACATCACTTTTGAAATTAACAGAGGATAATGTCTTCTCCCAGTAAAAGGGAGCCCTCAGTACAGTTTAAGCTGTATTTTAAGGACTTAATTCCTCTCAAGTTTGAGATGGCAAAATTAACATTTACATAATCACATAAAATCATATACACATAAAATCTGCAAAAACTGCTGCTTGGGTTGAAAAGTGAAAAACGTGAAAGAGATTTGGAGAAAATGCTATGCTACAGCATCCACTTCATAATAAACAAGACTATACGACACATGAAAAACTAACACATCATTTTACTAATGTATTTGTTACTTTCTTTCACCAAGAGAATGGCTATGGGTTGATGATTATGCCAGCAGCAACTTGCAAGCAACTTGCTTCCTAGGTCATGCCAAATCTGTCCTTCCAATACTAACATTGCACAGAAAATTCTGAAGATTCAAATACAGAAGCAGAGCTATCCAGTGCACATGGAATTTTTCCAGCATAACTTAATTGCCAGAAAGTAATGCTAGCCATTAACCAACAATGTAATTCAGGGTATCTCTGCTTCATGTACATATTTAATCCATCCCTCTCCAATAGAAAACACTTTGGCTTCATGCTTGTCTTGGTGTCAGTGAAGCCAACTGATTTCTGCTTCTGGAAAAGAACATGTTGGGCAAATTCACTCTGCTCGAAGTGACAAAAGACAGAGTCCATCTATACCACATAGTAGAAACAGCTAAGGGCCACTTTTTCACCTCTTCTTGAGCTGTCTGTCCAATTTATTAACTCTAAAATTGGATTACATTACACTTTCAGATCATTCAAACTTCTTCATGCTTGGGTTAGGAGTATATAAAACAAACAATCTGAGCAATATGGCAGAGTCTAATCTCTGGGGAATTCTAAGCATGCTTCTCAAGTAGAACTCATAATAAGGTTGTGAGCCCTTGACTTTGAAAAGAATGCTGATTAAAAAGCAGAACAAGTACTTCAGTAACTCTTGTTTCCAAATAAGAGTACGATTAAAGATACTATCAACTTGACATACACAATATAGCATTGAATGTGGACTAAGGAGTGTCTTAGCAAAAGCGCTGAGCAACTTCGTTTTCTTTCTTGTGAAAACAGCTTCAAATTTTGTTCTTACATGAGCTCTCAGAAAAACTGTATACAGTGGCAGAAAGTTTCCATAATTTACAGATTGACAACTGTGAAGTTCAGAGCTAGTCTGCAGTAGCACACAGGCATATCTCAAAAGCTTACATCCCATCTCATCCGTGAACTAAAGCATCAGCAAAAACTGAAGGCCCAAGTAATGCAGAAAAAAGAACTTCTCTTTAAAAACAAGGTCTGAGGAGGTGGAAAGATACAGTCATTGTCTTTCAACCTAAAACAAGGAAGCATTCTTAGGACTGTTGCTTAGAACTGTCTTAGGACTGGCCTTTGAGGATGCTGTACGAAGAAAGAAGGCTCACCTGCCACTAAGCCACAGAAGACCTGGAAAGGACAAAGTCTAGTGAGCAGTGACACTGCGTAGAATTCCTGAAATAGCAGCAGAGAAGAAAAGCCTTTTTCCTAAAGGCAATGTCTGTGAGCAACTTATAGATGCTGGATCTCAGGTTAGTCATAGTTTTAATATGGTGGCTTGATGATATGAATGCGCTTTATTCACATATTTAAATACAATATAAAATCTACTATTAGTTCTAAATTCAAGGACATGCTTCATTTCACAATCACGCTATGAACATGATGAAAACTCTTTACAAAGTAGTTGTTAGGAAGGCATCCCCTGGATATTATTGATTACCATGACACTCTGTATCTTCCATTCCTGTCAGAAGGGCTGCAAGCAATAAGCGCTTTGCATGGCAGCATCCATTTAGACAATTAGGACTTTCAGCCAAAAATAAAGAATGTCCAGATATCTAGTACATATTGGAGGCCAAGAATTTTTCAAAGCCTTATATGTAGGTTTTAAAGGATGTGCTTTAGCATTTCTAGCCAAAGAAATTGCTAGAAGAGACTCATGATGACCTGAACTAGATGATTAGAATGGACTGTTCTTTACCTAGCATACTTTTTTTTTTTTTTTTTACTTTTTTTTTTTTTTTTTTTTGGAAGGTGAAGTAATTCTCAAGATGATTTGTGAAAATTATTAAATGAAAATGAATCTTACGGAATTAAATAACAGGTTCTGTGAATGAGCAACAGAATTTCCATAATTTACTTTGGACCCATAAAAACACAGGTTTAAGCTTCCACCTTGCTAGTATCATAAAAAGAAAGATCAGAAAACAAAAATATTTCACCGTGCAATTCAGAAGTCAGAGTCAGTAACATCAATTTACTATGGAAACGTAAGAGCAGAATTTGTTGAGAGTGTAATAAATTTACCCTTCTAGCTTTCTCAAACAGTTTGTTATTGAAGTGACAGCTTCATGCACTACAAGGCAGAATATGAAAACACCCACTTGTACTTTAACTTGCTCACTTTACTGATTGCCACCTGCAAGTAGGTATTTATGGTCAGCTGCTAAAGCAGGCAGTGGGACTGGGAGGGATGTAGTTGGTAGCAGATCTGGGCCTAGTCACCAGAATTGTTTTCTACCTGTAGTTTGCAGCCATTTCTGATGAACAGAAACATATTGACAACCTGCATCCAGAGCTATGACCATACTCACTGAACTGTATAACATACATTCTTTGCTCCAATATAGTGGCTATGCCGAAGTATTTCCAAACCAAAGTTGGTAAAAATAAATAAATAAACTAAAAATCACTCTGCTAATAGATTAACATTTTGTGAAAACACGTAGATGCCAGTAAGTCTTCTGACAGTCTATATTGATACATGCCAGGTAGATTGCTTGTAGAGCAAATTACTTTCAAAAATCTATCAGCTAATAGCTGATAGTAACTGATTCTTTGTAACTGTGTTGATTCTTTACTGCTTTAAATTTCATGGATTTTTTTCAGATCTATTACTTTTTCTGTTTTATCTTTAATCTCAACTCTAATCAGATATAAATATTTCAGGTTTTATGTATTCTGACTTGAAGTTTACTTGTAAAGCAAGAATGATGAACACAAGTCTGAACACACTGACACATAAAGATTGTTTACACACCCTACTGCATACAGTTCACTTCCCTTAACGCCATTCCTTTAAGCTGGAATGTAAATACCTGCCTAGCAGCTCTACAGCTACCTTGAAAGCTTGGGTTAAGAAGAATCGCATTGTATTCACAAAGACTGCTCTGAAAGTAATGTCCCCATTTTTATCATATTGGCCCAGACGTCAGAAGTGGATGTTGCTAGTATGACAGTAGAGGTTGAACCTTCCCACCTGGCAACAGTGGGTCACCTCCACTGGTGCATATTTTTATAAACAAGGCATGCAGGCTCTTGGTCATCACTGGCAAAAGGGCGTAGCTAATGATGGTGACTACATTGAAAAAAAAAGAAGTGTTTTGTAGCTAAGAGTTTGTTCTATCAAACAGAGTTATTGTGCTCTTCATAGCTGTTGAAGCTTTCATGGAAATAAATAGGAAGCATTACTTTTGGAGCAATCTACATAGCGGGGAAGAAACAATGCATACACCTGCAGAATAGCCCAGTGAACTCTGCCTGTCACACTGAATACACATCCTAGAAATCAGCAAAATCTTGATTATGACAAGTCACAACAATATAGTGCATTTATTAACCATCCTGTTATAACAATCAAAATCTTGGGTAGTTTTGGTTGGCTGGTTTTAGTTTTAAGTGGATAACTACAAGGCAGGCCCTTGCACTACCTTGCTGCTGTTTCTGGATTTACATTTTGAAGCAGCAGATGCAAACACTGTCTGGAAAAACTACACCAAATTTCACTTGAAAAACAGAGTTTAATCCAAATAGAATCACAACCAAGTAAAATCTGAAAACCAGAAACAGTTTTAAGTACACTGTATGGAGTCCCTAGATTAACTGAGTTTGCAATGAATTCTAAAACACAAATAAATTCTAAGCGTACCTTTTGGGTTTTCTGGCAAGCATGTTGCACAGCTTAGGTTATTACCCATACGGGAGCTTTGCCATGTTAATTCCATTAATACGCTGCTTCAGTTTTCATAGCATAAGTTCCTAAATGATTTTAAAGATTCTGGGGTCTCAGTTTTGCTTTTCATAGTAAACCTGGTATGGCTAGCAGCAGTGGTTCATTGTGAAGGACACGCACAGCTTCAGCATTGGCTTAGAATAATATGCTGCTCAGAATGCATGTGTTCTCCATTTCAGCAAACCACTGAAATAAATATAACTGAAATAAATATTTATCAACTCAGCTATAAACCATTTCCCTTTCATACTGGACAGTGCTGGACGACAAACACACTGTAAGGAATGCTAATGACTTGGCTATTCATTCTTCTTGTATGCCTCATTTAATTGACTAATGTCACATCAAGTATACAAGCGTGGGACTTTTAAGTCCCAGCAGCTCTGGTACAGTAAGGAAATATGTGGCATATATTTATTTTCCTACTACAAATTTACATCCCACACTCTCTGAAAGGTAACAAGCTAGGTTTCCTTCAAAAAAGGATTATTTAGAGTCTTACTACGTAGCTAGTTCCCAGAAGCAAAGGAACTATACTCTCGAGGGATCTGAAGTATGACTGAATTTTCAGATACTGTGATACTTCTACATGTCTCCCAAGTACTGTGCATTGTGTTATAGATTTAGTGAGGTTCCATACTAAAGTCACCCTTTCCATCACCTACTGCGCCTGCTGCCTTGTACAAAATAGACATAAATAAATTAACCTCACCACTACTCAACAGCAAAAATTCTCTATTATTTTCTATGCTATAACTTGGCGGAAGTTCCCCTTGAGAGATTTCATCAGTGATGTAATTTCCTAGTACAAAACTGCTTCATACAGTCAGATTGAAGGGGAGATGGGGGGAAGAAAAATTGTCTGAGATCAGCACCAAACCTTGCTTTACCTCCCAGGGGGGACGAATCATGCATGCTGCTTAGAATAAACACATCCTGAGTAAAGAGGACAGTTGGATGGATTCGATGGAAAACACCCTAACAGAAGGATTTTGTCTGCCTGAAGATGCTGGCCCAATGTACAAATAAATTAATTTGCTGTTCTGGGATTAAATTGCTCTCCCAAGTACGTATCAACAGCTCTTTGAACAATGGGTTCACTTTTTCCTCTTTGTAACCCATCTAATAAAATATTCAGATTATCATTTATCTTTACTTCGTGAACATCTCACCACTCTCTGTGGTATATCTAGTTGCTAGATAGTACCTAGAAACACAAATCTTGCATGAATATCCACGTACATTATCTTCTTGAGTGGATGCACGTAATGTGATAGATAGCACAGTGATGACAGCAGAGCAGCAAGGTCCTAAGCTGCAGCAAAAGAAGATTTGTTCAAATGAAACAGCTGTGGGCATAGAAATAAAGCAAAGAAGCTGCTTACCTTCAGATAGCCTCAGGTAGGAGGGATCTCCAGCAAGATACCCTCCCCTCTGCTGCCAACCCTTAAATAAGGTTGGGGAAGGGGAGGATCCTGGCTCCACCCCTTCTGGTCACTCGGGTGCATTACAGGCAGCTGAGCTCCTTTGGGTTGGCCCTACCTTCCTACCAACTGCTCAATCACTGGTTCAAGCCATGACTTAGCATTTCTGCTACAATGCACCAACAGCAAGAGAGGCAGAGAAAGAGAACATTTGGAAAATGTTACAGTTGAAGGGGCGAGGCAAGAGTGAAATGGGGTCAGCAGAAGGAAGGGGAACAGGGTGGAGAGTCAATGCTGAGCTGAACTGCCTGGTAGGAGGGAATGGCAAACAGCTAGCAAAGCATCACAAGAAGTTGAGAGGACAGTAGAAAGCAATGAGCATGCTGAGTGCATGCAAGAAAAAGACAGGAAAGACTTTATAGCACAGTCTAAACAGTATACATTGTACATTTTAAAACTGAAAGGATAGTATAGTAACACTGTGGAAATGAACTGAGCACTGACCCACAAGTCATCTTGTCTGTTTTTTCTCTTATTGCTCCAAGTGAAGTTTAAATCTCTCACAGGTCAGACTGCAAAATATATAGACAGTTCTAAGCAACTTCTATGGTTTTCTTTTGGGGAAAAAGATACTAGCATACCAGCTGAAAGTCACAACAGCTTAAGATCCCTCAAACGTTCATATAGAAATGAACTTGTTATTTGTTTATGCCACACTGTTATACTTCCATCAACGACACTAGTTTTTGTCAAGTTTCTAATTTTTTTTAAATTAAATTGTATTGGTCGTGATTTCTAAAATTCTCTGTAGAGGTTTTTGTAGTCTTTGATCCATTCAGTCCTGGAGATTGGTCTTTTTGTGCTTTAACAGGGCAGTGGAGATCAATTGGAAGCTTTACTATGGGGTTGCTAAATATCCCTCCATAAAGACAGATGTTCTGAAAAGAGGTCCTCTGGATTACTTCCTCACTTTACCTAAAAAGCAAACAATGACCTGTCCTGTCAGAAGGAATGCTTATTCTATTTAAAAACCTTCCTATAAGCTTAGTTTCACTGGAACACAGCAAAGAAATAAGGAGAATTTGAAGGGATGAAGGGGTGAGTAGATACACCTATGATGAAGTGAGAGGGTGTTGGAAGGGTTCTAGAGCTGTCTGCACCTTTGTGTTCACATGATAATAAAAGGGATTAAGTGTTTCAGTCAACAAGCATGGAAAGACAGATGGGGATTCAAGGTGGAATCCAGCTTCTTGTCTTTTATACTCTGTTTTCCATCACTGTCAAAAGAACCAGCAATTTTATTTGCAGACTCAAGATAGCAGCTACAGAATTTTAATTGTCTTGTTTTTGGACTGGATAGATATCACTATTTTTAGTCTCTCTCACTATTAATTCCCCAAAAGTTTGCCAGGACAACCCATTCAACAACTTGCCATCCTCCCGCCACGCTCTGTTAGCAAACACTTTTAGGTAGAGCAACAAGAGGAGTTGATGTTTGGCAGAGAGGAGATAAAGACAGTCATTTCCTCCTCTCCTTGCTTTCCTAGTTAAGTCTTTCTGCAGACTGGCATTGACCAGACAGGGTCTCAGTTTTAACAGTTATGTGAAAAGGAGAAGAGATGTCTCTGATGTGCTTGTACTGAAAAGAAAACCCACTTCAGGCTGGAACAAGCCAAGAGTTGCCTGTTTAGAAAACAAAACAAAAAAACCTGGATGCTTTACATCAATCGAAGCTGTAGATTATTTCACCCTGGAACTGTGCATGCACACACATGCACCACAGGCTTCCCAATGCAAGTGAAGGGCTTATTAGAGATGAAAGGCAGCCTCATATCGCCCCTTGTAAGAGACCATTGTCCCCCTTTCTGCTACAGTGTTCTGTGAAGCTGTGGGAAACAAATGACCTCCGAGGCACAGCACTGTGTGCAACTGGGAAAGAAAAGGAAGGGGGAAGGGAAGCCTTGTTGTGGGAGGACCAGCGTCTGCGCTGCCCCTTCTTCCAATGATATTCCCACTGTGCCATCCCTGGACACAGCACGGGGCTTCTCAGGCCTCCAAATCTTTGCTGCCGTCCAGGCAGCAACAAAACCAGAGTCCCAGCTGGGAGTATAGGACTGCCTCTTCCAAGAGCACAAAGGGTTTTACCACCCTGCTTACTTGAGCTTAATGGTTGGAAGTGTCCTCCAGACATCCTTCTTTTGATTCTACCTTTTCGTACTATTGACAGGGGATAAAGAATCCTGCTTCACTTGTAAGAAGGGTAGGGAGAGATCAGTCAACAGAGAAACCAGCAAGAACTAAAGGAAGCACTGTAGAAGTGAGAGAAAGAAAGATGCGTGGCACACAGAGGAAAGAAGTGGCTAGAGCTGATGTTTATCCCATGCCAATTATAAGATATGCTCAGAGGAGCAGAGGACCTAAACAATACTCAAATGCTGAACTACCCTGAATACCAAACATCCTCATTTACTCTTTCTGGACTTTTCATCTTTTTTGCTTGCTTATTATATCTGTAGATCAGCCAACACTCTGTGAGTAATCACATCTCTGCAGTCCCTCAGCTACCCACAAGAGTGGCACAAGTCAGGCTGTCAGAGCCAGAGGATGCTCCTGGCTGCACCAGGAAGGGAATTCTCCTGGACCAAAAGACAACAGCAATTCAGCTTGCCCTGAATTTCTTCAAGACCTCTACCTATACGCTAGAAAGTTCATGCAGTAATTAACATTTGAAATAATTATCTTCTTTACAGGCTGAAAAAGAAGATGGTATGATTGCTGTCATTATTTCTGCATTTAAAATACTTAGGGGATGCTGAGACAGTTTAGTAGCGCATACAGTAATTGTGGATTGCAAAGTTGTTTTTTTCCCTTTGACAATCCTATAATAGATTATATTTTCAATTACAAAGTGCGTAACTGTTATAACAGCACTACTAATTACAGCTTGAAAATGTTCAAAATGCTATATACATTTCCATGATACATTTTCTTTGTTTAGTTTAATAAGACTCAAGCTGGAGCCAGGCTTTAAGCCTAGTGCTACACTGTCTGACTTGCATATGCATTCAGGAAATACCCAGAGCTAAACAAAAACTGTTCTCAATTATTTTAAGTTCATAAAAACATCTCAGAATAAGGTTCTGAATCCCTTTTTAGTTAATAGAAATACTCCTACAGCTGGAACCCAGACTGCAGCTCTAGCCACCTCTTTCCAATGTCAACAAAATTTTCCGCTTCTGTCACAAGACTTTGACAGTTGCTACAACATCAATGAATCAAGTCTTGTGGTCTTCTCTAGAAAGGCTGCATTATCCCCAGTGCACATTCAAGGGGAATCAGCAGAAAGACATCTTTAGAGTGGTTACCAACCTATAGGTTACACTGCAAAGTAGACTAGATGAGGAGAGAAATGCTTCCCTTAAAGACAGTCAAGAGCTAAACAGACTCAAAAAAAAAAAAAAAAAAAAAAAAAAAAAAAAAAAAGCAAGCTCTGCAGGACACAGAAAGTCAAGTGGCAAGAAAGATAAAAAGCTGAAAGAGCCTTCATTAATCTTAACTCTCACAGTGCATTGATGGAGAAGATGTCTCCACCATACAATACAGATTCGTACTGACAACGTTATTCCCCAGAACAGGATTATATACTGTCCAATGTAATTGTGTAAAAAACTTTCCAACTTTGCCTAAGTCCTTCAGGAAGTTCATGGTAAAACCACGTACAGAAGCCAGGTCTCTGATGGCTAGTCCTGTAATTTCAGAATACTTCTGAAAAGACTTGTGTGCGTATGGAAGCAATATCTCCACATAGTAAAATGTGTCACTATATACATGGGCTGTATCTTGAAAGGCTGGAAATCCAATCGCAGTGAAGAGGTCTGAGCTATTGTCTAAGAAATGCAAAGTTATACTTCTGAAAAAAAGCTTGCTTTGCATACTGCCTTTCATGTTCCTTGTTCTTGGCAAACAAGAACTCTCAGAGTAAAATGAAAAACCACTTCAACAGAAAGTAGTAAACAAGATTGTGCACAGCCTTTTGGTTCTAGTAATCTTAGGTAGGGAATTGTCTGATGTTTTCTACTCATCTTGTTGACAGTCCTTTCAATATGTAACTACACATAGGTAAAGTTAATTAAAATGATTGCACAACCTTTGAAACAATATTTGCTAAGGACAGTAGCTATGCAGTGGCATGTGAGAGGCAGTCCATAATCTTAGGAATACCTAGCTGCAAAGAACAATAAAGTACATTAAATATAAACATGGAAACCAGGAGACTACACCCCTGAGCACACTTATACCCACTCTGAGTATACTCAGAGTATACTTGCTTATGTATTCTGCGGGTAGAAAAGTACGATCATAAATTCAACAAAATCAGTTCAAGAAGAATTACTTCAGTGTAATAAGGCCTGCACTGATCACGCCTTCTCTCTTTTCCAAGTCAAATGAAGTCACTGCCAAACAGAAAACAGTCAGTGTTGACCGATCTTGTAAATCTTACACATTCTTCATCACAGTTGTGTTTTGAAGTCTCTATAAAGGCTACTACCTGAAGCAAGCTCAGTCACTTTTGTTCTGTTCTTACACTGGAGAGTCAGTCCGTATCATAAGTAATCAGGGCAGAGGGAACACGATCTAAGTACACATGCTTTTCAGCCTGCATTTATTAACATGCATCACAACAATTTTCCAAAAGAATATATTCTCAGCTAGCGAGTTGTTTAAAGCTCTGTACTGCAAGCAGAAGTACCAATCTGGCTCTCATTTTTATATGGTTTCAGAAAGCAGCTGTTTGTGTTTACAGACATCAGCAAACAATTCAGCTTTTTAATCAAACAAGGGCTGCTTGGGTGCCTTTGCCCGTGGCTATGGGAATCAAATCACTCTGCAAAAGAGACCTTTTATGACAATACTAAGAGGCCCTCAGCGGATGCAGAGGATTAAAGAGGCGTGTTTTTTGAAAAATCAGGTTTACAGTCTGCAGCTCTCTCCATCCTGGGTCTCAGTAGCAAAATTCAAACTCTCAAAAAGGGCCCAGATGAGTTTTCTTTCTTCTCTCTCCAAACTCCATTCTTTCAGACTCTGGCGCCTATGTCCTCTTTCTTTCTTCCACAGCGCATACACAGATGCGTAATAAATTGTTAGTTCTAGTCCACTATGAAACAAAGTTAGGCAATCCAGCAGAGGATTTTTGCCTAACAGAGGAGAACCTTCCAATACGAACACTTGTGTGACAGCACTGGCTTAGAAATCGAGTAGATTGTTATTGTCCTTCTTTCAGTTTAGTTTTGTAGAGGCCTCTTCCCAGTGCAAGCCTGCTTGGAAATGTTGCTGACAATTACAAGGTGTCGCAAATGTTTGCTTGCCACAAGAACAAGTTACTCATTTCTCTAGAAATAAATTAAATACTAAGGTATCAACGAAGAATCAAACTGAAAAGAATACAGGCCAAGGTTTCTGTGATCTTGCACCAATAGCGGATCCACTAGCAAAGGAGGAGCACATGAACACTTCAGCTGCAGATTTTAAAAGTCAAAGCAGCATATCTCAGTGAGAAGCAACTGCCTATTTCCTCCTCCTTCTGATGATAGCCTAGTAATTACAATGGACTTACCTGCTGTATTTTGAAATACATAACTCTAAGCCGTGCTTTTGCAACTTTTTGAAAAGAACCATTTACATCATACTTTTCAATCTTCAATATTCCAGTCTGCAAAGCCTCCATAGAAAAATGGCAACATGAGCTATGAAAACTGCATTCTGCTGGGGCATTTTTTCTCTGCTAGAAAAGAAGCACAGAACCCAGGAGAGCTAATATCTTAGAAGAATCCTCTAGAAGTGGCCGGCTTGGGGGGACTTTAGCATGAATAGAAAGGAACAAAGCCTCTCTTTTTACAGCCAGGCAACATAAGCCAGTTTTGTTAACACTGTCTTCCTATTTCAACCAGGAATTCCAAGGGCTAATTTGAAGACTTATGACATTAGAAAAATTACATTTAGCCTTACAGATGGTCTTCTGAAGAAAAAAGCTGATGAAGGCCACAAAGTGAATGTAAAAACCCACTTGAGATGGTCTACAGCCTGATGGAAGACATTAATCCAGGCTGAAAGAAAAAAACAACTGCCCTGCATCACCATGATCAATTGGGTGTGAGACCCATAGATTCACTATGACTGTCCACAAAAAGAAACACAGATTCTCCATGTTCTGCCAGTGTGAGTGGTGCTACAGAAATTAAGAACCTCTAAATACTTGTTTTCCCTCAAGATTGCTTCACCTAGATCACTGCTGAAAGACCCAGTGACCGGCAATCTTGAAACACTGTGTTTTGATTTTATGTGATATCTGTTCCTCTGGGGTCCCTACCCAAGGTAGCACATAATCCTTTTCAATAAAGCAACACTGTTTAGGCAATTCCCAAGACACCAGCTAAAGGAAAAAATAATAATCCTCAGCAAAGTATACACAAACAACTATCTGCAATCTAAAAGAAAATCTAGTTAGATGCAAACTAAACAGGAAACTGAAGTGTCATGAGTTTAAATGAGGGGAAGTTGCAGATGAGTTCTGCCTCTCCAGAGAATAAAAACATTTCAGCCTCATGGCTGCTGACAGTGAAGAATTTTTTTATCCTGTCTCCTAAAAACCTAAAGTCTGTGATCTTTATCCAGTGAGTATGAGGGAAGATTAATTTCCTCATAATTAACTTCTTGGATCTTTTACCTTGAGCACAAGTTCAAAATTCCACACAGCATCCTTACACAAAAAGCAGCCCCTGGCTTTCATAAACTAGGATAACCTTTCTCAGCAAACACAGTTTATTACACAGAGGAATGCCAAACGTGAAGCTGTGAGTTTATACAGACACACCACACTATTTGTACAGGAATGATTAAAAAACAGAACATGCAAACAATGACTCTAATAAAAAGAATCGAAGAACAGATCACTGTTTATGTATTTGTCACTTTGATTCCTAAAAAGACACACTTTGAAGAGTTGAATATGAAATTGTTGTCAAAAATCACAAACGACCAGTAATGATTAAGGCAATTGGACTAAATTGTTTCCTGAGGGACAATTTCTACTGAATTTTAAATCCCCGCCTTCCCTAAGTTTTTAAAATTTCATTTATAGGCAGTTATTACAACTGATACTGATTACTATATTTAATACAATCACGCTAGAAAAGGTTTAAGATATCATTCCCGAGCAAGAACCCCACCTCTGTTGAACACTGCAGTTGTAACTGATGCACTATTGAGAAATACATGACAGTTCCTCCTGACTGTGCCCTGGAGGAAGCAATACTAAACTTTCCCATCAAAGCTGCCTTCACCTTCAAAAAAGGAAGGCATTCAAACAGCAAGGTAAGCTTAGTAATACTAGGATTATAAAGGTAAAGAAATTTAATAACATAAATTTGATTTAAAAACTCCATAACATATCAACAGCTGTACTAGCAGACAAAAGTCAGCTATCCAGTATCATCAGGACCATTGCCCTGACTGACTGGAAATTGGTAGGTACAATTTTCCACACCACTCTGATGGAAAACTTAGGAACATGAAACTAATACTCCCCTTACTGTGTTTCATATACAGGATATTTCTGGAATTACAAAATCAACATGCTTTACTTACAGCCATTGATGGTAATCTATGTGAATGAGTCAAACAATTTACAACTTCTATGTCATTAAGCGAGAATCAGAACACTTTAAAAACAATGCAAGCTCCTAAAGCTTCCATAAATAATAATCACTGGTCAGGCTATTTCACTCCTTTTAGTTCAGGTTGTTCATAGTGAGCTAAAACGTCCAAGGCATTTTAGGGAAGCTAGAAGCCCAGTGATGCCTTAAGCCCTTACTGCCTTAAGAAAATTACCACATGAGCGCGATGGGAAAATTTTAAGTAAGACAGATTTTATACTCTGTGAATTATAGCTTTGTTCTGTTCTTCTTCACCTTTATGTATCTGCATGACTGGAGTAATCTGGGACATACCAAAGGAGTGATTTGTTTTTCCATCTCACAGTCAAAGAAAACAAAATGCAGCAGATTTTCTCCAGAAAACAAGCTTTAGTGATGTTTGTAGCCCACTATTTCAGATAAGTGACAGAGACATGCTTCCACTTACAAAAGCATTAATCTGCAGCAAATATAAGTCTTCTGAACAGATCTTCTAATTATAAACAGCAGATAACTGGTATCTGAACTTACCAGTTTTGATAAGAATAATGCTACAGCTGGCTAGGAATACACACTCATAGGCAGGAATGAGGGTCTCTCAAACTGGACATCACTGGCCCCTGGGTCTTGGATCCCAGTTATCAGTGCAGTCAATCAGGCTTACCACTACAATAGGAGCAGAGTGAATGAAGAGAATGTGGTGATTTTTTGGCTCCTAGCCATGCCATTGGTCAAGCTATTGTCTGAAGCAACAAAGGGAAGGTAAGAATTGCTAAAATAAGTGAATGTTACAGTGTTACAAGATCATTCTTCTGCCAAAGACAAGAGGAAAGAAAGCCTTCAGCTTAGCAGTGTGCTTCGTGCTGTCTGTGGTTACACTCAAAGCACAGCTTACAGCTTACAACTTGTCCCCTGCTTACAGCTGTGCATGACCTCATTATTAGCCTTTTTTTTTTTTTTTTTTTAAAAGACAGAATAAGATTATGCTAGGTCTAGAATTACAGAAAACTCACTTCAAGTTTTCTCAAAGGCTGTCCAGCAAGAGCTCCTAACCAAGAAACCTAGAATAACATCGGCTATCATCAAAATTAACCTTTATAAACTCAGTCTTCCTAAAGTGAAGTCAGATGCCCACCTGTCATTAGCAGCACATCCCTAAGATGGGCTACAATATAAAATCACCCCAGCACCAGCTACAAGTTGAAAGTGTCCATAATTCCTTATGCTAGTAATATCAGCGTGCAATTTGTTGGACAGATTCTGTAATCCATACATGAAGGTAGTTGTAGGTTTTGAGTTTATCCAGCATTAACTGCCTCTAATAGCCTAGTTCGGTCCAGACATAACAAATGGAAATGGCTTTAAATTATCCTTCCCCTGAGACATAATTTCATAAGAGAACAAACTCTATATGCACAAAGAGAGATTCCAATGTAAACATGTGGTGGAAGCTAAAAGCTGCAGTCAAAGTTAGGGCAAAGCAAGGGATACAATTTCAAAGGCACTGATTTCTTTCCAGTTCACAATATATATATTCTTTTCCGCTGACTTTTCTGCCCTTCATGCTCAGAAGACCATGTATTTCAGAAATAACTTTCTAACTTTTTGAGATGGGCTCTGCTTCACAAAGTGACCCTGGCTAGGATGCAGAAACTACAATCATCACGGGCTAATTGCAAGCAGCACCAGAGTCATTACCAGCATCTGACTGCCAGATAAAATTAAAATTATCCTTCATGTTTTCAGAAGATGTACTCTAAAATTTGAAATTTATTAGCTAATTTGAAATTCTTAAACAGCAAGGAAAAAAGAAAAAATATAGCGTATCGTAACTCCAGTATGAAGGAATATTTACTTTTTTATTTCTGAAGATTAACGCAATATCAGGCCAGACTTTGTATTCAGCGAGGTGCCAAGCAGAGTCAGAGAGAATTTTTACAGAGAAATGCAATGCCAGTGCTAGCAAAACCTGTATTTATGAACTCTAATTTCCCTTCTGACATTCTGCCACTCTGACAAATGCACCTATGAAGACATTATATCACAGCCACTATTATTTGGAGGTTTGACTTAATCACCTTTCAGAAAAACTCAACACCATACCTAAGTTCCTAAAACTTCCAGCATTTTTTCACAATACTACACTGACTTCTTTCAAAACTGAAGCTTAGATCCCTAAAGATTAGGGATCTACTTTTGTAGGTTTGTCTTTTCAGAACAGAAGCTGTTTTCAAACACTTTTAATATTCAGTGCTGAAATAGCACCATAAGAGAAGATAATTTATCTATTGATATGGTGCTGTGTGAACTGGCCACGTTGACTGTACTAGTAAAGAAGAAAAAAGTCCTCCATCATTACAGGCCTATGATTTCAAGCATAGTTTTTAAATTAAAAAAAAAAAAAAAGCAAAAGAAAAAAAAAAAGTATTGAATTATTTTCTGTAACGAACACTTAAAGATACAAAAAATAAATAACAAGTGGTCAGAAAAAAAGATGAAAATATCAAATCCAGGAAGAAAAGGGTCATGTTTTATAAGGTAACATTTGAATGCAAAAAGGATTAAAATAATAGGACTAGACAGCACTTGCATTGATTTTAGTCTGTAGCACTGCCATGATAAGTATCTGTTCATCCCTGGGTGGCAGAGTTAAGACAATTTGGTATGACCTTGGTCCCATGGATATGAACATCACTCGACAAGGCTAAAAGCAAGGCATCAAAGGCAAAAGGAACTGGAATTCCATGTGTTTGGTGCAGGCACACTCTGTCACACTTCCTTCTTCAGGCTTCCTGAGGTCCTATCAAGTAAGTGGACATTACAAAGTATCTTCCCTGACATAAACCATTTGAAGACACCATCGCATGCACTGGGAAATAAACCTAATTTCTGCAACTTCAGTAATAAAAGATGATGAAAATGAGCAGGAAGAGCAGCAGCCAGAGAGAAAAGAAAGATCCATTATCACTTAAGTTGGAACTCGGTCAAAAGGAAGTTAAAACCACCACTTCACCATGAGATATTCAGGAGAGACAGTTATTTCTAGAGGAACTGAAGTTGCACAAGAGAGTTTTGACATAACAGGAAACCAAATCAAAAAATGAGATGCTAATTCAGAATTAGACACAAGCAATAGCCATGGTTTGCTGACTCTCCTGTCTTCTTGCCAACTGTAGCAAGAACATGCCATTTGCAAGTCTGATAACTTCTTCCTTCTGAAGGCATAAAGTCACACAAAAAAGGTCACTTTTAATCTGAATCCTGCTTCCAAACATAGCAGAGCTCAGGCATGGTGGGAAGTAAGTGCTATAATAATAATATATAATAGGAATAAGCCTATTCCTCTTAACAGAAGAGGATCCCTTCACCTCTTCTCATCCATGATCCTTTACTTTCTCCCACTGAATAAACTTTATCTGTCTTTTATTGGAAGGTACTTATTGAACAGAAAACACACAATACCGTAATGTTCAATGAATGAGTTTTTCCTCTTCCCATCCTATAGACAACCCTATACACAAAACAGAACATTTTGAAGGTGAACAAATTGTAACTGGTATTGAGTTTGATTCAGAAAATTAAAAACGAACAAACAAACAAAAAAACCCCCACCTCATTCAGGTATTCTAATACAAGTCACTGTATGAACACTTCTGTAGAGACCATAAGGAACTGTTCTGGACGTTCTGAAAGGTGAACTGAGTGAAGCAGCTTCCAAAATTTCTTCTTTGCTTTTGTGCATTCCCTTAGGCTCTATCTCGTTAATCCGACACACATGAAATTTGGTCACCAAAGGAAAGATAAATGCAGAGGATTTATCCTGTGGTTTATGCTTGCCATCCTCTGACTTAATGATTTCAGTGCTTCATTTGAAAAATTTTTGCTTCTGCAAGTAGTCTTTCCAAAAGTCTTTATATGAGCTCCTGACTGACAAGTAGCTGACTACTTCTTCAGCTGGCAAGCAAGATTTAAGGATCAATTCCATTGCTTTAATACTGGTTCCATATATAAAAACTTCAATATCTTTATGTGACGTGACATGACATAATATGGGAGAAGATACTGATTTCTATTACACACCTCCAAAGTCTGTCAAATGTTTCCAACCAGAAGTCAACATTCTAATTTCAGATATACCAAGCTGATTCCTAAACGGAGAGTTCAAGGAATAAATTTATGATCTGTATCACGACGTTTTTTTATAGGAGTAAAACAAAGTTTATCTGCTTTGAAAGATACATGTGCATTTGGGCTATGTTCTTCAACTCGGAGCTTTTCATCAGCATTTAAAGATTTTGGAGTTAGTGCAATTCTGCTTCCATCATCTCAATTCTCCTCCTCAAAGTAAGGGAACTATTAAAAATTTCTTGTGTTCATAAGCCATAACAGAAGAAGAGACATTCCTCAAAAAAACTTTTTACAGCACGTTGAGAGTTATATAACCAGAAAGGAATAGGATCACAGTTTGTATACATGGCTAGTGTCATCAGGACCTCGTTCTTTACTGGCTCAGTACTTTTTGCACCGGAGATCTAAGACCACCAAACCAGGGCAATGGCATTTACTGCTTGCTGTGGAAGTTGTTGATGGTCTCAGCACAATTCAGAAATCCCACTTGGCGGGAGGCAGGTATGATTTTGGGTCTATCTTTGTTGTCCATAGATTAAAAGTAAACAACCTGAACAATGACAGTGATAGCTTTCAGCTTAATAATTCAAATAGTCCCATGAGAACAGGGCAGCAGTCACGCCTTAATCCACATCTTTCATATCCAACCTTCCAAATCCCACTGACATTCTTCATCTGAGTCCTCCGTATTCAGCACACAGGAAAGTATGCAGATCTTCCTGAGCTATCTGGTGATCCAGTGTCTGAGTGAATAATTTTTTTTCTCTCTTGGTAAATATTACTGGCCACAGCTCAAAGGAGCTTTCCTATGGTTTTGATCTCCACTAAAAACACAAAGGATTGAGCAGCATGTGTCCAGGAAAAGCTGTATACAGTGAGAGGCTATAAAAACTTCTGCCTGTAGAGTCACTAAAAAGGAAGTTAAGCCTTCCATTACACAGTTCAAAAAATATCAGTATGAGAATTCTGATTCATATGACTGGAAACTACAATTTGCATCCATGCATTCCTCTTCTCAAAATCCCAAAAGCTTAGTCAGGACACATTTCAAAAGAAAGCACAGATACACAAGGCTGGTTTGTGCACCTCACTGAGCTTACTGTCACTGCATGCAGAAACAAGCAGTATATACACATGCTATCTGAGAGGATGCACATGTTCCTAAAACATGTAGCCTGCAAAAGCAAAATAAGAGTTTTCCTTGAAAAGTTCTAGAAAATCTCATATAAATATCGTTAGAGAAGTGCAGAGTTTTAAGTATGCACTTTGTTTCATGCCTCAATATGACTTCAGATCTTAATTTCTTCCACAGATACATTTCTTTGCCAGGTTCTGACAAGGCTCTGCCAAAACCAAATGATTACAGTTCAAGAAAACTTCTGTGCCTTCACCTAGGAGATGTATCAAATGGACCACATTTAGTCAGCCTTTCATTTTCCAATCTCATTTTTCCTGACTGTAAAATCAAGGCAGTATGTACAGCCAAAAGAGTTTCCTGTGAACATTTACACTGGTCTGCTCTGCAAAAAGCTGGGTTAAGGACTGTTTTTATACAGATGTTTAATGTGGTCTTAAATACGTGAAGCAATAGCTAGTGTAATAGCTTCCCATAGGAGCCGCCCAAAAGTTCAGTTAACCATACCGCTGGTAATGTCTTCTAAGGTGGAAGCTCACCATTTCTTCTTCAGCTCACCTCACATTAATAGACACACAGCTGAGAAGACTGAATTGCCAAATAGCAATCCCAAGCATAAAGACCTCTACAGTCTCACACTGTCACCAAACTCCTGAAGCCTTGCACTGGAAAGCCTTGCTATGAGATGGATTGTTTTTTGTGATCCTCTTGTGAACTCTCCTCCTGTATTTTCATATCCTCCTCAAAGTCCTGGGATCAGACAAACTCCAACAGTTTATTACTGTACAGTTTATTACTGTACCCAAGACTAGTAAACAGCATTCCTTTTTTTTCTCCCTGGCAATTCTGATAAAATGTATTAGGATCACATTAAGAGCCTCTTTGCCAAAGCTGATGAGCAAAGACTGCTTCTGCTGAGGAAATTCCAACTACTTTTCCACCTCAGAATAATCTCCAAAGCAGTGTTTAAGTGAGTTTCTCATGTTGTATGCACAAACTTGCATTCTTTCCTCTCATTTACATCACCATTATTTGGGTGTAGTAGAACTACAACAGATGTCTAATCCTTAAAAAAGAGCTGCAAACCAGACAAGGAGATAAATGAAATAACCAATTAAGCCATGAGGATGTCCTATAAAAGCTGTGTACAAGCATGTCATTGAGCGAAAAAGGAGAAATCCTTCAATCCCACCCTCCATATTGGGAATTGCATGGGAAACACGTCCGCCTCCGGTACGTAAGATATTTATTTGTAAAGGCCAAAGGCCAAATACACTTTAAAAACTACATTTTGCAAGCATAGAAGTGCAAACATCATGATTCCCCCTTATCAGTGACTTATGCCCTGCAAGATTTATTCAGAGAGGGGCTTCAATCAGGCTCCCTGGCATTGCCACAGACAAACTTCACAGATACTGGATTACCCTATCAGTAGGACTGCCAGGAGAAATCTGGATAAGGAGCAAAAGCCATTGTTTACATACACATTCCTTCTTAACTAACAAGGAAATCACTACAATTAGAACAAACAAAACAGCCTAGTATAAACATATCCACTTACATACATGCATGTATCATAGAGAAGGCCTTAAACCCAGGACAACAATTGGGAAATGTTAGTAAGAGATGGTCAGAAAATCAGACCTATCCGCCAGTTTTTGGCTGTACCTTTCTTGAAGTATTTTCTGCCCAGGTTCATTAAAACTGAATAAAATGAGGCTTATCAGCGGGATTTAACATGGAGTTTTGAACCCAGTACTTTGCTGTACTACAGCACATAGATTATGCAAAGAGACAGTGCTTTCACTGCTGGTTCACTAGTTTGGCCCAAGTCAAGAGACCAACTGACTCTAGAAGAAAGTACGTTTCATCTTTAGGTCACTAGTTTGGATCCACTACAGGTCAGTAATAGCCAAATGTCATAACCAACACACGTTGCATGCAGTCTGATGCAAAATGGATTCGCCAGCTTACTGCAAAATATGGCAGAACTGCAATCCACATCACCAACAGCTTTCCCAACAGCTTTAGAAATCCAACAAAAGGTGGAATGGGAACCTGAGTTTCCCTTCTGATTGAGGTTGGTAGTGAAGTCTCCAGATCAAAGCTGAAACACAATGAGAAATCAGTAAAACAGCTTCTGCTACTAGCTCTTGCGTTTAGTGGTCCAATTAGAAGAAAAAGACAACTATGGTTTACATAGCTTTCAGCTTGATGTCTTACAGTACCACTAAAATCTATGAAGTACTGTCTGCTTTCAGCAAATATTTTCCTAACTACAGATGGAAGTACAAGGCATAGTTTTTTTTGTGTCAATACCCTGAAAGAAACAAGATTCTTTTCATCTAGGCTATATTAGGTGTCAGGAAAATGTTAATGTTGACCAGGAGGTGGGATTTAAAACACTTTTAAAACACGCCTTGGTTACATCTGGTTAGTTACAGTAAGATCGTCACTGGCGTTATATCCAGTTACTTTTTCAAGGAATGTCAACATTTGAGGGCTACGACTTACTGGTAGTTTAATGTTATCCTGGGATTAATAAGAGAGGAGAAAAGTAGACTATGAGTTATGAGAGGATATGTACTGAAGAGATTTGGCAGGGCAGAGTTCTCATTAGGCCAAAATTCAGGATGTCCTAGGTCTCTATGTATGCTATTAATCACTAGTTAAGGCATACCAATAAAAGCAGTTTTTCCATTTAAAAATGCATTGCTTATTTCAAGAAGGACAGAACTATCCTATCTGCTGAGTTCAGAATTTGGGGAAAAGCACATTTTCTTCAAGTTCAACATCAGACATCAGACAGAGGGCTCCAGAGACAGTATTCTTGATCTTTCACCTTTAAGCAGAACAATTTTTCTTCTAAAAATTTAAGAAGTATTTGTTCACCCACGTTGGTAGAGAAGATAACCTTCAAACCAGCAGCACATTTAACAGCAGTAGACTATGATAATTTATGATTAAGGAATTGGAGATTAAAAGAATTAAATTCTCGTCTTTCACATAAGGCCTCAGTTAATACATAAAATACATATTAGAGTCATCAAAATGTATAACTTTGAGTATGGGTTAATAAACAGATGTAACAAATGCAGCACAACAGTGAAGAAGATATACAGAAAATGATGAATAAAAAGTAGAAGATCTGCTAAAAACTTTGAAGATAAGCAATAAATGACACTTTCTATATGCTGACTGGCTCTGTAGTTCCCTCAGATAAGAAACTGACAAAGAGTCCTCCAGCTATACACATCTAACATGTGGCTGCCTTATTCATTTCAATTGCAGAGATCTGGGAGATGGCAGAAAGACTTGGCAGGAGCACACTTAGTGGCTAATGGATTATAACATTCAGATAAACACTCCAAGTTTTGTTTCCTGGACTATGTGTTCTGTTAGAACTGTTCTGATTGCAGAACTTGCTTGCACAGGGCTTCTCTAACATTATCAGAGATGGAGCAAAGGAAGATCATCATATGAATATCCTGTTTGTTGCTGCTACATGGTCAAGTAAGACAAAAGATGATAAAATGGACGAACAAAATCATCATCATTTGCTTTATTATGTAAATAGGAACAAGATGTTAAGGGCAATAAAATCTTAGAAAGGGAAGATGCAAGACCCTGGCCTAAAGAGGTATAGGTATGATAGGACATGAAGTTAAATACAACAATACAGAAAAACATTTTAGCATTCAAAATAAGTAATCATGTGGTTACAGGAAGTCAACTCTGAGTATCTGAACTAAGAAAACTCCAGTTTCAAGTGCCCATGACGCAGTCTTTTCCAATAGAGTGTAAATATGACATGCCACCTCAGCAACACCCAGGACCACAACATTCTAAAGGTGCCAAAGGAGGAAACCACATTGCAGAGAGGAAGCAACAAATTCAGTTTAAAAAAGCTTGCAGGTTTAAAGTAACTTTATCATAACCAGAAACAGCTATTAATTTAGAAGCAGTAACACATCATTAGTAATTAAACTGCCAAAACTGAGTAGTAAGCTCTCAAACATTTTCAATGGCACTATTGAGTACAGAGCTTGCTCACAGCTACGCGCAAGGCTACCACCAGCAGGTAATTGTTAATAAGAGAGATGAGAATATAGTATACCACTACCACATATGTCTGTGCAAAATGCAGGACAAACACCACATAATTTCACATAAAGGTAAGAAGTAGGGCTGTCAGGTAAACAATTTTATTTTCACTATATTCTTCAAAAATATAGCAAAACGAAGACCTCACAAAACAAACATTTTTTGAGTGGGAGGAAGCAGGGGGGAAGAGAGAGAAAGAGGGAGACAGAGAATAACCCAGATGTTAATTCGTGTAACACGTCTAGTTCTGACCAAGAACCTCAGTCTAGTTTCCTCTCATCTTCAAGACATATTTTATCAGGCTAAACACAACTCCACAAAAAAAAAAAAAAAAAAAAAAAAAAAAAAAAAAAAAAA
>NW_024884586.1:21821300-21912097 GCF_019232065.1 Centrocercus urophasianus
AAAAAAAAAAAAAAAAAAAAAAAACAAACAAACAAACAAAAAAAACATCACTTGATTAAACTTTTCTTCATAGAAACTACTGTTGTTGCAAAAATTTTCAGCATAACTAAAACAAGAAATCCTTTATCATGATGAAGCCTGATGAAAGTCCACTGCTTTATGGACACAGTAATCTACTTATTTGCTTGAAATACATGTAAAGACACTACAGCAAATTGCAGGTGAATTTCCCGCACCTTAAATACTGATGCAAAAGAACAATAATCAAATCTTGGGCTGAAACCATAATAATTTCAAAATCACGCTAATTACATGGGCTGGGTTAGATTGAGTTCTCAATCGCTTTGCTTGAAAACCATGTCAATGGTGTCAATCCAAATACTGATGCAGATGCAGGATAAGAGGTATTTTAGGCACAGAATGAATCTCATTGGATAGATCTGTTAGAATATGGGAATTTACATGCATATAATATATAATAATATATAATATATATTATAATAATATATATAATATATATTATTATAATAATATATATAATAATATATATAATACTGTCAATGTGTTTTTTTTTTTAAAAAAAAACAGCAGCCAACTCCTGTGCAATATGGATTTGCAGAGAATCTTAGAGCCAAAAACTTCAACCACATAAAATGTAATTGTGGATTCAGATTGATTATGAGTAATTTTAATTAAGACCCAACCTAGATAATTTACGGTTCTTCCTTAGTAGCAGATGACAAAATCGAATCCACTGGTTTGCTGAGCAAAACCAACAAAGAATGAAATTTGATAAGAAGTTGAAAATCTACCATAGAAAAAATGAAATTAAAATTAACTGGTAAGAAAGGGGGAAAAAAAAAAAAAAAAAAAAAAAAAAAAAAAAGAAGGATGAAATCAGACATTTTAAGAAGAACCGAGAATTTTTTTGTGTGTGAATACACCACATATATTAGTTGTTTTTTTTTTTCTTTTTTTTTTTTTTCTTGAAAACTACAGGGGGATAGCTGATGAAGCTTTAAATTGTAGTTCCATACCATTTTGCTTTTAAATTAAACAAATGATCTCAGTTTTTGGAGCAGCGTTTGACTCTAGGGAAAGTATGCCATTAAGAGAGTGCCAGAAACACATCTAATTGATGCATGTCCCAAAAACAGCTCCAAAGAGTGCAGACATACCAGATATAGATTTCAAGGAAATTACTGAAAGGCCACAGAGCTTCAACAGAATGTGATATGTGAAACACTGCATATGAAAGACTCACTATCACAAGGGTAAATTCAGTTCAAGAGATATTAATCTGATTACCTAAGAGGTACTATGAATTGGATATGCTCCTTTGCGCACCATATCCAAACCTAGACAGATGGAGGAGACTTTATGCTCCATTTTCTGACATGTAATTAGTTTTTAAGGAATGATCAAGTTACAGATAAAAGTTTCAAACAACTTTTTTTTATATGGAAGTGCTGTGTACAATAACTATTTCCATAAGATTTTCTGACTCTTTCCTTGAGTGGCACTGTAGATTATGAGCTCCATGACTTGATTTTTCTGTTCTCATTTTCACTTGAATGCTCTCCGTGCACCTGCCTGACAGAAAACCAGTCCAGCAACATCTCTAAACAAAGCGCTCTATACAGAGCTCAAACTCAAGACTTGTACAGACTAAATTGAGTAAAACTTTATGCAATACAGTTTTTTAATTCAAATTTTAAGTAATTTTTCTGCACCATCTTCTCCTCTCTCCTTCCTGCACTCACAGTCAAAAGGGTCAAAGCACAAAAAAGAAAAATGTCAAGATAAATTACCTTTTGCAGGCCCCAATCTTGCCAGGTCGCACAGCGATGCCACAGCCTGACTTCCACGACTGCATAGGATGAAGTCACTGGCCTTTGACTATCAAAATCAATTAGCTATTAAAATGTCACTATTTTACACTCTGGTAAACAGCACTTTTGAAAAACCCATTTGAAATCTATTTTTGTTGTTGCTTATAAGCCCCTTGTAAGACTGCAGTAAAACAAAGCACAAAAATCTCCAACTAGGCCATCTTTAAGTCTGCGTTTCATACCACAAAGGCTGCTTGCATGTCTTACCAAAGCTCTTCATTTCACAAACCACAACAACATCCCCATGAGGCCTTCTATTGTTTATTTTGCCATCAGCATTCTGCATCTGGAAGATTGTGCTTGCATCTACAGGTAAGTAACAACTATACTTCTACAAAACACAGGAAAAGGCTTTGCACACCTCTGCTAGCATTGCCCTATATAGCTTTTAATTACATTGAATATAGCTTCTAATTATTTCAACAAAGAGAAACATGAGCAAGGAGAGTTTGGGAAGTATTTTGGAAGGGGTGACTTGAGAGCAGAGCAAGGCAAAGGAGAGGTGGCAGGGCAGGAGCTGCAGCTGGTAGGCATTCAGCATTGGCAGCCCAGTCAGCACGCCGCGCGGGAGCTGGGGCTCAATGCCAGCCAACTGACAGGGGAGCGAGAGAAGGGGAGAGTCCATGAAGAAAGGCTCTAGCAGCGTGGGAGGACTATGACCTTTTGATCTCCGAGATGTTCCTGATGTACTAAAGTGACATGTCAGCTCTAATAGGCTACAATCCCCAACTGGTGGTAGGGGCCTACAAATTACTGTGCGATCCAAAGGCATTTGTTGTGATGATCCTGGCCTGGAAGGGGCATATCACCAGTTCCCCTGCAGGACTATCTGGCAGTCTATCCCAGCGGTTCCCAAACCCGAGGTCATAACCTCCGGCAGGGTCAGGGCAGCGCAGAGTGGGGTTGCAAGCCTGACAGAGATTCGATTGTTTATGTTAGTATTTAGGGTCGCAAGCTCGGCTGGAGTGAGTTCATCACCAGAAACAGAGGCACAAACAGAAACCATTTGGGAACAGCTGGTCTAACAGATTTCACACTCAGAAGCTTCTTCTTGATACTCAGCTGTGCCTGTGAGACTCTGTTACAGGTCCATGTGCCAGCCTGAAACAACAGCTCCCCTACCAGGTACCAAAATGGTTCAAATTACTTTCAAAGAGTCGTGGCTGCTTACCCAGTAGTGGTGCCTGATTTAGGTTTTTATTTCCAAACAAATTTTCCATTGTTAATAGTGAAATCATTCATGTGTAAGCCCCCAACTTTTCCACTCTTCTTCAGAGATATCTGCCTTGTTAGCTACCAGCTCAGGCACAGATCTTCCATAGGCTGTTGCTTGCCTAATGAGATTGGAGCAATGCTGGGAAACTTAGGAGTAGAAACTGGGATACACAAAGCCCTCCTCTAGTTAAGCTCCAGGCATTTCTTCTTTCTACCACTTCTTCACCTATCTTTCTCTACAGCAGTATGACTACTTCAGTTGCTCTTCTCTGAATGCTTGTATGTTTTTTATTTTGATGGTATATTGAACGAGGAAACAAACAATCTAGGTTAGATGCATTTTCCCCTTGTGGATCATGCAAAATCTGCTCAAGCTCAAGCTGCCTATTTTCATTAAAAAGAGATTGTGCACCAACCATACGTTGTGTTTTTATTATCTTGTTATATTTGGGTTTGAATGTAACCTTTTAGCAGCAGAACACCACTACGAAGAAGTTCATTCACATAGCAGAGCACCCAGCTTCAATCTCCAAAAAAGGCTAATAGGTTATAAAACTTCCATCATCTAAGACAATAAATCATATTACAGTAATAAAGCAAGAAATATACACAAATTAAGCAGAAACACCAATGTCTTCCTTTTATGACTAAGGGGAATCATCAATCATACAGGCTGCTCAAGGTTAACAAGGAGCCACATTTTCAAACATTCTGCAGTAAATCCAGAGGAAATCCAGCTGGAACTACAACCAGAATGTAGACATCTGACTTTTGAAATCATTCTCTGTCCTCTCTTCCTGTCTCTTATGGTCTGCATAACATCTGCACCAAAGGTCACACATAATGGCTCAAGTTCTGAAGGTGAGCAATATGCTTCATGTAATGCTGCAAGCCAAATTCAGGTGCTTCACTGTAATGTTTTCCTCAGGTATGGAAATTAATTGGATCCCTGCCAGTCCCACCAGGAGAGAGATCCACTATGGAACTCCACGAGACATGGGACTGGATGCTACCAATTAATGAAGATTCTTTTTTTTTTTTTTTTTTTCTTCAGCCTCTGTTCATACAGATTAAAGGAGAACTTAAGAACCTAGGAACAGCATAAAGCAAACGTAATTGGTCATAGTGCATGGGGACAAAAGGTGTTTACTTAATTCCTACCTTTGAATTCATTTTTACAATACATTTTGAAAGGTAAGTCAACCTGAAGTCATTCCATCAAAACTGGGGTACAACGTAGGGCTGCAGAATGAGTCTAGAGCCAAACCATGTCTTGTATTTCTGATTTAAGCCACCAGTTAGAACCACAGAAAAATGCAGGTTCTTTTCTATTTTGCGTACAATAGAGAGAAAGGGCAAGGGTAATGGAGAAGGAGATGGGATTACTACCATTATATAACCAGGTCTCCTAATGCTACTGTTACGTTACAAATAAGATTCTAAATTCCAACCTATATTAGACCATAGTGTCTATATTCACCCACACTGAAACATGAGTTAATCTCGTTTTAAAATGTTTAAGGTATGACAAGTAGCAATCTTGAAATAATGCTTTCTAGCTATATACCATGAAACTCTCTGACTGACTTGCGCATGCTCTCAGTTTATTGCAGTTGAAGGAAAACAGGAAGTAGTATTGGGAAATAGAATTCTCATGCAAATCCATCTCACTGTGCTGTATGGTGCAAGACATACTTGGTCTTGCTTTGTCTCAGCTGACATGCTATCTTCTAACTACTCAACTATGACTGTAAGCACTTCTGTTTTCATGTATAGATGAATGATTCCCAACAAATATACCTGAAGGGATTTTGGATTACAAACTGCACTTAAAAGATTGGAAGTCATATCACACCTTCAGAAAGAAACCACAACAAAGCAGTAAAACTTGGTATTCCACCATCTCAGCAATTAGAAAAGGAGGGACAAAGATTCTCTTCAGCTGATGTATAGAAGCCTTTGAATGCTCCTGCTGACAGTTTTCAAGCCTTTCATAGTCTAGATCAAATGATTACATCTGTCATTCAGCTTGAAACTTCCATAAACATGTATAGACTCTGTACCATTGTTTTACTGAGAGATTTATCTTTCAATTAAAAAGTCGTTAAAATTTGGCTGGATGTTAAATGTCACTACTTCCCCCACTTGTTGAAACACAGCAATCAAGATCAGTACAGGTTGACATGTTATCATGAAATCTAACTGCTCCATGTACCACCGCAGTTCTGCATCATGTAGAAACAATCACAATATCATTTCCCCTAATGGTTAATATCATTTGTTCCAGGCCCTGTAATGATGGTGCACTTCCTCAAAGCACTGACGTGCCTACTCCATTATTACTGGGAGCAGTTACCAGAAACATGAACACAGTCCAAGCACAAGAAAGAAATCCCATTATCTTAGGCAGGCTTTTTTTTCTTTTTTTTTTTTTTCTCCTCTCTTACATATATCAGTTTGAATTATAAAGGTGCCTGCTTTTTTTGTCAGTTACTGCTTATCAATCCTGAAGTGAAAATGCTACATACTACCCTGGCTCCCACCAGGTTAAGGATGAGTTCTTTTCTCACCTTTCAGTGCATACGAGCCTTTTAAACTTCTTTTTGAAGACTTCCTTGAAGCTTCTTTGATCTTGAGCAGATTTTGCATGATCCACAAGGGGAAAATGCATCTAACCTAGATTGTTTGTTTCCTCATTCAATATACTGTCAAAATAAGTGAATAACTCAAAGGCAGAGAACAGACTGAAGGAAGAGGAAGTTTCCCGCAGTGTCATTGACTTGGATCACAGGGTCTGTGCTGGGGTAGTTTGTTAGAAGACAGCTGAGATATGAAGTCCAGCAGCACAATAAAGAACTAGAAACAATTCCACCTGTTCTGTTACACTTCACATGAACTGGAATCAATGAGTTGAGCAAGTTGATTGACTCCTACACAAAGTCATAGACACCCTGGGCTCAGACCTGAATGCACATCTCTGTAGCTGATGGATTCATCCAGATCTGCTCTCCCAGCATGGAGGGAAAATGGTCTTGGGCCTGGCAACAACACCATCACATAGAAGGTAGCAATTTATATTGTGAAGTAAAAACAGATACAAATCTCATTATATTTCCCTGCCCAGTCATGACAGTAGAGAGCAAAAGCTGTATTTGAATACTTCATTCTCAAGATAAACAAAAAAAAAACAGAGAACTCTATTACCTTTTCAGGTATGTGTTTTAGTCCTCCAAGTTCACACAGCCACATCAGCCTTGGGTAACATACCTCTGGTATGCATGGATGTGGATTAATTATTGGAATTCAATGCCAGGTTACTTGGGAAGTATCTCTAGTGTTGTTTGTACTCGTAGATTTTTTGCAAATTTAAAATCCACTAACCTTTACAGGATCTACAACTTGTACTCAAGTTACATGAACTTGAGTACAGAATTCTCCACACATCCAAATTATTCCATAATGATAACAAAAATGACAAAAGTAATGTTTTCACTAACTATTCCCAAATATTTGGGTCTCAGAAAGACAGGGTGAATTCTTATTAAAAAGATAAGATATTAATTTATGAATTTTATCACTTAAGATAGTTTCATTTTTTAAATAACAGTAGTTTTTCACTGATACAAGTGAAACCACCTCCTCTATCATAAAAAAAATAATGTAAATCAGCCTATAAAAGAGAGTATGCAGTTAAAATATTAGAGGCTTAAAGCTCGTCAAAGCACTATACTTTTATTTGAATTCATATAAATCTGGAGTACTACATAACTTACTCTGCATTATCTGTAAAGCTACAAGGAAGAAGTGTTTTAGAAGCTTGTTTAACAGCTGCTCTATTCATAAGCTCACAGTTCCTGCAAAACAGCAATGTTTGGATTCCCCAGAATATTCTTTTTGATTTTTATCAAGTCACCTCTAGGTCCAACTTTCAATGTAGTATACACATAAATAAATAAATTAAAAAAAATGATAAAACCAAACAACAGCCTCTCATCTCCGGCGCCCCCTCACTTCTCTTGACAATTCCTTCACTGTTTTCTCCCCATTCAGCACCAGGACTGAAAAAGGGGATTTGAAGGAAGAGAAGTAGTAAACGACAGATCTTACTGATCTTACTCTGAGGTGAACAGCAGGTCAACTTACTATTTTCCCTATGAGAGTAATTTGAAAAACTAAAAAGAAAACAACAAACAAAAAACAAAAAACCCAACAAAACAAAACAAAAAACCCCCACCAACAACACAACCAACAAAAAAGTGGCAAAAAAATATATCAGACACCTTTTAAACCAAGGCTTGAAGGGTAAGATGTTTCAACAATCTGATAGATGAATGGCCAGGGCAAAGCAACACAAAGAAGCCAAACATTCTAATTTAAAATATTCTGCCTGTAGACTGAAGTCCCATGATCACAAGCAGGAAAATTTTGTGGGTGAGAGATATTATGGCACTTCTGCTCAGCATCTTAAAATAATTCAAGATCACAGCAACAAAGATGAAAAGGTCAGACTAGACTAAACTAAACTCATTGCTCACACTGTGCACTGAAAATGTGCAAGCATATGACAAACTGCTTGATGAACAGAAATGGCAGAAGACTGAACGGTGGCCTCCCCAGAGTTAGCATGAGTTTACAGACAACTTGAAACACAAAATAATTCTGACTTTTTCAAATAAATATTTTAAGGTGCCAGCTGAGACTCAAGAAGCTTGAGACAGACTTTTTTTGCCTTACGCTTTGTACATGGTTGGAGGAGGATTCTGCTCTCATTCATGCCAACACACTCCTCATCTTCTTCTAAGAAAGGTGAGGCTCATCTTTGATGTGTGCAAGAGGAAGTGTGAGCTTGCAGCTGACAGATATATTACTAGGATAGGCACTGGTGGACTAGAAAGGACATCAAGTAGGTCATACTGTCCTATCTCTTTGTACAACAGAACAATATGCTTAATTTTGCTAAACCTGGGCTTTGCAAGACTAATACTTGTGAAACACAGAAACATCACCTTCCAGCTAGCACTCAAACAGACTGCCTGTGAATTCATTTCTAAAGATCCTCTATATTAGGTAAAATCCAATCATGTGAACTTTGCAAAAATAAAAATAATACAGTCACAGTCACAAATAACGGCTTAATCCCCTAGCCTAATAAATCTCTCTCATTATTAGAGAGATGATTATTTAAATAATTATTGACGGCACATTCTGAAGTCTAGTGATAGTCGTGGAGTGGTCTGACATCTCCACAATTAAAAGCAATCTTCAGGCATCTTAAACTTGTCATTTACTAGAACAGTTAAAAAGTTAATCCACAAAGCAAGCATAAAAAGCAAACAGCAGCATTCTCATCATGCTCAACCAAGTCTATTCCCTATGATGACAGAGTTTGCAATAAGGCCACGTAAGAACACTGCGTCTAATAAATATGAGTTTCTCTTTCAGAAAAGAAGTCACAGACTTCTGTGTCTGAATCTTTTGAAGTGTCAGAGAAACATACCAAACCAGAGGATAACCTGGCAAACACATCAAGGCCAAATGAATGCAAGGACTCAGTCCATAGCTACAGAAACTTTCCTATTTTATTCAACATTAATTTGTAGCAAACTAAGCATTTTTTTTCTGTCTTAAAGTATGCACAGATCTGGGCATTTAGCTGAATATAACCATTTCCTACAAGAAATACCAACAAGCACAATTCAACAGCTCTTACATTGCTACTTAAGTGTGGGAGATTTTACAATTCACTCCGCTTTTATAAAGCCTTTATTATTCTCATAAACATCTAAAGTTTTTAGGACAAGTTTTCATATGTTAGATTCTGATTTTAAAGAAGACAAGTTTTGAGCATGAAACAGCTTGACAATGTCCTTTCAGCTTGCTCATCAGATTAACCTTCTGTCACACATCAAATGAACAGCTTCCTTGGTTCCTTGCCTAATCTAACACGTAACCCATGAAACTCCCTTCTAAAGCATGATCAGAAGCAAAAACAAAAGCCACTGTAAACATTTCACTTCTTTCTAACGATACATTCAGTTTGAAATTTTCATTTCTGCCTCTCAGAAAGATCACCCCTTTAGCAAACCATTTACAGCGAAGGACTGACTTCAGATAGGATTAAAACAACGTTAGACATATACAAACCAAGAGGTCTGATTTGCTTACAGAACTAATAACGTGTTACGGGTCCTTTCACATCTAGGTCACTGGTTCAAACTCAGCTTAAGTTAGTGATGAGTGAAAAGGAAGAATGAGGTAAGAACACAGTCATGAATCTGGCGTCTATTTCTGACTGCAACATATTTGCTTTGTGTGCATGGACTACTCACCTAACTACTCTTTCCTTGCAAAATAGAAATAAATATTATGGATGTCAGACCAACCCTGGGAGACAATCAGGCAATGTGTAACGTATTTGTGCCAAGAAAGAAATCATACAGTTGAAAAAATGATGCCTTTCCCTTTCAAATCTAGTTACCAAATCTCCACTCTTTGACAGAGACAGGGGGTGAAATTCATGCAATGAAATTGAGAGATGCTTAATCAATGGATGGAGCCAACAAAACTCACAAGCGCAATTTCAAAATTATTTAATGAGCCGTGTTTTGCCCAGGCTCCTATTGACAACATTATGAAGAGAACAGTCAGTGTCAAAGAATTACAGTGGTGTTATTTGCTGCTCTTTAATGTTCCAATTAATATATCTTCAACATCTTCCTCTCATCTACTGAGCTGCAGAAATAATGGCAGCTTTTACCCCTGCCACCGAGCTTTCTGATATTAAGTCAGACAAGCCTGACAGGGCTGCTGTGATCAGCCAGAACAAAGACAAGCTGACCAAAGCCACCGGGAAGCTCAATGAAGAAAGAGAGGAAATAAATAACCATATTATACAAAGTAAAATTTCAACATTCAATTATCACACCTTTGCAGGAAAGGTGAGCATTGCTTCTCATCATACATTTAGGCCTACAGTTGAACATAACTCTAAGTAACAGGCTCCTCTGTATCAGTCCCTAATTAAGGGGACTCTGGCTACTCCAGTGGGAAGAGTCGAAATTACGGCATTACATTACATGAAGACATAAAGCAGTACATGGTATCGCACAAAAAGCTCTTATTACATTCACACAATATTGAGACTTGCAGTTTGAGGCACTGGGTTTGAAAAACTGGACAAGCATAATAGAAGCAACAGGAATGAGCATTTGCTGTCCTTCCTTTGTATCTAGTTGTTTCTCTGGAATTACCAATAATCATTAAAAAAATTAAATTTGTGGCCTAGCCTGTACATCAACTCTACTTACAACTCCAGAAGGAGAAAAATAAAATCTTAAATATGTGCAAATGAAAGTAGAATGTCAAGTAACACATTATTACAAATGAACACAGCTTGAAAATTTGTTCCAGGCCCCTAGGAAAGGGTCAGTTAATAGTTGTTTTGTTTTGTGGGTTTTTTTGTTTGTTTTGTTGTTTTTTTTTTTTAATTTTCAAAGCAATTGAAAAATAACTTGTTCCCTTTATTTTATGTTAGGTTTGATAACCTGACTCTCATAGACCTCTATACATCATACTGAAGACTGCGAGTTACAATATGGATTTGTGTCACTATAGAGTTTCAGTTCTAATAGGAGCAATCTCTTACCTTCAGACAGGGACAAATCATGAGCTGGAGACACTAGGTCTGCTGGGATTGCAAGGCCATTGCTCAACGATGTGGTAATCTGATTCGTCAAGATAACCTGCAAACAGACAAGCAGAGATAGGAAGGGAAATTAATCTTTACAGAACTAGAAAGGCAGAGAGCAGCCCAGGAAGGACTGGAATACTTCAGGCACAGACACAGCGTTCAGACAATTCCCTACTCTGACTCTCACCTGTTTTGGACCTCTATGTGGCTGCCGTTACTGCATTTACAACTGGTCTTTACTTACATGATTGATAGAAGTTACAGAAAATATACTATGTAGGGTTTTTTGTTGTAAAGAATCAAAATGATCCTCATACTTGCATCAAAAACAGTGTCCACTCTTGACAAACTCTCTGTGAAACAGCCTGTTTTCAGCTGTATTTGACAGGAGAAAGGGAAACTGGAATCCTTGTCTTAGTTTCAGATGGGACAGAGTTCCTTTTCTTCATTGTCTCTGGGATGATGCTATATTTTGATTTTAGGAGAAAAACAGTGTTGGTAACACACCAATGTTTCCAGTTGTTGCCGTACAGAGCCAAATGTATTTTAATTTTCTACTGCCCTACCTACAAAAGGGGGCAAAAGTTCATGGGAGGAGGCAGAATAAGGAGATTTGACTCAAACTGTCCAGAGAGATATTCCATACCATATGACATCACGTGGAAGGAAAGTTTTGAAAGGGGTAGGAGTTCATCTTTTTCCCTTCTGCTGCTCAGGGGCTAGTTGGGCATCAGTCAGCAGGCAGTGGATCACTTGTTATAAATAGTCATCTCTATATAGTCACAACTATTATCCTTCTCATTTTATCTATCTTAGTAAATAGCTATATCTCAACCCAAAGATTCTATTTTATTTTTCAATTATGTCTCCCATTCCACTGGGAAGGGAAAGGTGAGTGAACAACTGTGTGCTGCTGAGCCACCTGCCAGGTTAAACCACAACAATCCTACATGCTACTGGATGTGGTTTCATGATGCTACTGGAATAATTTAATAGCTTGATACTGCTAAAAGGAAGACAAATTTCTCTCCTCTTTCCTCCATTGTGGCTTCCTCCCTTTGATCATGTCTTCCTCCCGCTTTCTAACACTAAGTAGTATGACATGACACTTTTCCCTTTCTAATGATCCCACATAAGCTCTTGTCAGATCACACTCATAGCTACAGTGGTGGCATTGCATCCTTGCCAGCCAGCACAACGTGAGCTACAAAAAATGTGATGGAGTCAGCACAGCCTTTTCCAAGGCTGCCGCTCTTCTTCCCCACTCATTTCAGCCCACCCATCTCTGTTTGGTTGCAGGCATGGTGCTGCCCAAGAGCTTTACAGACTGCATCAGTCAAGACTAAATTGAAAAGATTCTATGTCAAGTCTTGATCTACTCAAAGGAGTTCAGGACCATCAGAGTCCCACAGTAATATCAATTGTGCTCTTCTGCCACAGACTGCAAGCTCTGTTGGAACTTCAGCTGGTTACCACCACCCTTCCCAGGCTAACCATAGGTTGCATGATTGGGACAGGGCATTTATGAGCACTGCAGTGAATGCACATATGGTGGGTAACAGGCTTATTTGGTCTGGCACCTAAGCTAAGATTCTTAAGGTATATCTTGCAATACTGCCAAACACACAAGAAACTGGTTCAAGGCAAATGAAATAAGTGGGCAGCTAAGAGCAGGGAAAGATAAAGAATGGGATGCAAGCCTCGTCCTTTTGAATAGATTACAGCTGCTCGTTTTCACCGTGTCACAAAATCTGAAGCCATAGGGGCTATTGTGGCAGCCAGGCATACGGTGCAATATCACATAGAAGTGAAAGCTTTTCACAGTAAATACTAAAAAATGTGCTGAAACAGAGCACACTAACAAAAACCTCCATGCACATATATATTGGTAGGATAAAGACCTTTTACTGGCACACTTTTGCATTATTCACAAGTGTCAAAAGCTCTGTAAGCGATGTAGTCATCCCAAACCTGTGCCAAGATAATCTTACACTGTACCATCATGTATTTTATTTATGAATCACATACTAAAGAAAAGCTACCATATTTAAAGCTCATTCTTAAAACAAGACACAAAAAGACTGGAACAACTTAAACGGACTTTTTGTTGCTCTTCTTCAAAGAAAACTAATTCTAGACACTTAAATCAAAATAAAAAATGAATGAGACAAATTCAGCTGCTTTTTTTTTTTTTTTTTTAATCTTTCAGAAGTTTTGGTTTCCCCTTCAGCTGGGATCTCCACAGCTCTGTTAGCTGTAGGACTGTACATTTTTTCACCCTTTATGTTTAACTCTGGTTACACTTCTGAATTTACTTTTCAACTTCTGATGTGTCCTTCAATAAGCATTCAACACTAACAATATTCTAGACACCTGTTTAAAAAGTGACTTTAAAAAGGTGCAGTCCCAGCCAAGTAAATGCTCCTCTCTCGCTTGTTTTGAGGATGGGAATTAAGAGTAATATTAGTTCCATGACTTCATTGATAGCTAAACACTACTTAAACTTATGTTTAAATATTATCTTGAAAATGAACACCCTCGGAGATGAAGCCATATGCATGTTTAGAATGCTTATTTTGGAATTAACTAAAAATTATTATTTATTTCTGCAAGTTGGCAGAGCCAGCAGAGCCATTCAGCTTTCCTGTAAGTACAAATCAAGGGGCTGTTAGCTAAGCACTTAACGTGGCATTAAATTTTGTCACACTTCCGCAGCCTCATTTACTGCAAAATTCTTCCATCAGGTGCAGCTGTGCATTCCTGTATCATCAACCAACATTTATTTCTGTGCATACAATATAACGCAGTTTGAATCTCACTCTGCAGGTATGCACAGTGCTCCAAGCTCTCACTGACAAAGCACAAACTACAAGCTAACAGGAGGAAAGCAGACCCCTATTCATCTCCATCTCTAAATTAAAAAAAAGGTAGGACGCTCTAATTTAGAGAACTCCCCTTGATACATACATCTTCTAATAAAGGCTCATATCTCCAATGACAGAAACATTACTGGAAATTGCAAAGGTTTATTTAATTTTTCATAGATTAAAAATTTCATCAATGATGCTTTAGCATGCAAAGCTGTATGTTTTCAGCACTCTCCAATCCTACAGACATTGTTTAAAGTCCTGAGTGCTCATACTACAGGACTCTAGTACATCGCATCTAAAGAATATGTTAACTTTCCCCCAAACTCTCTTTCATTAATCTAAAAGATGTACTTTAATTCCATTATTTTAAAATGCTTATATGAATGTCATTTGAGATGGAATGAAATCTATTCAGAGAATTTAAAAAAAGACTGGGTGTGATGGGGAGGAAATATACAAGTAGGCAAAAGAGATATGGAGTGCAAAAGCTGTGTGACTTCTTTGTGGGTATAGTTTTAAATTAAAGGAAGACTGATTTATATTAAACATAAGGACGAAATTATTTGCTCATTGGGCAGGTGAAGCACTGTCACAGCTGCCCAGAGAAGATGTGAACATACCATCCCTTGAAGCACTCAAGGCCAGGTTCAATGGGGCTCCGTGCAGCCTCAGCTGATGAAAGGCAGCCCTGTCCACAGCACAGGGTTGTAACTGGAAGCTCTTTAAGGTCTCTCCCAACCCAAGCCATTCCACGATTACTTATATTTCAAAGAAGAAAACTGAGTACTCAGTTCTGATCATAATGTCTCCATATTTTACAAATAACTCGTGTTAGATGAATGAAGATTGGAATATTTTTCTTCGGTCTGCTAGAGGCCACATTTGAAAGAAACTATCTCTCCATTCAAAACAGTGCCTGGAAACAGTCTGGGGTCACAAGTCCAAGCAGATTTACTAGAAAGAATGCCTTGCACTGAATGAACAGTAGCACTTCCTCAACTTCTCCTTGGAGATCTGCCATTGAAGTACAGATCAGATATACCCAGTTTAGGACAGGAGACTTGCCAAATCCATTGTCTAAGTAGGTAAGAAGGAGTTGCCTCTGTTGCGGTTCCTTTCCACAGATAGTGGACATCATTACCAGCCAAGTATAGCTTCCACTTGAGAGGCTCAATGCCCATCACGTGTTTGCTTTCTTCCAGCAGAATACTCAACAGTAAGAAAGCTGCTACATAATGCTTTAATGTTATCACACTAAAATGCATAGTATTTTAATAGCAGCTTCTGTTTTCAGCTTCAATTAATGGAACAAAATAGGTACTTTCATTTCTTATGGCACTAACAGTCACCAAAATCATTATATCTCTCTGCACTCCATTGTGTCCTCCCGTGTGCAACAGTAAGGAGGTTTTGTTACTGGTTCCTACTGTTACCCTGGCAACAAATGAAGAACATGGGACTTCTTCAGCCCATGACTGTACATGAAAAAAAAATTCAGCTAGTTCATTTAGTAACACTGGAAATTTGCTTCAGTTAGTTTCCAATGAAAGTCAATAAACCTTTTGACCCTTCAGTCTATTCACTTGCAGCTGGTGAAATGAATGAAGAGAAACACAAAGAGAAAGAGGGAATGCATTTTGAAGTTCCTAATTTTAGATAGCTTAAAAAAATGCCTGCTTCTCTGATTATCTCCCTCATCTTTATAGGAAAGGAAATGAGAGATTCTCTAGGAAAGCAGTGTTCCTGTTCTAAGACAGGTCATTGCTAATTCTAAGATTAATCCATGGTGAAAATAACATCTCCCTCCTGCGGTGTGATTTCAGCACAATGTCAATTTCAATGTCAATCTTCTGGAAATAGAAAAATAAAAACACTTATTTAAGGTATGTGAGCTCCCAGCACCAATATTTGTTGGGAATAGTGTAATTCCTGCACATGCTGAAAACTTCTGCGGGTCCTGGGATAGAGTTGGCCTAGGAATTGAAATATGATTGCTTTACATGGAAGAATAAGCAAACTATTTTCTGTTTGATTATTTATACAGTACAGTTTTTCAAGTACTCCTCCTCCTGCCCTTCCTAGGACCACACTGCAACTACTAAATCTGACTTTGTCATCCTTGTAAATCCCATTGAGTAAATAAGTCATTTTCTGTAAACTTTGTGGTCGCAGCCTCCTTGTTAGTTTACTGCAAAATTAAAGGCAGTGTAGTGCAGAACTATCAATCAGAAACCAGCAAAGGTATAAGGTCTTCTGGCATGTATCAAGAGAGGAGGAAGAAAAAACAACTTCTCATGAAATGGCTATTTGTTAAAAGAATAGAGCAGAATTCCCCGTTTTTCAAGCAACACTATTTAGGTAAACACTTATTAAAGTCTTCCTATTGAGTTGTAGGAGTAAGCACACGAAGACTTGCAATAAACTTAAACTACTCTACTCTTATTAGTCTATGTATTTTGTGGTTTTCACTGTACTCAACGTCTGTAGAGAACGTGAAGAACGACAGCCAGTAGGGCTGGGGTGCTGACTCAGCTTGCTGGAGGAGAAAGAAAGCAAGTTTTACAGCTCCCCAGCGATTTTTCACACCAGTCTTTAGGAAGGAACCTCTCCCTTTCCCTGAAGACAGAGCTTTTAGTGAGGCATTCTGCAACAGGTCAAAACAATGGTGCAGTGTGTAGGCACCAGTGGAGGGAAAGCACGGCAAGCAATACCACAAAGCCAGATGGGGCAGGCAACAAGCCTGGAAACAGAAAAAGAGAACGGTGAGCAAACTGGAGTGAAGGCAGCACACTTCAAAACAGCTGTGAGAACCACAGCTTTCTCCTTAGGAACCTGCTGCAGCTCCCTGAGACCAGCACAAGTCGACCCAGAAGAACTCTAAATTACCAGTTTGTCAAATTAGCAGGGTACTTGTAATATTCAACTAGGCTACTTACTGAATTTGTTTTTTCTTTCGCTTCTGTTTCACCAGGGACATGTTTTTCAGCATCACTACTATTTGCTACAAGAGTTGCTCAGAGATCCTAATGAACTCAGCAGGACTTGTTAATAATATTCACAAGGGTGAAACCTCTTACAAAACTGAGCATTTTTAGTGAAATCAGGTAGAAAGAGGCAAAGTCTAAACTGCAACACTGAGAATTCCTACACAAAATGAAAGTTTTCGAGAGAAAATGTCAAGTGCAGTGCTGCTCAGCAGGAGCTCATCCCAAAGGAAAACTAGCTTCTCTGATGAAAAGCATCCACACTACGGCAACTGACAGTCCTGAGCTGCAGAACCAAACCAAGCATATTTACATCACAACTATTACTACAAATATTACTATTACTACATATTTTGACTGATACAAAGTATATACAAGGGAAAAATTCCAACTTCTTATCTTCTGAAATTCAAGCAAATCACCACATCTAATCACTACTCTTTCAAGTTGAAGTCCCATGCTCCCAAGTTGATCTTGTCTTCAGCCTCATCACTCTGAGTTTCCGTAGGGATGAATGAAGACAACACCAAGCATGCTACAGAGACAAGTCATTACAAGCAAAAAAACCCCTTGTAACATACAAAATTAATATGCTCAAAATCAAATGCTGTTTCTGACACTTGGTCATGACCTAAATAACAAAGGTATTTACCTATTGTACTGAAATGGTTGTGGTCTAACAAAGAAAGCACAACATAAACAGACAAGTGCTCACATTTAGTAATTGTTGCTAATACAGATCAATTGAAACAAAAGTCACACATTTATATATGACAGAGACATAGGCTAGAATGGTGATACTCGTGTCAGATGGATGTTTTCAGATAGGAAGGCACGGTACCTACCCTCCACTAATGGCAAAGACAAGGCCTCTATGCTGAGAGCTGTTAGAATTTGTATTCTCAACCAACGTCAACAGAATTTGGCACAACTCCCTGAGTAACAGACATACGCACACAAACAAACCACTGATAAACTAATGAGAAATACTTCCTAATCCAATAAGCAATCTAGCAAAAAGCATTGGCCTTGCTTCAGTGTTATTTCATCTGTTCCTATTTTCACGTGCATCACATCCAGGGAAAAAAAGTTGGTTATGCAGCCAACAGCATGAAAACATGAAAGTAGTGATTCTCTAAAAGACTCACAAGCACCTTTTAGAAGAAAGATTAGAGACCTGTTGCACAAGACACAGTGCTGCTAGCTGCACCATATTAGAGCTCCCTGGACAGGACTTCCAGTTCCTGCTTTGCCAGGTATCTCTACCCAAATTTCTTTTTCCTCCCTCAGTAAGGCAATTCACAGCAGCAGAAGTAATTTTATAGGCACTGGATTTCACTGAGTATAAATAGGAGTTGGAAGAAACTGAGGAATCTTTCAGAAACTGGCCACTGTATTTACATCCAATTTATTCTGCTTTGCATAGGAAAAGTACAAAGTTATGCAAGTCTCCTTCTGGAGAAGTGTGTATTCACATCTCACCAATTGCTTAAAAATTATCATAATAAATTGATAAAATTTCCACCAGGAGAAAAAAAGAAACAAAACAAAAGCATGCTGTTCTCAAGCAGCTACATGCCTTTGAGTTGAAACAGCTACCACCCAGAGATAGCTTGAGGTCTTTAGCCTTTCCTCCTCTGGGAACAAGGAAGGCAGCCAACACAAATGTAACCTTCAAAATCTGCACTGCTGCACCCTTGTGCTGCCCTGCTCCATGAAAAGGGTTTGTGTGCCCCGAGGGCCTTCACATCCCTTGCTGTGTGCTGCCTCAGCCTGTAGAGACCTGTCTGCATGTGTAAGTCATCCCCCTAGAAGAAATGCCACCCTCCTTCAAGCCCTGCCAACGGCCCAGAGCTCTAGATAGTTTCAACAGGCCTTGATGTTCCTCCGCCCTCCCCTGCAGCCTCTGCATAATGACAGCTCTCTGAATTCAACTTATTCCTTTACCAAGTCAGCTATGTACCTCCATAAAAGCCTCTGGCCTGATTCTAGCTGAGCTGGAGTACATTGCAGGAAAACACCTACAGACAGATCTTACAGACAAGACCTGATTCACTCTCCAAGCAGCAAACAGCACAGCTTAAAAGGGAATGTCTTACAAAAAAAAAAAATAATCTGAACTCACTGTTAGATCACACAATGTTCTCAACAAAAGGGCTTTTTGTTGTTTTGTTTGTTACTGATAGATGTGAGGAAACAGCGTTGTCTGGAATGCTGCCGAAGTCACATAGTGCCTCACTTCTGCTCTGCCAGACCGCCATGCTCCAGGCTGAGAGAAGAGACACAACTCCCGCTCCTTAACAGAACTGCAAGAAAGTCAGAATCTGCATACCTCCTTTTTCCTCAGTAAAAAACACAGTTTAGTTAATTCATACTTGCTACCTTCCTCAACAGCTGCTAATGGTCCTTGGTTTTGATGGACAAGTGCAGATCTTAGGCCACACACCTCCCCTTCTTGGTTCAGAGCTTCAAATTTACACAGTCCTTCCTAAGCTCAGTGACATTAAATCTCAATACCTTTGTGGGAACAAACATGTTGTTACCCCTGTTTGCTGATGTAGAGACAAGTGTTCAGAAAGAGAGTGAACTTATTAAAGGTATCATCAATCATTACCACCACTCCTAAACCATAAGTATACCATAGTATCCATATGGTGGATACTAAAGCCCCACACTCAAATGAACATCTCAGAGCACCTCAGAGAGAACTAATATTTATCTAGCAAGCTATGTATTTATAATTCTTTCTATATTTAGCTTTTATCTATTTTCTGTATCTTTCTGTATCTAGTTTATTTCCTAACAACTAGATGGGAATATGAACTAAACTAATGCAATGCTTTTTACAAAGGCCTATTTAGGGCTCGTGGCCTATTTCAATCAGATAATTCACAGTACCAGCATTTTCATTTGATGTTTTGACAAGCCCATCAGAAGGGCAGTATTACAGACGTTCAAGTTTGGAGAGGTGTGTGGAGAGGAATGTAAGGCACAGCTCAATGTCATTAGTTTTGTTAATTCTGTAGATTCCTCCCAGTTAATTCCTTCAGGCCTTCAAGACAGTGGGTCACAGCAAACTCATGTCTTGGAAGCAAACTGGAACAACTCAATGGGCTGCTGTAATTACACAGCTTTTCTGAACCATTTTAAAACACTCTCCCTAACCCCATCGTATCTCACACTGTGACACAGTGCCAACTTTTTAGAGGTGAGGACAGTGGTTGTTCAGGCTGCTCTCTTTGGTACTGCAAGGAAGCAGCACAAAGCAGCTTTAGGAGGTGCTAGAATTCCCCTCAGCACTTTACTGTTAATTCCCCAACAAACCACATTTATTTGCCTGCCCTGCAGCACTGGAGCCTTTCCATTTACCTTTTAAGCAGGCAACAGGGGACTACAGGAGTATTGGCTCTCCCTGGTCCAAAAATTGCCCTCTATTTAATCAGCCTTTACAGGCAGATGACTACCAGCACCAGGGAACATTGCATGGCATATGTCCTTAGTGCTCAATGTATTCTATTACTGTCGCGGAAATGAAGTAATTCTTGTCTAGGATTACATGGAACACTTTTTCTACAATGTTCATTAAAGAATTTTCTTTCTCTTGTGGTAGTTGCTGACTTTCACTGAATGCATTTTGGACACAGGCTGGCTACTTATACTGACCTGTTTCATGGCTATCCTTAAGTAATTATGCAGTTTTACTTCACTGTATGTAGCAGTCAGTCAATTTTGAAGACAAGAGGAAGAGAGAATTTGGATATATGACTCCATCTGCGATTGTCTAGGGTAATTTAACAGGTCTGTAGAATATTAGGGTAGTAACCACTAATGCACAGAAGTTTGACTAACCAATACACCAATAATCTTACAAAATGAGGTGGTAATTAAGAAAGGAAAGAAAAAACTTGCCAGTCACTTAGTGCAAGTAAGGCCCACATAGATCCCTGGTTACTTCGAAACGTTAAACAAAATTCAGTTATCATCCTTTATAGATGCAGTGGCTTCAAAAGGGAGCAGAAATCATCTAGAAGACAAAACACCCATATGCTGAAACCAACATCCCCTCCTAAGCCACCACAAGTTTTGCTTCTCTGCAACTTCAGGCTCAGAAATATATGAAAGAATAAGTGCGAATGAACAGCTGTGAACTGTATGTTCTCCATGCTGTAGGTACATATTAACAATTCATTATGGAGATCTTTGTCTACTGAATTTCATTTTATTTCATTTCTTTTTCAGCCTAATCTGCAGTTTCGCCAGTAATCAATTTCTACCCAAAATATCAGTAATATTTCAAACTAATCAATAGCTTCAGACAGTTTGAAAATGCAACAGACTTGAAAAATAAGCCAGCTAAGCACACAGCAGTCTGAATACTGGGCTGAGGCTGTTTTAATAGTCAACATCTTTTAGTCCAACTGAACTGAAAGTTTTACCATTCAGCTGTTGATATCCAACATATTTTGCAATACTTTGATACAAGGGAAAATTGCTTGGGTGCATTTCTTCTATCTCCTGAGCCTGCAAATTTAAATGTAATGGCTTTAAACTTTAAATTCCTACCACTTACAACACTTCACACATTTTTATAAACTAAGGTATTTTTAAGGAATTTGTCCTAAAAAGAAATGCAACTTATTAAAAATGTAGAATGGTACACTGTACTAAGAAGTTTTACTGGCACTTTTTGAAATCTCTTACAGCGATCTGTGAAGCCTTGCTACTCAGTGGCTTCGTTATCCTAAGTGCTTATTCCACAAAAGCGTATTGGGAAAGACAAATAAATAATATAGAAAGAGTCTAAAACTTATAGGTAAACAGTCCATAATAAAGTAGAACAAAATACATGAGTGTGCATTATTGTTTTCCAAACATGTCTGGTCTGATATTATCCAGAGGAAAGAAGAGGAGACAGGAGATAAATCAGCCATGTCTCTTCTCATCAATATTTGGGGGGGAAGAGAAAGAGGGGAAAATATCTTATGGCTCAAAGTAGTGTCACTAAAATTCTGGAATATCTTGTTCTTTGCATCTTATTTTTCCTAGTAATTTCTCTAGAAAATACAGCTAGTATTTCCTTGATAAAATAAGAGCTTTTTCTAATTTAAGAACGACAAATTTATATTTGTCAAGAACAAAAAAAGAAGAGATTTATTCAACTATTTGGAAACACCATCATAAATGCTACTGGAACTACAGCTGGGCATTGCAGTCAAGTGATGAAAAATAGACTGTGCCCTCTTCAGTAACAGTAAACAATGTTAGGACAAGATTTCTGATATTTCCCAATTACAAAGCACCTACTCTTGGAGAATTACACTTAAGAGTACTGAATTATTTTTTCATATCATTCAAATTAACCCAAGTGAACACAGTTGGATCACATCTTTTGAGATTCATGCTGTGCATTTTACAAACTCACAAATGACAGCAATTGATGCACTCTGGACAATCAGTTGCAATTCTGATGAAGCTCTACATTAATTGCTCACTGCAACTAGCAACTCTTTATATCTCACATGCTTGCTATTAAAATTCACAAGATCATGCATTTTCCTTGGATTCTTTACAACAGCTTAGTCTGAAGTATTTCTCAAGAAACTGCAGCTGAGCTTCCAGTGTGAAGTTCAATATTAAACTGCAAATATCATAATGTTAGGAACTAACTTCTTTAATTCAGTTTTGAGAAAAACTGAAGAGAAACAAATTATGCCCTAGTTTGGATAGCTGATGTTTAGCAACAGGCTTTCTGCAGTCCCTCTGCTGAACTAGCTGTTCTTCCAAAAGGATAAGATAGATATGGGCAAACACGTGAGAAAGGAAGCCTAGGATAAAGAAGTGTTTTGGGGCAGGATATTTTCAGGACACTGCTTTCCTTCCACAGCAAACACTGTGGAAAACCAGGAGAAAATCAATAACAGGCTGTTCAGATAAGACAAAAGCGTATCTTCAGATCTGGAGATTGAGACAGGGGCATAGAAGCTGCTGGATGCCATGAGTTGAGATTGTGATGCCACTCACTGATGAGAGAGTAGCCCAGAAGAGACCTTCTCAGGGAAGGATAGGATAAATTTGTGGAGTTCTTAAGACAAAGATAAAAATAATTCACAACAAGATGCTTGGACTTCAAGGTGCAGCAGGAGAGCAGTGTGACAGGTGAAAGATAATTGCTCGAGTATATTCAAAACTTGGTAAAAACTCTTCCATATTTTGGGCTACACTGATTTGCAAAATGGCTTACATGGTATGGAGACACACAGCTTCTGCTGTCATATGATAGTTATGGCACATGCCTCTAGCTGTGCTGTCTGAGTCCAGGAACCATCAAAACATGCAGCAACTAGAAAAGTGTTTTCAGTAGTAGTGTTGTTAGTTCAACAAATTTATTCTGCCGTTGGCTTTCCCTTGAGTTTATTAAGGATAACCATGGTCTGTTTTACAATAAATTGTTTGTCAAAAGTATCTACAAAAAGGTAATAACCCATGACTGCTGTACCATGCCTTAAATATGAATATATGAAAGGAGTTTCATGCTATGCACTTCTTATACTACAGCCACTTCTTAATCTTCTCCTCCAGAGTATTAGATATCCACTTCAATGTGGAAGCTGCCCGACAAGTTCCTATCTTAAACTTTATTGATGTTCGTTTTCATTCCTGACTAAGATTTAATGCTGATCTGATTTTATTCGCCCTAAAGACTTGACACCAATATGAAACACACCTTCATCCTTTTGTCCCTAAATACATTTGCAGAGAAAAAAAAAAAAAAGTTCAGACTTCTTTCTTTTACCATTAACTCTGCATACACCTTTGTTCTCTCTCAAAAGGTAATAAGAGAGAGAAGTCCAGGCACACATTTCCTAATGCCAGCTCTGTCACTAAGTAGCTGTGACAGCTTAGTGATACAATGAATTCTTTGTACTCTATTTTCCAAAGTAGACATAATGCCTACCCTATAAAAGTGCTTTGCTGATGCTTTGAACTTACTATATGCCGGGTGATAAAAACACTGAGTGTTTTAAGGCATTTCCAGTGTTTCAGCTGGGCAATATCTAGATAGAATGTAGTAGATATAGTTGACTGCTAAAAGTTCTGTGCATGGGGTTGTAAGTCTTGCAAACTCCCAAAATCTCTCCCCAAAAGAGATCCATAGATAGGCTTTCTTCCTTTCTTTTTTTTTTTAATTTTATTTTTATTTTTAAATCCTTCCCCTTTGAGTGAGTCAAGACTGTAAGTATTGCTGGTTTGTGCTGCACATTAGGGGAGGGTAAATCTGAAGAATTACTCTTGGCTCAACTTTTGGTATGTTGTACAATATACTGTAAAGCATTAGTACTGCATTAGAAACAGAAGAAACAAACAAATACCAGCTTATTATCTAAACCAGCTGAGACTCTGACTTAGTGAATAACTTTTGCTCTCTCTTGAGTTTACTGATGGTATTTAAAAGAACTATATTACAGATCGAGAACAGTGAAGATAACAAAATAAGAGTAATGTGGCATAGCTTCAGATCAGGCTTGTGCTAATTTATTTTCTGAACTGGGTAGTTCAGATATTTCTTGTGCTATTAAAAGGCAAATAACAGCTATTCTTCAGCATGTTGCAAGACCAACAGATAGACTTCAAACTACTCTTAAAATATGAAGATCAGTAAGGAGCCAGAGATGTATGGTGTAAGTAGCATGGAAAAATATTCAGTGGCTCTTTGCAAGAGACTCACATGTGCACAAAAAGAGAAGCGAGTGCTGAAGAAAGAAACTGTCTCAGACCTCAAGGCTGGCTTTTAACAGGATGAAACAAACACTAGAGATTACATAGATTTTAGCCCAATCTATATCTTGACAGCTTTCTTAGAAATACGCAACATGGGAATGGCTGCTGAGGAAACTGCAGCCTGAGACAACTTCACCAAGAGCTGATCCTGCACTGGAATTTTAAGTGGAAAGGGAAAGAGCCATGGATAGCTATGGAGAAGGTGCAACTTAGGAATTACTATCACAGAACTTCTGAGAAGAATATAAAACACAGTGGATACCAACAGCAACCACAAGTTGAAGCATGGGAATCAGCACTTATAAAATTGATGGGTCAGACTGAAAACTGGGCTGATCTGGAGGCAAAGAAAGAGTCTGAAGTTTCATTATGCTCCAAGGAGCAAGGCAGTGAACAGGAGAGCTGTTCACACATGCATGAAGCCAACTATCAGCCATACAAAGCGTTTAATATGCCTGCGAGCCCACCAGCAGGAAGATCCACCATTTGTTTTGTAATAATTTCCATTCTGACTACAGACAGCAGGAGCCAACCTGCAGAACACAGACCAACTCACAACCCACAGATGTATAAAATTCTGCATTTAAGAAAAAGCTGGGTACGAGCTTTGCAGTTCAAGCCCTTATACTCAACAACAAACAGCTCAGGAGGTTATAGGAGCCTAAATTCCACACTCATTACTCTATGACAAACATTTGTGCAATGTATTTCTAATTTTCTCTCCACATCATTGGATTAAGGTGACTAAAAGATAATCTACATGCAGATAGCTACCAATTGCATTGTGCAGATGTGCAACATTAGGTTCTGTAGACCAGAACATCAGAAAGATCCATTTGAGACAAACTAGCAAAGTCAAACAACATCCACTCTTTTTCCTTAGAATTCACAGTACTCTGAGAGCATCAAGAAAGTGTCATAAAGGTAGGACTGTACTGTTACTTGCTTTCTGTTTTGTGTCATAAGCATTCAGATTCTCTCCAATCTTGGAGATTAAAGTTTTCTCTTAGGAGAGAGTAACTCTGAAATAAGTGCAGAAGTTGCAGAACTAACCTCAAGCCACAAAAAGGGTGAGATTTATAATAAATTGTTGAGACCCTGCAACACAAAGCAGGAAAAAAAATAACTAATGATAAAGGACTTGTTTGCAGTAGGAATTTATCAGGAAGTCAAGCCATGACATACCTCAGTTTTGAAGCCTGTGACCATGATTTTACACATGTGCATACAAATGCTGTATGTGTGGACTTAGCGCCTCTTGTCCCAGATCTGAATCTTGCTGTCTAGGCTTGCTAACTCAGATCACTGCTTCCTCACCTGCTCTGTTGCAGGCCAAGACAGAACTAAAAAAATTTCTCTTGCAGTATGTCAGTCCTGGATGGAGAAGTGCATTGCAATTCATCTCATGCTAGCCCTTTAACAATATTTTTCCAGATGTTCTTAAAACACTGCACACACTTAAATACTGAATCTCAACAGTAGTAGTAGACAGAAATTATTCTATTCATCTTGCAGACCAGAAAACTAAAGCAGGAGTTTGGAAGACCTTGTCAACATAAAAGAGTATCAATATTTGGCAGCTCAGCAATATATACACAGCAATAAAAAGGCAGCAAATCTGAAGAACTAAGGAGTGGTTAAAAAGAACAACAACAGAAGAGAGACATTGTCTGATACTGCTGGGGAATTTGCTGGGAGCTGAAATACCTATGAATATGTTCTCTCCTGAATGTTAAAACTCCTTGCCTTCCCCAGAATTCTTCCCGAGATAAAAGAAACTTATTTGACTTAGCTGTGTCCCAGTATTAAAAGGGGAAGAGAGAAGAACATCACCCCCCAAATTATAGCAGATTAAAGACCAAAGCGTTAAAGATTAAGGAGGAACTGGAGACATAACTATGCTTTCCAAAATCACCTGAAGATTTTTTTTTTTTTTCCCAGTGTCACATGAAGCTAAACCTCTTAACTCTGTTAAGGCTTTCTACTAAGCCTTCTAATTTTCTTTGAACATGGAACTCAAATTCAGAAGATGCAAAGCAGTAGAGATTTAAACAAGGATTTACCAAAATGTGTAAAGCATGAAGCTCAGGATTTCTTTCTTTTCTATGAAGAAAACAGGAAATTAGACAACAAACTGTTAGAAAGTGGAGATCACGATGAAGGAAAGCATCTCATCTGAGAGATAAAAATAAAAATTCAAAATTCCAAAAAAGGTCTTTCAGAGCAAACTGTTCATAGTCAAAGTGGCCGAAATTCATGTGGCTGTCTAACTGCATAGATTTTGGCATTTTGCTCTGGCTGTGCAGGAAAGGAAGTACTTCTGGGGTGTAATGCATTTGTTTACCTAAAGAGACCCAGGGAACAGGAAGAAGTCACAACTCCATTCATTGGAGGTGGCTGAAAAATGTCAGTCCTAGAAAGAGTTAACAGTACAGCACTCCTGTATATTTCTGGAAAATAAACTATTAGAAGAAAGAGAGACAAAGCCAAAGAACAATTTGGAAAAGCATTCCCACTCAGGGCAGCACTTAAGCATGCATTCAACTTTAAGTATAAACTTAAAATGTTAATTAAAATACATTTAAGTGCTTTCCTGTGTTGAGGTCAAATAATTCAATCAGATGTTAATGAAAAAATGGCAGCATTTATAGCATTCTACTTATTATTGCAATGCAAAAGAGATTATTGTTTAGGAGGCCATATGAGGCAGAGATCGAATGTTCTTGTAAGTGTGCATTGCAGCTACCAAACTGCACAGAATCATAAAAAGGAGTACTTCAAGGGGAGAAAAAAAACACTGTAGTTTAACTGAAGCATGAATAGATTGAGATCATAGAAAGAATGTGTTTTAAGTTCAAGCTTCAAGAAAATAAATATTTTAAATATGCACATTTTCAAAAATAAATATGTCCTAGTATTAAGAGCTCAAAGGAAAAAACGTAAAAAAAATAGCTAAAGAAAAAAAATAGCTAAAGGATGCAGCAACAGAAAAGGATTTAGGCAAACAGTGACTAGGTTTCAGGTAGACCACAGTAATTTTATACCAAAATAATAGCCGAGAATGTGGCATACTGCTAAATCTTCATAAATACAAACCCAATCATTAGAAGACAACAACTATTTTTCTGTATTTCTGTAGATAATGCTGTATTTCTTTTCCATATTGTATGTACAAGAAATGCACACAAAGCATAAAAAATTCAGACAGATAATAAGAATAACCAAGGTAATTAAACCCATTAGAATTATTATTCTTAGCTACTTCATCAAAAGTCAGAATGGAATGTTTCAGAGATATCTGACATATCCAAGAAAATTACAAACGCATAACCATCTGATACTTGTGATCACCCTTTGAAAACTTTAGAAGCCAGTTTAGTGCTGCTTAATTCGGAAAAGAAATGAAGTCAAAAGCAGCTCAAAAGTAAATTTAAAAGCCTGTAATTGTAACAAAAAGGCCTGTGTAGGTAGATTGCCCCGTAAGTAATGCCTCCTATTTATTTCCATGGAAACTACAACAGACACAAAGAACACAATGACACTGTTTGGTAGAGCAAATTCTCAAACACTATTTTTCAACACAGTCACCACCATTGGCTGTGTGTTTTTGCCAGCGATGAACAAGAGCCTGCATACTGCACTTGTAAGAACCAGCACAAGTGGTGGTCACTCACATACACTGTCACCCCTGCTGAAATGCATCACTCACTGCTTCATTGTGCTCACATGCACTCCATAATTGGCCTCTACAAATGTTCAGCAAGCATCCACGAATGTCAATGGGTGCCATTTTTTCCTGCATGGAGGATTTCAGTGGCACACCTCTGCTTCATACGCACTTCCGTGCCATTTTGTCAGACTGGCCCTCTGCTGCCATCTGTCACACAGCAACAAAATGTAACAGAATAGTGGTGGGAAGGTTCAGCCTCTGCCACCATACCACCAATGTCCACCTCTGACATCATGGGCCAATATAATACAGTAGAAGGCATTACTTTCAGAGCAGCCCTCGTATAATTAATCTCAGAGAACAGACAGCCTTAATAATAAATCGAGTAAGATGTTTAAACGTGATTTTCAAGAGACAAGCAGACTTTAAAATATGAACATTCAAACTAATACAGCTGATGGAGAGGAAAATAAATTATAGCAATTGACATGTAAGAGTAAAATCTAGAGAACTGTGGTAAAACTGGAAAAGCAAATAAACAAAGACATAAAAATAAATAAATTCCTGAAGCAAAGCTAAGGCAAGCAAACAAAGAATCTGCTGGGAAGAAAAAGAGAAATGGGACAAGGAGCACTTACAGAAATAATATCAAATAAATGTTAAATATGTCCTCGGTGAAACAAAACAAAATTTACACAAATACTTATCCTGATCCCACAGCTATTTTCAAATAATAGAGATGAGGTATTGCCAGGAATTGGATCAAAAAGATACTGAAGTGGCAAGTTAAAGACAAATCCATCAATAGAATTGGACAGAACACACTTGTGAGTCCTGGCAAAGCTCACTTTCAGAATGGAGGAACTCGGACTAAAAATCTACTGTAATGAAGTTGTATCACAACACTCGCACATAAACATGCCTTTGTTCCTTTTCCCACGTTATACAGACACCATACTCTTTTGCCCATTTGCAGGTTTACCCTCTGTAGCATTACTGTTTTTTACGGTACAAAATCAAATTCCCTCATATGTGTTGTCACAATAGACTCAGCTACAATTCCTCTCCTCTCGTTCTTCTCTAGATCTTCCCAAGATCACCATCTGATGCACCAAATGCACACCACAGTGTAACACTGAATGCTGGTGAGTCACCAGAACATCCCAACACAACCCTCCTGAAATGCCACAGAGAAAATGAAGCACTCTGCCCCTTCTTCAGACCCAGGTATCAGACCCCAGCAATCTGGGCACTGTTTTCCTTATCCTTCGATTTGTATAACACTTCATTATGTGTGACCATGCTAAACTTAAATACGCACACTGTATTATAAAGATCATATATATAATTTTGGGATAGCAGCATTTATCTTTGTGGTTTTGTCATTTGTGTACACAGGCCATTTCCAGACACTCCAGCTGTCAAAATGCAATCTGAATAAGAAGTAATTTTTCAGCAAATTCATTTTAGACATGTTTCAAAAGTAAGAAGGCACACCATGGGCACCTCCACTGTTCACACATTCCTTTGCGGATATTTTCAAAGGTATCCATTATGGGAAAAAACCCAACAACTCTGTAATCTTTACAACTATTTCTAGTTCAACACAAAACAATTGCTACATGAGACTGTAGTTTCACATATGGTTTAGGTGTTATGAGGCAACACCACAATAAGAGGAAGCTACCCTGCTCTCTTTTGTCTCTCATTCTCATCCCCAAACTGTGCCATGCATCAAAACATCTGTGTGGTTATGAGGTGAACTGGCCAAAGGGACCAATGTGGCTCAAAACTAGCCGTGTGTGATCAGAACTCAGGTCAGTTCCCCAGTCTACTTGGAAGAAGGATGGGATGATTGCAGATGTTTGAGGGACAACAGAAGTTCTGATTAAATATAGAATAGTTGGAGTCAGTGATCTTCAAAGGTCCCTTCTAACACAAACCATTCTATGACTCTTTTCCATACCTACAATGAAGTAAAATACCATTGACCTACATCTTTGTTTCCGGTCCTGGTAGTTCTCAAAATTTCAGATCAGACAGTTGTGACTGAAAAAATGGCTGTAGGCCAAGGCATACCTCCAGATAACACGGTTTGCTAGAAAGGTGGAGGAAGTAGTTTCCCCATAGGTGGTCCATTTGTTCTGTTTCCTTTAAACTGAATTGTTTGGAAGTGCTCATGATTCTGAATGCTACAGCTACTCCCAGGGAGACATAGAGGAGAATGACAGAGTCCATGAGACATCCAATGCAAGACGCAACTGCAACCTCTCTCTCCCCCTCTTCCTGCCAGTGACATCTTCCATAGATGCTTTACTCTTTGTTGAAGAATCTCAGTCATGATTTACTACCAGTTTCCCTGGGAACTTATTTTTTTCATCAAGGGTGACAGCAGAGCTGTTCTGCAGAGCAATACATTCCATAGCAATATGTTTATGTAAGTGCTTTTCTCTAAAAGGAAAGGATTATATGCATGTATTATTTACACCACTAAAAATGCCATTTGCTACGCTGGTGACTAATATACATGTGTGTTCGGCAGCAGCAAGGCACCACGTACAAGCTCTTCTGAAATATTCTTCACAAGCATTTAAGTATTCTGCAGAACCAGAGAGCAAACAATCATTAAAATCTGACTAATGCTTGCAGCACATGTTTTGGAACTGTCTGACCAATTCTTTTAAGACAACCATCTAGAGTAGCAATTGCTTGTATCTCATATAGATACATCTCTTTTTCTCTTGAAGTTGATTGAAAAAAAGTTCAGCATATCAAGAAACTGACTTCCAGTGAAATTATTCTGCCACCTACTGTTGCTTTCTGGATACACTAAACATTTTAATGTAATGTATTTACTATTAAAAAACCCAAATTAAAAAAAGAAAGGAAAAAAAAAAAAAAGGTAATTTCCTCACAAGGAAAAAAATCTAATTATTATCCATGAACTAATAATATATTATTATGACCTTGTTGATTTCTTAAGTGTGGGAACCAAACAGTGCTCGTTGCCAAGATGCAGGGAGGTTGGAGACAAGGGAAAAGCATGGTTGGTTATAATAACTGTTGCAGGGAGGTATCAAAGCAACAATCTTATTTTTTTTTTCTTTCTTCAGAGTAATACTGAAATTCATCAGTCATTCCCTGCGTGAGCTGGATGTAAGTAAAACATTACCAGTGGTATTGGAAAGGTAAATTCTCTTACACCTTCAGCTAGCAGTAATGCAGTTGAGGATTTATAAAGTTTGACCAAGTCCTCCTAACAACATGGCAGTGACAAGAAAGCTCTCCCAGCGTCGCAGGAGGAAACACTGATTGTGCAGAGCAAACCAGCAAACCAGGCTGCTTTACTCCTGCCTGGTCCCACGTCTCCTCTCATTACCAGGCCAGGAGATCCCTGACAGTTTCCATCCCAACAGCACTGAACTGAAATCACTTAGTCACACGACTGGGGGGGATCACAGTACAAGGCAGTGTGTCTAACCACTGCTTATAATAAACTGACATATTTCTCTTGTTTTCATTTAGACAAAGGTTTTAGTGACATTTACCATACTAAGCATGGCAGCTGCTCACCTACAACCAACACCCCTTGCTTTTTGCAAGCAGCATTCATACAGCAACTTAATGCTCTTACAACTAAGGTTTTCAAGCAGTTTCTTTTTTCTGCTGCAGCACACAGTCCCGATCTCAACCAAGGGCTCAGGTCCTGCTGCAGCCAAAGGGGCCAATGCAGGTGCAGAAAGCAGTGGCTGTGCCGCTCCCACACAGCAATGAGCTGGAGCAGGACTCGCCGGCAGAGTTAGATGAGCTCCTCTACATTTTTTTCTCTTTCAGCCTTTATTTCTTGTCACTGGGTCTCATTATAGAACTCAATGAGCAGACCTGCAGTATTACCGGCTTTAATTTCAATATGAAATTCTATTTTTAATTTGCATAGCACAGCAATGAGATTTTAACTAAATTTTAATGTATTTATATTTGCCTATCAACTTTATCTCCACCTGCATCAAATAATTTCTACATTGTAAGTATCAATAGCTCTACATTTTGAAGCAGAATAATCATTAGAAAGTCAAAGAAAAATCTGTAGCAAAGCTAGGTCCCAGTAGAGATCCTGGCCTCTTCCCTTTGTAATCAATACTAAATAAACCTGGAAAAAGTGCACATATGCATAAAAATCAATTTTAAATAGAGATGTTTTTAGTAGATCTGGTTTCAAAGAGTTGTGCTTTCTGTACCAAAATGGAATGCCATCCTGTATAAACAATATTTTTTCTGTTTCTGAATTTTGTTATCTTTTTCTGCATATGTAAATGCAGTTATTACATTAAGACCTTACGCAGATGTTTCAGTTTTTACTGTAACCTAAATTCCTTGTCTGTGCAATAAATGAAAGCCAACTATCACTTCTTCCAGCCTGCCTTATTACATTCTAATATGCTGAGTTTGGAGTTTTTCCCTCACAAGATACATTCCCATACGAATTTCCACAAGGAATGTTATTCCGTCTGTTTTATAATTCAACAGGGGGAATAATGAGACTCTTCTGCTCTGAAGACAGATCATCTATGATAAAGCAAAGTGCACTTCCAAGGCCATACCCTATCATTTGACCAATTTGTTCTCTGACCTGTGTTTGATCAAAGTTGAGACCTGAGTTTTGAAAGGGAACACACCTGGACAAGGTGTAACAAGAGAGGTCAAGCAGGTGACAGCTCAGAGCTGTGGGACTGCCCCCGCTGATTTAAAATGTTAATCATCTTGGGTTTGATAGTGGCAGAAGTTACACGTGACAGACTCCTGTAAGATAAGAGTAAAGGCATTTTTGACTTGGTACTCATTTTAACTTAGTGTTAACAAAAGACCACCAGAAGCAAGACAAAAGGAAACCCATTTGGCAATGCTGGAGTAAGTCCTTAAGAAACTCTTAAGAATTCTTACTCTTATGTATATACATATATCTATAAAATACATTTATATATAAACCAATAAGCTGTAACATCGTAATGGAGAAAGAATATCATAAATGCTCATGTACAGTGTATTAAAAAATATCCAATAACAGCATCAAATCTATTATATAATTTATCACACATAGAAAAGTTACATAATGCACTTTCGACTACTATAGACTATATACACAAGAAGAAATAATTTATTCCCCCACTGAAGTGCATCTATCACTGTTACTAAGTTTTTAAAAAGAAACTAAAGTACAGTGCAATAGTTATGAATAGGAAGGTGAAAAATCTTCACCTAACTCAATCTGGAAGATTATTCGACAGAGGAAGACAGAGATGCTCTTTTGGAATTTACCTGGAGCACCTAGTTTTGAAACACAAACAAACAAAAATCAACAAAAGAGAGAGAGAGATGGAGATGAGGAGAAAGAAGAGTGCTTTACTGAGCGCAAGATGTTGAAATCACAGTTTTGCATCCCATTGACCACGTGTCCTTTCCAGCAGTAATCTTTTACCCTGGGACACTGGCTCAGACCTGACTCAGAGGGAAGCATGCCTCCAACCAAACTGCCAGAAACAGCTCCTGGAGTTTGCAACCCACACACACAACCCTTGGGTTAGGGGGGAGTTACCCATCCATTTACTGACCAGACTCAACCCTACTTAACTCGTGAATTGTGACAAAAATCACAGCCTGAGGTGATGTAGCTATGTACTTGCACATTATGCACCTTTAAGTGGAGTCATTAAAGAAAGAGTAAATGGAGCAACCTATTAATGAATACATCTTGCAGCACCTGAAAAATGTGAAAACAAACATTTCATAATACGTATGAAAAGGCTTTTCAATTACCATTCTGTTTTGAACACATGGCTGATCTACAGCAGCCCCTGGCAACGTCTGCCAGCATCTCGGCATAACATGCTGAGACACTTCTGGCAGTGCTTCCATTCCTCCACATATCAACAACAAGCCTATTTGTTATCCAGCTTGCCTGATCTATAGTGCAATGACACCAGATCCTGAAGCTATTTCCTTAAGGTTGAATGAGTCAGGACATGAAAATGATTAATCTACATGGAGAGGTTTAAAAGCTGTGAGAAAACTGCTGTAAGTAAAACCTCAGAAAGACCAGGTTGCAGTATTTGGAAAGCTGGGACTTTCCACAGGCCAACAGCAATGGGATACTTTGCTCTTTCTCTTTCAGCAGCGTGATGTTAACAGCAGACAGACAATGCCTATTTGTCTTTGATAGTTCATTCAGTGTCAGAGATTCTACAGAATACAGCTATACAACCTTTTGCAGGCAAACAATACCACTGTGCCTGTGCTCCCAGCAGAATGGAAATCATGTCAGTGCAATGCCAAGACCAAGCCAACACACAGTGCCCTCTTTCACGAGTTCAAAGCAGAAGCACAGCAAACCCACAGTGCGTAACATGGCTGATACTGACCTGGCATGGTGGAAAATAGTGTGCACAAGCAGTAAATAAGAAAGACAATAAAGACTTAAAAGAGGTACCTTGCACCAGCTTCCGTTGCCTAGTTTAGAAGAAACGCAAGCAAAGGAGGGTGCTTCTGCCTTTCACCTATGCCACCTGGAGGTTCAAAGGAAATAAAGCACAGACTCAGACAATAACAGAAAACAAGAATGATAGCAGCCCATCCACACAAATCATATAGCAGTAATATAAGTGTTAGTAGCATTACTGCTTTAAAAGAAGCCTGGAACTGAAATTACAGTTAGTTTCTGTATCCTAACTACCTAAAGTGCTATCATGTGTTGCTTCATTTCCAGGGAAGAGAAAAAGGCAAAGTCAATCCTTCTTCATTTCATATGCTGCACACTTTCCTAATTTGTAATTGCATTTGAATGTTAGCACTTACATATAAACACATAGATACCTTGTCCTTGGTATTCTGTTCAGTTTTTAAGAAAATATATTGCTTCCAAGTGCTGCTATTACTATAGCCACAGACAGTGAGAGCTTCACTACAGAGATTGGTTACTGCGAGGACATAGCAAAATATTCTTTCCATGTTCCTTTATGACAGAGCTGCCAAATCACCTCTGGCAGAGTTCACTGCCCATGAACAATGCACAGTATCTTCAAGTGCTGAATAAATGATGGTGCTTGCAACTTTCATCAAGCTAGTAAAGTCTAAGACCTCAAACTCATTTCACTTGAATATGAAAGGACAACAGTACATTCTGGTTCCTCATCACCTGGTAATAACCAATGATCTAAAGGATTCTAGTTTGCTGCTTTTTGGCTCACCAAAGTAAATAGTCACTGATAAGATTAGACTTTTGATTCAAACTTCGAAAAGCAAACTATTTCCCTTGCCCTCTCTTTCTTTGCCTCTTTGACAGGGAGGTGATTGTCCCTCTCTACTCTGCTCTCGTGAGGCCCCATTTGGAGTAGTGTCCAGGTCTGGAGCTCCAGTACAAGAAAGACAGGGAGCTGTTGGAGAGGGTCCAGAGGAGGGCCACAAAGATGATCGGGGAGCTGGAGCACCTCCCCTATGAAGACAGGCTGAGGGAGCTGGGCTTGTTCAGCCTGGAGAATAGAAGGCTGTGGGGTGATCTCATTGCAGCCTTCCAGTACCTAAGGGAGCCTACAAACAGAAGGGGAGTCAACTCTTTGCAAGGGTCAATAACTGCAGGACAAGGGGAAATGGTTTCGAGTTGAGGGAGGGAAGATTTAGGTTGGATGTCAGGGGGAAATTCTTTACAGAGAGAGTGGTGAGGTGCTAAAATAGGCTGCCCAGAGAGGCTGCAGATGCCCCGTCCCTGGAGGTGTTCAAGGCCAGGTTGGATGGGGCCGTGGGCAAACTGGTCTGTATTAAATGGAAAGGTTGGTGGCCCTGCCTGTGGCAGGGGGGTTGGGTTCATGATCCTTGAGGTCCCTTTCAACCCAGGCCATTCTGTGATTCTTTTTGTCCTTCACACACACACACAGAAAGAGTTACAGCTGTGCTGTAGTTTTGTTCAGCAAATCTCTTTACAATTACATTTGAAATTGTCAGGATTGTCATTTGAAATGAATTCAAAATATAGCGTCCTACAGACTTTGCAATCTCCCCCTTTACAATTCTCAAAAGGTAGAGAAAATTCGGCTCAAAAGAACACTGGAAGCATCAGTATGTGGTTTAGAGTATACAGCTTATCATCCATAACACTGGTCAGTGCGGTCATTCCTAAAGAAAGCCACTCAATGCTCTTGAGTTTATCAAAAGGCTTACCAGTGAAAAAAATCACTAGGAAACAAGTGGTAGTGATTCTAGCTAAAGTGGGCCTTTATCCACCTCTTTAAGAGCTGACCTTCATAAAAAAGCCTCCTTAGAGGCTTTAAGGAGGCATGAATTTATAACGTAAGAACTCCTAGCAGTTTTCATCACCTCAAATTATGAAGTGATTTTGATTAGTACAAAGGCTCTAGAACTATGAATTCTGTACTACTTTATTGGCTCCCACTTCCCTCACAAGCTGCTCACACACAATCGCAGCAAACAAATTTTTTCTTTCAAGGTGACTAAGTTCAGCAAAGCACAAGCCCGTGTCTTCTCCTCACTAGTGTTTGTGTGCAAGTACACACACAAATGCATTCTGCATTGGGAGAGTAGGGTTCTTGTGACTTGCTGTGGTCCTTGCCAGATCTACTTTCTATGAACATCCAGAAGACCCACAGGAGAATTTGCAAGGTGCCCTGCATGTCTTACACCTTCTGTTTAGCATCATGTGGTCTGTCCCAGACAGGAGTGAAAACCTGCTTTAGATCAAGATAGATCATTTTAATAAATAAAACACACAGGAAAAAGTAGCTAGCCAAAAAAGCTGACTTGGCCTTTTACTGTTGAGTTCTGTCTCTCAAACCAGTGTAGAGAATTGTTCACAAGCTTGGCTGGATTTAACACCAATTCCACATTTATCAACTGCAAAGGTACTCTTTACTGATCAAAACCAATTCTCCTATAGGGTAAAGATGTTCCAATTTTTGTCTCCTTGAAACAGCTCCAGGAGACACCACTCAAGTTCCTCCTCCTCAGAAGCAAAGGTGAGATTCATCCAATAGCCATAATTATCAGATGGCCTATTTATAAGGCAAGATCAACTAACAAGAAACCACCACAAAAGAAGCTACCTGCTACACTTCCCTCTCTCCAGAACATTTTAAAGCTTTGCTTTAAGCCAATAATATTCTCTGATCACTGAGACATGGATATCCCCAGAGCATTACAAATGATGAAGCTGCACTATAGCGAAGAAATAACGACACAGGACTCTGAGTACACCAAGATCAGAGTGATCTCAGCACAAACTGCATGCAACACATGGCCCACCCACCTTCTCCTAAAAGCATCCTTTCTCAAAATGGGAGGAAAGGATATGCACTTCTGTTTTGTTCTTCTAGCACACAATCCTTCATCTACAGTAGCTAAGACAAAACATAAAATAAGGGTCTTTGGAATACTTTTTAGAATTTTTTTTTTTTTTTCAAGAGTAGAAACATATAAACATCTCCAGACATCTGAACTGCAAAAATTAGAATGTCTGAAAAGTATAAAGTTTATAATGCACTTGTTTTGTGTTAACTCCACTTCTCCAGATGCAAAACAAAAATACTGGCCTCTCCAGAGAGCATGACTTAAAAAAACCTAAAAAGTATAGGCTTTGACCATGTATTGATGCTCAATGAATTAAAAATCTGAATTTTCCTGGACCAGAACTGTAGTCTACTAAAAGAGATATCATTCAGCATATTACAGTTTCCATTTTAACTCAGTTAATTTCAATCCTTACTGTAGGCATTTCATTCAGCTTGGACAAAAGCAGGGTGAGCAGTTGAATTTTGATGAATTTTCATTTGAGTCAGTTCACAATGGAACATAATCGTTAATAAAGCAACATTTGTGTTGTCAAGGAGCATTACTCAAAAACACCTTTTGCAATAGAGATTTTATACAACAGAAATATTTCTCACAACTTCAGTCCTCGAGTTTTGGGGGGGTAGGGGTAGGCCTTTACAGGTTTATATTTTCTATGATTCAGCTTGGGACAAAATTACAATGCAGTGTTGATCGAGGAAAAGAGCTGATTGACTGTAACCAAAGCTAACTTCATATTCATGCAAACTCAGATAAGTCCAATGAAATGCCTTGCCTCTAAACATAAACAGTTGCTCCAGACACCAGGGGATATTTCCCCATTCCCCTCCATTACCAGATGCTTACTAAGCCAGGAGAGGAACTAAGTTCAGCCTTACTCTGAGCTCAACAGCAGAAAGCAGCAGACAGGACGACAGACTGATCTGCTGTAGTAAATCTCATGTTTCTTACTCTGTGCCAACTGGCAAGTGGTCTGTGGCTCATGTGAAATGAGTGGGTGGTCACAGTTCAGTTTGTACTAGACATTTTTCAGGATCATGGAAAAATAAAGCAAAACATTGCAATTGGCACCAAGCACTGCCCTTGTTAGCAGCTTTCAACAGGCCAAGGACCAAACAAAATTGAACGTCTAAACCTTTCCCTCCTGCAGAACTGGACACAATTTCAGGACGAGATAATAGCTAGCCTATTTAAGAGGCAAATTCTGCAATGCCTCTGCTCTGTCATTCTGTTTGGCAGGCAGTGAAAGCAGAAATTTTAGCCCTTAGGACAGTGACGTACTTTCTCCACTCTGATAATTTCCCTGACTACAAATATCAAAGTTGAAAGGCACATGAAATTTATGGCTCTGATCGATAGGTAGTTCTGATCCTAAAGCCTTACTCTGATATTATATAAAGTTGTAATCCGTACAAATTTAAAATATTTCTTTTCTTAGTGCATCAGGCTGAACAGAAGGACGGGCATGACCCAACCCATGGCTCTCTTGCTAGGTTTTAATTTGTTCCAACAAAAGCTGTGAAAAGCAAAATCTCTTTTATATAACTTTATTTATAGATGAACAACAATGCTTAACAGCAGGTTTTCTACATTAGAGAATTATGTTACAAAGGTTATCCTTCTGAAAGAGAGCCAAACACTACTGCATTTAAGTTCAGTTTCAAATTTAATACAACACAGACTTTTCAAGCAAAAATACCTTTAAAGGAAACCATATGGTAAAGGCAGACTTGCTTTTCCTTAGCAACCTTGAATGTTTTCATTCTGATCTTAAATGTAAAAAGGGCTCAGGACTGGATGCACAAAATATTCTCAGAAGGCTGGAGCACCTCTTCTATGAAAAAAGGTTGAGGGAGATGGGCTTGTCCAGCTTGGAGAATAGAAGGCTCACAGGAAACCTCACTGTGGCCTTCCAATATTTACAGAGAGCTTATAGGAGGGAGACAAAATTTATATGTGGGCAGATAGCGATAGGACTAAAGGCAATGGTTTCAAACTAAAAGAGTAACAATTTAGATTGGATATTAAGAACTTTTTCCACGGAGAAGCTGTGGATGCCCCATCCCTGAAGGCACTCAAGAGCAGGTTGGATGGGGTCCTGGACAGCCTGAGCTGCTGGGTGGCAGCCCTGCTCACAGCATGGGGTTGGAATTTGAATCATCTTTAAAAAGGTTTGTTCCAATCCAAGCCATTCTATGATTCCTTATATTTCAAAGAAGAACATTCATTGAGCTACAGTGTGAAATGCCATCAGTAAATATTTTTAACTCAATATATTAATTCAGTTTGGTCAAACAGCATCAAAGCAGTTACAGAAAGGCAAGCTGGACTGTATTGTTTCAAGCATCAGGGAATGAATACTAAAATTATACATGCTCACACACATATTTTAAGGATTTGCTTGGTAGCTTATGATTTTAATAACGGATTTAAACAAATAATCTTTCAAGTTCTCAGCAGCTTTCCTTTCACCAACCAAAACTTCTGTGGGAATGCTGCCTAACTATCCAGACAAAAATAATGGCTTAACCTATAAGATTATTAAAGAAAACAGAATATGGCTAATAAAGAAAGAAAAACATTATTTTTTCTCTAATCTCTTTACCACTTTAGATGTCATTTGCAATGACTGTGGAATAAATATTTTTAGGCCATAGTTTGGTTTTTTTTCACGGTACCCCTCCCCTTCCCAGTTTTCAGGGATACATCTGGCTTCTCAGGATCCCCAAAGGCACAGAGTTGTAGAATCAAGGAATCACCAACACTGGATTTGTAACACCAGTCAAATAAAGTGCATTTTCTGCATAGGTGACTGTGCATGTTTGATACAGAAGTTCAGACAGCCGATGTGTCTCAGAGATCACTATTTTTGTGATCATTTTTCATTATATAAGCACAGACTTAAAATCACTGCAGTAAATATGAAATTAAGAATTTCCTGGATTGTTAGAAAGATTAGTAACACGGCAAAACAGATAAACCTGCATGGAGACATCATGTACAAGCACCTAATTGACAGTATCCTTTATGCAACATTAGCAAAGGTAAGGATGCATTATGGTAGGATTACTGTCGTTTGCTCAGCTACAATTCCTTATGTTTAGGCACAGCTGTATACAGCCTTGAATAAACAGGAAACCTCTTTCATCTGATGATGTGTATCAGGGATGAAGCCTTTCAGGGGACATGCCATATTCTAGGTGCTTAAAGTATGTTGACATTTTAACAATCCATCTTCTTAACCGGTATTAGTCAAGGAAGCGTAGACAACTGGAATCCCTGGCAAAGCTGGTTGAAACCTGCCTCAGCCTGATCAGTAGCAAGAAAATCCTAAATTACTCTCTTTCTTTGGGCTTTTTGTTTAAGGAGCAAGCTTTCTGAACAACAACAAAAAAGTTGTTCAAAAAAATACAATGGGTATACTGCATTAAGCATACTGTAAAGGTCCATTTTTGTTGCAAATGGATGACTGCATCAGAAGCAGCCACCCTGGTAGCTGCACCACCCCAGCATCAGCCAGGGCAAGGTGGAGAGGGTGCAGAGGCTCCAGGGCATTCTCCTCAGGCTGCTGGGAAAAAGAAGTACCTAGTCAGTTTGCTGGTCCAGGTGTGCCTACACATGCTGCAATTCTGCCTGAAGCAGTACTATAGATATATCGTAAATGTAATAAACAAGAAATCAATCTGTTATGGTCCCATATTCCAAAAGTAGCACCTTTTCTTTTGAAGCTAGGAATCCTAATGGAGAGATGAAATTAGAGGGTCAGGGAAAATATATTTATCTCAAGAGATATTTATTTGAATTTAAAAAAATAAATAAAGAAAGAAGGGAAAGGAAACAACCAATATTCACGTTTGTCTGAGGATTTTCCCTAAACATCAAAATAGATTCTTCCAATCTTAAAAAAATTTAACTAAATAAGCCAAATAATAATGGAGTGCTACAAAACGTAATTTGTTATGGCATATATGGTGTTCCTGAAGTCCTGCATTAAAGTTGGTGCACAATTTTTAACCAGTGAAAAATGTAGCACTGCAGCACAAAGCTTGATCGGGTTTTGAGCAATAGCAAAAAAAAAAAAACAAAAACAAAACCAAAACAAACAAAAAAAAACTCAAACAAACCAAAACCAAACCAGCCAAACAAAAACCACAACAAAATATGTATGTATACATATCCAGCAGTACTCAGTGAAAGAAGGGGAAATGAAGTTCAGTGGAATGGTTCTCTGCTGTCTACCCTGTTCTGTGAGTCCCTTAAGGTATATCTACATAAATTAAGTAGGAGTATTCCTGAATTTTAAGAAACAAATCATATCCTCCAAGGTTGTTCCAAATCCCACTGAACTCCAAGGTAATCACTGTCAGCAGCTGCAGAGAAAATACTTTTAAAATTGGTTTAAGATCTGAAGCTGCTCATCTAAGTAAACAGGTTTGGATTATAACACACAGCACGCCAAGAGCTGTTACACGAGTATCTTAATTTCTTCAGACCCTCCATCTCAAAATACAAAACTATACAGAGCTACTTCCACAGCCTTTCTGTAGGCTGGGCTTCCACTCACATTTTACACAAGCCTAGGGTGACACTGATGCCAAAAGGAAGACTTTAACCTGTTTTAGACCAATAGTGCTGTTCCCTTAAAAACAGGGAGAAAATACATGACCAATTGATGGAGAGGATGGTACTGATTTTTCCAGTAACACTGTCCGCTTTAACCTCAAAAACTGTGTGCAACATAAATAGACATTTAAGTAAATTTAAGGCCTGGATGTTACAGGATGAGCCCTGTGTGTAAACCTAAGTTCTCCACTGTCTTTAAAGTATAGCCACACCTGGGGTTGGTAGAAAGCCTCTTTCAGCAGTACACGTGATCCGAGGGTTCAGCACAGAAGGGCAGAAGCCAAATTTTACAGCAAGAACAACAGAGGTAGGCAAAAAACAGTAACAAATTATGTGAAAACCTAAAAGAAATGCTTTAATTATATCAACTAGCCTGGGTCCTGGCTTCATTCTTTATCACAAAAACCTTTAAAACTAGAATTCTCCAAAACCATACTCCAACATCTACTGTCCCACTATGATGGGGATCTCCTATACACTAAAGATTCTGTGGAGACCAGAATTCTCTTTCAAGTCGTGTCCTAGCCCCATTCTTCCTATCCTAGGCTGTTTGGCAAATTCATAATTAGAGCAGGCAAGGCAGGCAGATGAGACCTAGCACAAAGAAGTTAGTTGTTTTTAAAGCAGACAGCACACCATGTTCTATTCTGTTCTGAGAAAGTTAGGGATGCAAAAAAGTTCCAGAAGAAAGACAAAAAAAAATGTCAGTTTTAATGACTGAAAGAGTTTAGGGAGAAATTTAAAGAAGCAACCGTGCATGGCCTCTTTAAATAGTAATTCAAAGTGTCAGAAAGGAGATCAGAAAGCAAATTTATAAAAAACACTATATCAGTAACAAATTATTTATTCTTCTACAATGAATTGCACTTGTGGCAGGATTCATTTCCTTGTTTATACTTCCCTCAGAGAAAGGTGCCTCACATGCATTGTTTGCCTGAGTGAGGTTTACCAGATGACTTTTTTCATTAACCTTGCAGTAATGGAATACCAAGGTGAAGAAAAATAAACAGAGGAGGAAGACCAGCAGATACTCAGAGCCCTGGAATACTCATCCCTGCTATGGAAAGACAAAGGGTTAACACTGCCAGGATCTGATTTTGTTGTCCCAAAAAAAAGCAGAGGAACTGCAAAGCATGTTACGGACCACAGAAGCATTCAGTCCACACCACACCATGCTGGACATGTTGACATATCCCTCTAACAGTGAATTACATCAAGCTATAATAAAAAGCTTGGAATTTTGGAAGTGAGTAGGGGGCAAGAAATATTTACTAGGAGTTGAAATGTTTTCCTTTGTTGCTTTTTAATCCCAATTTCTGTGAGGATATTAATGAAAAAACTATTTAGAGCTGTTCATGCATGTTTCCATTTTGAATAGGAAAACTTCCTTAGCATCCAGTTCCATCAACTCTAACACACTATGATATGCTTAGGATGTTGCTGTGGTTCAACACCAACCTTAAGAAAGGCCTATTTGCCTGCTAAAAAGTGACTGATGTGAAATATAAAGTATTGTCCTACAGGAACTGTTAAAACCAACAGCTATCAAAACCACCAAATCTGCAGAATCACTGATGTCCTCAGGAACACTTTAGAAAACATCACGTATTTATCAACACCTCAGTTAACATCTCACAATACAACACATAACTCAATTACAGTTTTCAAATAATTGCTTCTATAATAACCACACGCACCACCACCACTGTGATCAAATTTAACACCAGAACAGTATGCAGTCAGACAGTGGTTCACAGACCCAGGTTCAGGCTGCTGCCTGCAGCCTTTGGCCAGCAGTCCAGAGACTCACCCACGGTCATTGCCCCATGAGTGCGACCCAGAGAGCCATGTATTCATGAACTTGCCTAATCCCATTTGCATCACCTGATTTATGGATGGCGTCTCCTTAGGCTTTTTCATTTTCAATACTGGAAAAAAAATGATCTGATTTTAAAGCTCTTCTGACCACTGCTGCTGGAATTAACAGAAACACATTCTTTAGCCATAAATAACACAACTACTCCCCTGTTTCCAGCCTCCTATTTGCAAATTTCCAAGCTACTCTTGGGTAAAACATTGTTTGTCCAGTTCTTTAACTTAAAAGACTTGCACATACATGCTTCCTCTGTAATAAGATACAGGAACTACTCATCATCAGATTTAAACATATTCCCTGAGTGATTAAAGTTTGTACAGATATGAAGGCCAGGATGGATATGCCAAAGTCAGAAAAGTTGACACGGGACAAGTCAGCTCTACGGTTCAGCTACCACATCTTATTGTACTGTGGCTTTGGTACTTGCTTAATTCAACAAAAGCAGAAGAGAATCTACATACAAAGTACAATTTCCTTTTGATAGTTGAAACAAAAAACTTAAAACTATGTACTGACACAGACTTGAACACATATTTTACTCTCTTTGCATCAGTGGCTCAGACTAAGGGGCACTACACCGTGCAGCAATAAGGTCTGCAGTCCTATCAGTCACCCTGCTGAATTCATGGCTCAAATGCACGAGATGCTCAGCTAATGCACTTCCTCATGTTTACACAGCTACCTTTTCAAGGTAAGCTTGTTATTTATCAGTCTTAGTCACATACATGTTGTGATAGTAAGGAACTACATAAATGCCTACCAAGTAATCAACCATCTTTGCCTTTACAGTAATAAAACATTACTACCCCTTGTGGAGAGGAAAGAAAATGTGGGGAAAACTCAGATCCAGCTCCACCAACAAGTTACGGATGCAGGTTTGGAATCCTTACTTTCTCAGGATTCCTTCAAAGCTGGATGGAAATACTTCCAAGGGAGCATTATTTCTTGAGGATAAACAGAAACCAGGGGCTAACGTATGTGTGTGCTTTACAATGTGTGTAAAGCTGGTTATAAAAAGATGTGCTCCCTGGATCTGAAACTGGCAAGTAAATTAGCTACAAATAAGAAACTGCATGTGTTGCCACGGTACAGATTTGACACCTTGCTCTAACTTCAAAACAGATACAAGGGCCCACAGATTCATCTTGTTCCAAGACTCAGAGTTTTTCTCTAACACCTTGCATGAAGGCAAATGTTTACTGATTTTCATCACCTAGAATATAAAACTGCCATTGGTTGGTAAAGTATTCCAGCCACTACCAAGCCGGGATGTAATTGAAATGGCAAACTACAGGGGAAGGTTGCATAATCTTCTGATTCATTCAGTTTCTTTCCCTAAGCCTTGACAAACACATCAGAGACTACAAAAGAAAGGTGCTGGTTAATGTTTATACCGCTCAAAGTCTCAACAACACTGCTCATTTTCTCAGGCTCACCCACACGAATGGTAAATATCAGCTTCATGGACAAGGAAAGTGCCACAGAAGAAACATGAAAAACAACCAGACTGATGACTAGTTTGTAACTCCAACCATGAAGCCTGAAATTTGAGTAGAATTCCTTTTACTTTCTTTAATGAATTCCTCTGCTTCTGTCATGCAGCTAGTCCAACACATTTCCTCCTGCTATGATTATTAAAAAGGAAAAAACAGCTACAATAAACATCAAAGAGCCGACATTATTGCCTTCTGGGAAACCAGAGTATTTTTCAAAGCTGCAGATAAAAAACGACCAGTGAACTTTCTGATCCCTTGACAAAAGTGTGTACAAAACCTCACCTAATGTAAGCACTACCCAAAAGGCCATATTTACATGCACAAAATTTGGGGAGAAGACTGCAACCATGGCTGGAGAGTACAGAAGATCCAAACTATCCTCCAATGAAAACATCAGCCTATTACTTCTTCCTTTCTCTTCCAACCCTTTGTAACCATATCTCCACAGGCACACGTACCATAAATTCATTCTACTTAATTTATTCTACTTCAAATAACAATAAGGGTGTTCCAAAACCGTCACCTTTATTTCTAGTCCTGGCACAGACAACAAATCCTGCTGAGTTATCTCATGAAAATAGTTGTCCACTACTCATGTTAATTGTCAGCTTCCTCACAGGTGAAAACAAAGACAATGTTGCTAACATGAACAGTATCACAGAATCATAGAATCACTAAGGTTGTAAAAGACCTCCAAGATCATCCAAGTGCAACCATCCACCTACCATGAATATCTCCCCACTAAACCACGTCCCATGCACAGCATTTAAACATTTCTTGAACACCTCCAAGGATGATGACTCCACTGGGCAGCGCAGCTCATTCTAGTGCCCAAGCACTCTTTTGGAGAAGAAATTTTTCCTTATGTGCAGCCTGAATTTCCGCTGGGGCAACTTGAGGCCATTACCTGTCGTCTATCATTATTACCTGGGAGAAAAGTCTAATCCCACCTCTCTATAACCTCCTTTCAAGTCATTGAAAAGCGGGATAAGGTCCCGCCTGAGCCTCCTCTTCTCCAGACTAAACAATCTCAGTTCCATCAGCTGCTCCCCATAAGACTTATGCTCCACACCCCTCGACTGTTTTGTCTTCTGCAGACACACTCTAGGGCCTTGATGTCTTCCCTGCAGTGAGGGGCCCAAAATGGAAATCAGCACTCAAGGTGCAGCCTCACCAGTGCTGAGTACAGAGGATGATCACTTCCTTGTTCCTCTAGCATCACTATTTCTGACACAAGGCAGGATGCCGCAGGCCTTCTTGGCCACCTGGGCACACTGTTGGCTCATGCTCAGCCGAGCATCAACCAATACCCCTCAGTTATGTGCTCTTGATAAAACCAGAAAGTTTTTCTTGACCATTTATTATTGCATAAAATCCCTCAAAATTATGAAGTTAGGCTGACAATTGAAATGTTAGCTACTGTATTGAAAAAGTTCTCCTAAGGCAGAACAACAAAAATCAGTGTATGACTCCCGCTGACTTCAGTGTCCAGCAGTTCAGATCTTAAATTCCTTTCCTTTCCAAATTCCATTTCCTCCTTTCCAAATTCCTTTCCTTAATTCCATGCTATTGAGCACAAGTAGGTAGTTCTAACCACAGGACAAACTTCCTGGGGGATTTAGATGGATTAAATCAGTGTTAACTCCAGACCACCCAGACTTGCATCTGCCATTTCCAAGGGTCAGAGACCACAAACAAAAAGAAGACCAAGTACCCTCTAGCATCAGAGCTGAACAAAAACTCAGACTTCCAAACCCTCGCTACAGGTACTCCATGCATGCACATGGACCTCTGCAATAGGTCCTCAGCAGCTTCAAGCAGCCTGTGTGCCCAGGAATCCATCTCCTGCTGGACACAACATTGTCCGCCTGCACCTGCACGCCCAATTCTCTGCAAAGCTCTGACCCAAACTCAGTGAAATCATTCCTGCAGACTGTATCAGGCTCTCTAGTCCCTGAGCAATATGTCATTTCAGCTGTAGGGAGATGTTCCAGAAACTCATGTTGGGGATGAGCTGGTTAAGAAACTGAGGCTGAAAAAACATAATAGCCTTAACCCTATGGTGTAGTATTTCAAAATGATTTTGTTGTACACTGTGAACTTGTGCTGACACACACTGCTGACTTAGGTAAGGAGCACAGCTTTGCCCAACTGATGATTGACCTGAGCAGAAGGCATTTCAGTTGAAGTTTAACTTCTGTACACAAGCCATGTCACACCGTTGGAAAACCAGGGATGTTGTAAGTGTGGGAAAGCCCCATGCCATTGGCTCATGAGAGAGTCAGTCTGCAGTCCACAGCCTAGAAACAACAATATTATCTAGCCTGCAGCAAATGGCAGTCAGCTATTGCTCAAGTGTTCTCAAGGCTGCAGAGCCAAAGACTGAAGTTACACAATCAAGATAACTTCTCTACCCTACCCCACTGGGCAAATGCTTGCAAGTTTTCATCTGGATGAAAAACAAAAAAAAATAAAAAATATTTTCTTCGCTACACCCTTGCAGTTTCACTCTGCACTGAACAAGAGGAACTAAACTAGGAAATGCCAATTGCCATTTTCATTGGCATGAGACTTAGGACTTCAGTCATTCTGTTGGCAACATCTAACAACACTAGGAAAATGAAGGTGGATTAAAATAACAATCATTTACAACTTCATTGGCCATACACAGAGAGGCCTACAAGACTATATACCCTATTTTCCTACAAATAAAGCACTGTTTTTGCAGTATATTTTCCAGTATATCAATCTAGTCTGCTTTTAAAAGTTCCAAATACAGAAACTTTGCCAGCTGTAAGGAAAATTTACCACATCCTTTCAGCGGTACTTGGATTTTCAGCCAGTGACAATCACATGTACAGAACTAAGCCAAAAAGTTTTATGCAACGTATGTTTCATCCAGTACAAATTATTTCTACATCTAATGCCATAAAAGCTATTTGAAAAGTGTAAGTTAAAAGAGAATGCATATTCAAGGAAAATTACTTCCACGCACCAACATCTTTCTAAGAATCTCCAAGTCAGTTTTCATTGACTTCAGTGCCTATTTCTTGATTTCCATTCTAAGGCAGCTACGAGTCTTTTTTCAGATATTGGAAAATCTTCAGTCAGACTGACCACTTGCATTACTGAAGACTATACAGAAAATACACAGCAAAGCTAAGAATGGGGCTAAATCTGCAAGATACCTTAATCTACCAATCAGACTGCAGATTGTCCAACTCAAAAGTCAGAAAGTTTTAAGGAGAAATGACAATTCTTTTCTTCATGATTTCTCAAGTATAGAGCCAAAACTTCACTGTTTTTGTTTTTTTTTTTTTTTGAAAATAAATGGAACACCACACAGAAAAACTCAAGATTGTTATTTTATTAAATCATATCTGAAGGAAGCAGTGAACAGCTCTAAGAAATGTCAGCGGAAGATCAAGTGAATCGTTGTTCATTTAAGTAAAAATTGCTCTTCAAAAACATTAACATGGTATTCTTTTCATATTTGGAAATGCTTCCCAAAACAAGGAGTTTTTGACACAATTCCCATTTTCTTCTATCTGGAAGCTTCTTGAAGAGGGAAAAGAGGAAGGTCTGGAAATGCCCCAAGAAATGAAAAATCTTCTGTTCAAGAAACATTTAGATGTTGCACTAAGGGACGTGTTTTACTGGGGAAATATTGGTGGTAGGTGGATGGTTTGTCTGGATGATCTTGGAAGTTTTTTCCAATCTTGCTGATTCTATGATCAGTCTCTTTGTTGTCACCAGCTTAGAAGAATACTAGAAAGGTAGCCTTTGATTTTAGAAGTCTCATCTATGAAAACTTTTGGCATGACTCTGCTGCTAGGTAGAATAAAGTTTGTTATAAAGACTTTACCACTTAAAAAGGACTGTGCCTTTTAAGTCTTAGATTTGCCTTTAAGTTATCAATATTCTTTTTGTTGATGTTTAAACACCATTTTGCCTTGAATTTTACTTCTTTCTTCAAATCTTTGCTGATTCCAACCCAGCTAGAATGACCTTCTTTCCCATCCTGTAACTAGGGATGCAGTGGAAGTCAGAGCCTGCCTTCAAAGACAGAACTTGATTTCAAAGGTCTCAGTCATTGCTACAAGTGTTTTACCAGATCTAGCTGAAGTCAGAACACCTCAGTGGATATAAATATCATCACACATCTGCAGACACTGGGCAGAACCAACAACTCTTTCTGGATAGCAGCCATTGGGAGATTCAAAGACTGCAAATTTTTGCAAAGGGAAACAATTTAGCCACCAATAACAAATGTACTGTACTTGAAGAATGGTGTCATGGAAATCTCAGCACACAGGATCAGGATTTTAAAAATTACATGCTGCACTGCTAACTAGCTTTCCAAACAACCCTTTAAGAGTAATTCTATACTCAGACATTAAATGTATAAAGTTATAATACATTTTCTCTTCACATATATGTATATATGTGTATATATATATATATAAATAAAGTAGGTGTGCTTCTCAAAATTTAGAAGTTACTTCCCAGGAAAGATAGCTAATTCTTCCCTTCTTGAACATGGCTGCATCTTACAATTTCTACCAGAAAACCAAATAGGTAAATGACATGACAAGGCTCCAATGCCATTTTTCCTTGTTGATTCCAGTCTAACATACCCAGGTGAGCTTTATTAAAATAATACGCACCTACACATTCTACACAGTCACGTCTCTGATATCAGGCCAGTAATAAATCACTTTTTTTCACTGCTAAATTAATGATTTATTCATGAAAAAAACTACAGCCTTGTTTTATCGTTTTCTTGAAGTCACACAAGCCCTCCTGAAATCTATAAAACTTACATCTGTAACTAAGCCAACACATGAAATACATCCCTCACAGGGTTTGAAAACAAAACAAAAAAAGTGCAATTGATCTTGTCAGTTGATAAAGATTATTGTTTCTAATTAAGTTCCTATCCATGTTGTGCCCATATGTATTAGTTAAACTTTAACTCACCTATTCGTCCTATCTTCTATCAGCATCCTTCCAGCTGAAGAGGTTCACCCTCCACTTGCTTTCACAAAACAACATGAATGAGCATGTCAAGCAATTTATAGTCACAGAAGTAACAGAAGCATCTCTCAGGTCTTGTACTCTCATACAGGGCAGTCAGTATAGGACAAGCAAGCACAACAAATCCATTTACTGGCTAAACATACTCAACCACTGATCCTCATTGACAAAGACACCAGTGGACCAATCTCACAATTCTGATGAAAGCTGAGTATTTCCATTATACACCAATGGGACTGATCATGAGTACCCACAGTTGGTTTTAACACCTGAATTAGGTACCACTGGCAGAATCCAAAATAAGCTAAAAATTAAGAGGTAAGGAAGAACTAATACATCTTACGTGAACGATCATTTAGTAGTGAGGGCTTGTAGCAGGGCTGAAACTGTCCCTCCAAATAAAACTGGACTTTGAATTACTGCTTTAGATAGATGCTGAAGTAGAAAACAACAAACAACCTGAATAAAACAACAACAAGCAAAAAAAACCACCAACAACAAAATAAAGAACAAAAAAAGCCACTCAACAAATAACTGATAAATATTGTTCTAACATTCTCCTCTGTAAAACAAACACCTGCTTTCAGTCTTGTACATATTTTTATTCACACAACGCATACGCAATCAGGGTATCTTTGCCATGGTCTTAGTCTGAGTGACTAAGAGCACTGGAATCAAGCCAAATAGTAACCCCTCAAATAACAGCATTTTCTGTTCCCTGTGTAAGGCAAAGGGACCTGCCTAGCTATCTTAGTTACAAATTGCAGAACAGTTACTTGCAAGTATTACCTCCCCCTATGACAAAACTCTACCACGTTAAGTCAAGCAAGGCTGAACACATGGACTGCATTAAAGAGATGTGCCATTTGAAAGCAAAATAGACGAAATTTCACCTCAGCCTGTTCCAGTCCCCTGCTCTCAGCACTCTCTTATTTAACAGTCTATGCCCACCACAATGTTGTTAAAATGTTAATTACAGTGATTATTTTCCAAAAAGTGCAAGAAAAAGCCAGTTCTTCTATTTATGCACATCTATCTTTACCATCTCCAACATGTTTGATTTGGTTACACAAGGGGCAGTGAAAACATCTTATACCTCACACAACCGTACTTTGTGCAGACTCTGTCCAGAAACACCCACTCTACACTGCAAATACCTTGAAGCCATTGGACTGTGTCAGAGGACATTAGCTGCTTCTGCACCAGCATTTAGCACAGCTGCTTGGCTGCCTGGCACAGTTTTCTTGCAGGCCTTTCTAAATCAAAAAAGTATGCTTATGCAAAGATATCCTCTATCCTGATGTCTTTTATTTCTCTTTCACAGCTCCTTACTGTCCCTTCTATTCAGGGACACAAGGGCAACAAATGGCTACAGTTCCTGTGGAAATTTCTTCTTCAGTTTTAGGCAAAGGAATGTCTTATACTTGAACATGCATCAGGAGTACCTCCCAGACATCATCTAATATAAACAATGTATTAATTGTCTCCAAATGTCCGTTGGAAAACACATTTCAGTACATGACATACAAAAGAGAATAAATTGCATAAAACAGTTGTTAATAAAAGCATTTAATGCCTTACTGATATTAACATAATTTCATCTTCAGATATGACAAGTGTCAAAGTAGCATTAGAATGTACACAAAGCAGAAGAATATAAGGCACCGTTCCCCATGACTGAGAAGTTTATGAATGCAACTCCAATGGCAACTGCTGCTTTATTTGATCCTGCACATTTTCTAAATTGAATGCTTCTTGTTTATTCTTCCAAACTACAAGAATAGTATAACTACAGTTTTATTGCCATAGTTAACACAGCACTTAGCTACTCAATTAATGTATTCCTGTTTTAATTACAACATGTTCTTCACTAGAGCTTTTCACCGCAGTCTAGGCTGTACCTTTGCAGTCCTGGATATGTTTTGAATTGGTTACAAAGAGGGCAAATATACAAAGTGAGGACAGGAGAGGACAACGTCATTCCAAAAAACTGCAAGCTCAGGAAATCTGTCTAAAGAAAACAATGCCATTTAGGTTAACTGCTCTTCTCTTTCAGAGACACAATCAAAACTTCAGACACCATCTCACAAACTTGTAGGAGAAAACAAAAAGCTGGAAACTACTAAGAAGGTACCAACGAATTTCTAAAATTTTTTTCTTTGTTGTCAGAAGTGAAAACTAAACTGATAAAAACCAAAGTATATTCACCTTGTGCATTCAAAAGAGCCTAGATAGAACTATGAGTATGAGATGAGAGACAGCTCTCCCATCTGTTTTTAAAAGACAGCAAGTTCTCATTCATGCCTAAGTGGGTGACAGTAAGGGAAGGCTTTGATAGCTTTCTCACAGTAAGCTTTGCAATTGTGCAAGTTATGGTTTTAATTGTAAGTGCAAGAATACAATAGTCAAGAAAGAATTTCTTTGTTTCCAGCATCTCTTGTTCCTCTGAAGTACTAGTTTTGGCTACTGCCAGAAACTGCTTGCTGGTTTGCTTACATGAATTTGAGTTCACAGTAGTGGGTAAGTATGAAAAGCATCACTTTCAGACATTAGTTGAAGGATCACTCCAATAGCTTTCTTCAGTTCAAATATATAATTTGGGGGCAGAGAGGCTCAAATAAATGTAACTTACTCTTGTCAATGTAACGTTTTTTGCAACTCCTTGAAATGGAGTTTTTTTGTCTGCACCTACGGCTGTGAAAACTTCAGGATTAAAACCACAGCCAAGCACTGCCTACGTGCCATAAGAGAAGAGCAACATGGCCACCAGATCAAGATTAGAAAGATTACGCACATGAAAGCAGTTAGAGTGGTTAATCTGCTACTACACCTACAGTAACCGGGCGTAGCTGCACCCTTTCTAACAATGTCAAGGCTGTATTCGTTTAGCCATCCGAGACACGTGAAAAGACAAACAGTTTCTGGCACTGCAATCCACTGCGGTCTATTTAGAGCACGTGGCTATCTTAGCAGTGATTCAGAGCAGGAGAAGGTTGAGGTCGCTCCTCAGCCAGACGTGATGACTTAGGACAAAAATATTTTAACTCTCTGTGGGTTGGGTGAGTTTTGGTTTTGAGCTGTGCCTCTCGCAAGCAGAAAGCAGACATTTATGTAGTATAGAAGAGAATACATTATTTCTAACCTCAGCTGACCTTCGTCTTCCACAGACAATTACTCAAAACACACATCACAGTGGACCTGCAATAGTAATAATGGCAATCCTCTGAAAAAAACTGAGCAACTGGTGGCTTAAGGCATTTTATATACTACTTCAATTAAAGGAGATCATAAGCTATCTACTTATCCACTGGCCTCTGAAGAAATTGTTCTGAATAAAAGCAATTTCAGTTCCTATATTCATTCACCAAGAGTACATAGACGGCCACAAAGGAAGATCCCACATGCAGCACCCCATGTGCTCACCTGGGCACAGATGAGGCCACTGTGGGAGTAGAAAGTGATGGAAGAGAGGTACAATTCATAATCTTCTCCAGAGGTCTATTAATACCAAAGCAATATTTCTTCACTGAGAAGAAATGTGCATTCTGTGCATAAACTGAGCGCTGCACAGTAAAATATGTAAGTATTAAGCACAGTTATATGGTGACATACAGCAGCTCACTCAAGATATTAGTAATTATTACAAGGAAGGCACTAGAAAACAGTCATACTGACAGGTTGGGTGCAGATCACACAGCCCCAATGCACAGTTTTCCTTATTCTACTACTAATACTATTAATTTTTACTACACTGTATTGGTGGATATGGATGAAGCTTTTCTCAATATTTCACTTCTCCTCTACTCGTGTTATGAGCACTGTTCAACAGCTGCCTTTGGTATATCACCACCTCGAGAGAAGAGGGGGAAAAAAAATAAAATGCTCTTATAGCATACTTTGGTTTCCTTATGATGTAATGGCCTACATACAGGAAAACCAGTAATAATTTTCAGAGCAGTATGTTAAGTCTATTTTTATCATTTTAAACAAATGTAAATCCATAGAAATAGTTGCATAACAAAGCTGAAGCACAGTGTATTTACAGTTCCAAACACTACAGGGAAGTTTTGGGCAAAAATTAGGAGTGTCCTAGCCATGAAACTCCAAGAAGCAATAGGCAAGATGCACTGAGATGTCAGCGTAAGGCAAAGAATACCCATGAGTGTGGAAAACGTTACTTATACTGAGCATAGCACATGGACACAGAATAATTGCAATACTTTAGGAAATACTGAAGAACAATTATAACATCTCACAGAAATGTTTCAGTTACGAAAGAAGAGTTCTAACGAAGAATCTTTCCCCCATGTAACAACTGAAGTGCTTGAAGTTCTCCCTTTGTGTTATTGGCTGCCTTTTCACTTCTGAACTGTGAAATTCACTACTCATTTTTACTATATCCAGCATATGAATTTTGAAGTAATGAAAGTGTCCATACTGAAAGATGGTGTAAAAGATTACAGCCTGAGCTGCACATTGCAGGTTAGGAGATACTTCGTGCTTTCTCTTCATCATGTATAAACATTCTTAAGCATGCAACTTATGCTGGACTGGGTTTACTACATTCTAACTGCCAGGAAAACCTTATTTTATACACTGTACACAGGAAATGGCAGATTTGCAGTCAGATATACCATTTTTTTACATGTATGCTTTTAAAATTTGAGAGTTAATGCTTCTTCCAGCTATTTAGGTCCTTCTCATCTACCAAGCACAGCAGCCAGTTCAGGTAGGGCTCCCACAGCTGTTTCCTTCCCCGTGTGGCAGTGACAACCTGAGCAGCTTGTATCAATCGTATTTCCACCTTTATCAAGCTGAGGAACTGTTTAAAATTCAAACTAACCCCACCTTTCCACCTTTTTGATCAGTTCCTTCTAGTTGCCTTCCGTTTCTGACCCAGCCCACTGGTGGCCTCAGGAAGTCCTGTGCCAGCCCTGCTGACCGGAGGAGGGGAGAAGTACAGGCCAGAAGTGACATTTCAAAGGTCACTGGTGAGCAGGGCACAGGGATGCCACAAAGACTGTCACAGCCATATCTGCACTGCTTGTGGATGGGAGGGAGTTACATGAGAATTCTGTTTTGGCAGCAAGGCAGACTTTAAAAAGCACCATCCTTGCTTACCTTCACCTGGTTATTAATGTCTCTCGGCATGTTTTTCCAGAAGGTTATTTTTAGCCTGGATTTCTTCCCCAAACTGTGCCACACAGTGAAATAATAAACACTTAAACCAATGCTGAACCCAAACACAAGAAAGGAACAAATATTCACCTTTCTAACTGGCCCCATTAAAAAAAATACAAAAAAAGAAACTACTTACCTGTACTACACCTCACTACCACAGTTCAGGCAGAAGCTTAAATAGATGCATTGAAGTCAGTAGACCTTAAAGTTCAGCTTTCATTATAAGGGAGTTTGCCTTTTTTATTTCTTTTTAAATCCCAAACCAATAGCTGTATTCATCTCTAAACCTCTGATAAATCAAGTGCACAAATAAAGACAATGCCAACATTTTATCAACAATTAAAGCAAGCAAATTTTGTAGAGAGCAGTAATTCTGTTTTCATGAGATCAGCTGGCACAAGTTACTAGAAAACAAAAAAGCCTTTTCAACAAGTTCCTCATCAGTTGGCTTAAATTTTTATTAACAGCTCTATTCCTGTTTACAGGTACAGGATGAGAAATGAAGGAAGAAAAATAATATTTTGAATACAGTCTTCTGTAATAAGAAAAACATTTTCAAGCTCCAAAATCAATTCTTCTTTGGTAATGTAAATAAGAAAACGACACATAAAACATTAAATGATTCTTAGAAAGTTAGATATCATCTGTTTAGTCAATTGATCATTACTGGAAATATGCTATTGCATGTATCAGACTGGCATATATTCTGGTCTTACCACCTATTACCATCTGAAATCCATACCAAGTATGTGATCCTTCAGTTTCACTCTGGATGTATCTCAGGTTATTTTGTTTCTGCAATTCCTATTTGTTTGAGAAAGTATTGTAGTATTATGCAAGACATCAATAAGATACCACCTGGAATAATACGCACTTTAAAACAGAAGAGGATAGCTGGAAAGTGGAATGGAGAGTCTAGCTCACAAGGAATTAATTTAATCTGAATTAGAATTTGAATTGAATGCAAAAAGAACAGCCCACCTCACTTAACCACACTGAAACACTAACACATACTTCCAGGGAGTAATCTCAGAAGAGGAAAACAAATTACACTGGCACAAAGTATGTCATACACAAGAGAAGATGTTCAATACATTCCTAAAGGTACAAACTAGGCAGAACAAAAGTGCGTAAATTAGAAAACACAGAAGAAATGTGTAATCATCTAAGAATTAGGGCTCTAAAACCTCCTCTCCTCCCCGGAGAAACATGAAGAAACCTCCTAACAAGCTTTGAGACAGAATTTTGCTAGCTTGTGAAAAGGGGATGATTATCATAGTTGCCTGTGAAAGCAGAATGGTTCCAGCAAATCCACAAAGTTCACACAGGAAATGAAATCTCAAAATAGCATCTGTGCTAGCAGCAGCAACGGGCACACAAAGAATCAATTTTAGCTTCCAGGGTACTTCAAATTCTGGACATTTTCATACCATGATCTCTACCTCAAGTGTTTTCCACTCTACTCCTGTTGACCTCTCATTTCACTGAACCCTACATTAAGGCATTTCAGCCTGATAACCCTGCATTGTTCTGCTGCCTGTATTTTTTTCTGTGCTCTTGCACATGAAGAAGAGCTAACAGCATCCAAGCCAGTGCAAGGGCAGATTAAAAAGCTGTCCAGGGTTGGTTCTGCTGGGTGCAACGAATGTAGAAACTAGGGCAAGGTGTGCCACAGGAGCAAAAGGCTGGGTGAATGGACTGCTACATCAGCCCATGTCGTCCTTGGAGTCACAGCCTAAGCAAGTCTCTTGAATTCTTTTGAAACATTTTTATGGGAAGTCATAGAGAAACAATCCACCACTGTACATGGAGCGGTAGATAAGAAGAATGCGATTGCATACAAAAGTCTGTTTAGAGTGCTTCAACACAGAAACAAGTCCAGTTTTTTATATAGTCTGTAGCAAAATAAAAAAACATTGTTTACACCAAATTCCCAGACATATTACATTCCTCTTAAAAATAAATAGAAAAAAAAATTACAAAAGATCAAATTCTCCTCCTTGCCAAACCCACATGCTCACACACTGAAGTAAGTATGCCTCAAACACTGCGAACTACTCCTTCCTCTCAGCTGCCAAGCAACACTTTGCTAGGAGTGCACCAATGTTTTGCAAAGCACCACGTGTATACAGAAGAGACATTCAAACTCAGACTGCATTAAAAAGTCCCCATGGAAGTTGAAGATAACAGAGCGTTCACACATTCAAGCTGACGGTTTTCAGCATTTCCTGCCAATGAGCCCAGCAGTTCAATACCCAGCCTTTCTGTTCCAGCAGTTATTTGCCATGACGTGTCCACATAAGCAAGGGCAGATTACAGGTACCTTTCCACAGAGCTCAGCACTGATCACACAAACAGCACAGCAATTCACCCAGCCCTTCTCGCCCAGCTGAGGACAAGGAGGTTATCAGTCTGGAATATATGATCAGGCCTTTCTCAAGCGGGCTATTAGCAAGAAACACTATGGGAAACTTACGTTTCCACTCCACTGTTGCTGTCTTTGAACTCCACCCATCCCTGATATGTGTTTATACAGGTGAATTGCCAAAGAAAGAAAACCTTCCTCTGCACCTGAGGCCCACGGTTTAATTCTTCATTTACTCAGGTTCATAAAAACTGATAAAATGCCAAAAGGAATTTCCTCAGAGTTGAGCAAACAAGCTACAATAAAAACATGACAAAGAGGTAGCAAACAAGGCTATGGAAGTTAATTATTACCAATGTAAAGTGTGTTATTTCTCTTTCACAATACAGGTTTGACTGCCTGCACATGCTGCCAGGCGAGCTTAAAGAACCAGACAGGGCTGCAAGGAAATGGCCCAGCAGGAAGGAATCCAGGAGGCATCCACAAGGTCTTAAGCCTCTCAAATCCTTTGTTTCAGCTCAAGGACCAATCTGAACAAGGGTGGGTACGAACATACGTGCCACTTTCCGCTTCTTTCCCATCAGGTAATGGAGAAATGGGCAGGCCAGTAGAGAGGAAGCAGCTTCTGGTGTTAGATAATGAACCACAGCCTGAAGGACAGGAGCAGTAGGTGGTGGCAGTGAAGAAGATCACCAGTTTTGACACTTCCACTGGGTTCCTGCCAAGGTGTTCCACTTTATTCCAGAGGAGAATAAACCCAATGGGCAGCTGATTGAGACCACCCATTGGGCATGACAGAACAGGGCCACCCACGTGCAGGCAGGCCAGGTGTCAGTGCTGCACAGGCATACAGCTCTCACGTCACAGGGCTGCCCCAGCCACAAGTCAGCCACCCCATCACATCCCTTGGCCATCTCCTGGTGCCTCTGATCTTTATCCACATGGACTCTCTAGGTCAAACACCCTGAAGAGTGTACTTGTTTTCCTATTTCCACATCACACACTCTGGCTCACCATCTCTCTAACATCATTTTTCCAACCACTACCTGTAGAGCTGATTCCCAAACCACGGTCTGGAAACTGTTGGCTTTGGCAGCAAGCACCAGGAACCACAATTAAGAGAAAACGCTAAATTTGTTTCTTATACACAGCCTGCAATAAAGTCTGAGAGTTCACAGTGTTCTTGTGGTAAAAACCACCGCTTTTGGTATTATTTAGTACACATTAAAACAATCACAGGAAGTGATAAGTTGCCTGCACACAAAGTTTGTGGTTAATCTTTGAACATCAGCCATAACATCATCTTAAAGTCTGCCTCACTGCAATATAGATTTCTTTACGTGCTTTATTGAAATTATATTGCCTATATTGCCTATTAACTAAATTACTACTGTACTGATCAGCCCAACTGGTGAACAATCAGACACCATGTGCAAACTAAATGTTCTCCAATTTATTATTTCCCAGCTGGAATTATACCTGATGGTCTAAAGGAGAGACTGCAATAAAGCAAGTAGTAAATCTCCAGCGGATATTTCCAGTTAACTTAAATGCAGGGGTGAAAGTACTACATGCTGTATAAACGTCTGTATAACAGAAGGTACCAGAAAAAGGAGTCCATAGCTCAAACCGAGAAGTTCGTTCACAAGTGACAATTTCTTTGTAATCTGAGAATGGGAGGAAGAAATCCAGCACTTAAGACACATTCATATACTTTTACTTTTATTTCCATAGAAGGATATTTTCATTTGGCTGCACTCTTACTGAGTTTGCCTAAATTGATAAGCCCGCTGTGATCAAAAGGAGCAACACCTTGCTTCCCCTGTCGTTTGTATTACCTGATCCTCCTTTGTATCAGCATTCAGGTAGATATGTTGATGGAAAATAACACAGTGTCATTGTGTTTAAGTTTTTAACAAATGCAGAAAGAGATGGGAGGCTCAAAGGCACAACAAAGAGCCCAGGACTGAAATATCAGGGGGTTTTACATCCATAAGCTCAGACACACCATCACAATTCAGATGGAAAAGCCTGCTTTGTGAGCACCACATTCACAGTACACAACGCCATACAAAGTGCTCGCCAGTGATAACACTATCCTTCTTTTCTTTCTTAAAACAGTCTAGGTATATAGGAAAGTAAATGAAATAGAACACTATCAAGAAGTCATGATTCATATCAAACGGATTCCTGAGGACTCGTATAATCATTAGGATTACTGCTTTTTTGTTAACTGTTTTCTTTGTTATCTCCTCAAAAATCTGCTGCAAACACAGGGAGAAAAAAATGCATACAACACTGACTGATAATATCAGTTTATTTATAGCTCAATGTTTAGATGATGTGTGAGGCTGGACTAGATGATCACAAGGACCTCCCTTCTAATCTAAACAAGTATGTGAGAAGATTTTAAAATAAGTTGTCTAATGTGAATTCCTCTGCTAGTATGTAAAAATGTTCCATTCAGCTTGCAGTAAACAATCTACAAAAGGAAATCTAAATTTGAAATGTGTTTGTTTTCAGTTTTAAAAAGAAGCAAGGCAGCAGGTTTTAATTTCTAATGGCTTATGCATCATCTAAGTTCCAGTGCATACTAAAGACAGTGCAGATGATTTTGAAGTCAAACAATAACAGACATATATCAAACTTTGACATGTAGAGCAGAGACAAATTCTGGTTTTCCTGACTAATATTTCTTCATGACCCTTATGACCATAGCAACTGGATAACCAAGGCCATTGACTACCTTATCTGCAATCTTGCTTCTAGCAATGACCAATGCCCAGAACTTCACAGAAAGGACAGAAAGTTTGCAGTGACCTACAGCTTCTTATACAGTGTTGCATGCACAGACAAGTAGTTGGCTGTCCTATGTTCAACATTTTGCAATCTGCCAGGCTATAAGAGTTGACAAAATCATCTTCGTTTCTTTTTTGGATCCATAGAAGTAAAATAGAGAATTAAGCCATTTTTTCCTTTCCCCAGTGAACACAACCAAACATTCTTATTTAAACCACTCCACTACAGGTTGGCAGTATAAATTAGGCATTTTTTTTCCAGCAGCTGCCTCCATTTAATTCCCTTGATCTTACAGTTTTGGTTATAACCTTTCAGAAGGCATTGCTGCAAATCTCAAGCACTGGCCTTCTGTGTGCCCTGCAGATTTGAGGCACAAATTCCCTCCCATCATCACAATGCAGACTTAGCAATTCCTGCTTCTGTTCCCTGAACTAAGCTACTTAACCAGAGCTCTTCTAATAAAATATCTCTAGATATTTAAGCCAGATATGAGAATATTCATTCATTGATTCCAAAGTTAGAGTACATTATTTTGGAGACCATGTGATGTTGGAAGACTGAAACACTTTCATACACCGCTTAATTTCATGAGAGGCACTGAAGCAATGGCTCTGCCTGTAGTCACATTCATAACGGTGCTTAAAATCCTAACTACAAGTAAACAAAATGTATAAATAGCCCCAGGAATAAATGGGAACAACAATGCATCTACTCAAAGTCATGGTGCGCACAAGATAATCAAATGCCAAAAAAAGTATGCATTTCAATGCTCCCTAGCCTGTCACATAAAGTTGCAAGGGCAAACCACCACGTGACCCTGCAAGAATTTTATTGAACTGCTAGAGGTGTGCAAACCAGGTATTTGGACAGGACATTCTGACCTCTGCCTGACCTCACATAAATTTAAGAGGAACATCCTAATGATAAACATCAAAGACTTTACAAGAGTAAGTTGAGGGCACCTGCATGAGTCAGTAAAACTCGGAACAGGCAAGGGGATTCTCTGTATTTAATGCTCACTTTACAGCAGCCCCCTAACAACAGACAGAACCCCATTCTTTCAGGGATGCTGGGGCAGAACATGGGCAGCACAGCCAGCAGATGCCAGCAGCCTGTTCCTTGGGATACGGCTGTTCTGCTTCATAACTGCTGGCTTCTGCGCAGAACACATTGTTTGTGGCAGAGGATAACACCTGGGGATTCTGCCAGTCTCAGATGCTTGGTATTTCTCTTGATATTTAAATTCTGTGTATTACTTAGTAATACATTTGTTACTGTTATAAGCATTTTTGACCCCAATTACATAAATGAAAAACTCACAAAGAGGTAGCGAGATAAAGAACGTCAGGATATCGCAGATTTTAAAATTATTTTTAAGCCATTATTACATTTTGAGGTTGCTGCCTCAGCTTCAGAATGCTTAAGGCTTGTAGTGTGCTGCTGTTCAAACCACAAAGACCCAAGAGGTCATTTACAGTGAAGGACAATAGAAGTGTAGCATGCACTGAGAAAAACTCCACAACTATAAAGCTAATAAACTGTGAATTTGACTGAGGAAAAGCTGTAGAGGGGCCACTATTTGGCTTATTTAATACTGGAGAAAGCAACAGGTAACGGCAGATGGTGCTGTACCATCTTCCCAAGGATTGATTTAGTAAATCTTTTAAATCTTCTATTTGGTGAATTTTTTGGTCAGAACCTCTGCAAATTGCTTAAGAAGGATAAATTTTCATTAGTGTGTGAACAACAGGCTTAGTCTCTTCTAAGCTGTTATATGAGGGTAGCAGCTGTTCATTTTACATGAAGTGCAAGATGCTGTTCTCAGCACAGCAATGATCAGAGATGCTTCCAATTCTGAGAAAACTCTAGATCTAGAGGAAGCAATTGACTGAAATTTTTAATGTAACTGATCATTATTTTCATTACTAAAGATAGAGCAGGTTCACAGACTTTAAATTGCTGTGGGTTTTTAAGGAGTTCACTTTATTGAGCAAGACAAAAATAAAGACAGAGTAAAGTGCTCAAATCTCTGACTCAAGTTTATTTTGCCTCTGATATTTTATGTCTAAAAAAAGTTTCATTCTCTGCCAGCTGTAGTCTCTCAGCTCCTAACAGGACAAAAAGTAAATTTTACAAATGTGGTAGAAGGAGGACGAAATGAGAGAGACGTGTGAAATGTTCTCAAAAACTTTCTGCTATACTTCTACACAGGAAACAAATCCTAGTCTTTAAAAATGTGTTTTCAAACCAGCTCAACTTCATCAGAATCCCTTCTATGCATATCCCAGGTGGGGCTAAGTCAGTGGAATCTCTGCTCTTAACAGGAAAAATAGACATTTTGTTAGCAATTTTTTTTTTTTTTTTTTTAAAAGATGATGAGAAGTTGATGGAAATTGGAGTTAAAGATCCTCCTAGGGTTTGCTTATGCAACTCTCTCACTAACCTTTAATGTGTAATTTGCATTAGAAGTACGCATGAGATAAACTGCACAAAGGAATCCCTAGCAGTCAGAAAAGTCATCTTTGGAGAAACTGTGCCCCCCCACTCTGGAGTGCAACGTTCCCCTCACCCACTCCAAGTTTTCCTCCCTTAGTCAAGCACAAGGGAGTACTGAAATACAAACATGGTGGTTACCTAGAAAACAATCTGGCATATTCTTATGTGAACTGGAAAGTTATTAATTGTAGTATCCATTAAGAAAAAAGCATGGGAAATTTGCAATATCAAAAGAAGGGGACAGCTGGATATCCCAAGAAAGAAAGTTTATTTGTACAGAAGCTTTTACAGGCTCTGGCCAAGAGATCAGCAGCAATTTTCAGTTTTCAGTGATACCACTAAAAAAAGCCTCCTGTTCACCCGAATGTACTTTCAAACTTTCCAGAAATAAAAAAAGAGAATAGTATTTGGTACGATTCCTACTCTAAATCAAGAAGTTTTGGAAAACTCTTTAAGTTTTTACAGCCACTGATAATCAACTTTAACTCTATGAGCACAACCCTTTGCAGGTATTTAAGCAAACAAAAATGTAAGGATACAATAACCAACAAGCTCCTCAAACTGCCCAGAAAGCATCTGAACTTCAGAAAAAAACACTAAGCAAAAAGAGATATTGCAGACCCTGTCTATCAGAGGTTAAATAAAGAGAGACCCACCGTACTGACTGCTAGCATAGAAGGCACCTTTGGAAAGCCCAGCTGACTCTTAAGATTCTTCCCGGATTTCCCTGTTCTTCTTTTCCCAATGATTTAAAAGAAGAATGCTGTTCAGATAATCAGAAGATCTAAAACATATTTTTCGCTCTCTTGTCTAGATCATAAAATATCCAACTTTTGTGTCTGTCCAGAACTGAATGTGACACAGGCCTACACAAGTGAGGGATATCCATGCAGTTTGAACTCTACTAGACTCTAAGGAAGAAATGGCTTTTTTTTTTCTCCTATTTGTGTCATTTCACTGATCTGCTCATAGATTGCTCAATAATATTAGGTCTAGTTCTAATATTTCTAACTTTCAAACAACTTGAACTGCTGCTATTTTAAAATAAATAAATTTACCAAAAATGGTTTCCTCATTCTCCTTCTTCTGCCTCAAAATGTCAGTTTTCTATTAACTTCAAAAATTACTGCGCTTTAAACTCCAACAGGGTAAGCAGGAAGAACTACATTATTATAACATACAAGTTATTACAGCATATAGCAGTGACAAAAAAAAAAAGTTGCAGAATAGATTCCTAATGTTCGGGTAAGTCACAACAGCTAGAAATAGACATTTATTTTGTCACAACTAGGATCAGGTAACTTAATTCTAATAAAAAGAGGAGGCACACAGCTTTGCAGTGGAACATAGAACATTTTCTTCCAAGGTGCTGGGGAGACTCAAGATACCAGATCACCGAATCAGCAGTATTTTGACCTTATCACAGACAGCAGATCTGATCTTGCCAGATAAATGTTGACAAACATAAGCTGACTCACAAAGCCGATCATTAAGATACCAGTGAACGCATTGCAACATCCTTTTTCAAAAAAGAGCTGGACACTCAAATGGAAATAAAGAAACTCTGAAAACTAGAGAAGAAAACCCTCATTTCTCTTACTATTCTAACGCACGATCAAACCTTATGCACAATGTCTGGATATTTCCAAGTGTTTCCCTGCATTTTTATTTATAAGTCTTCTGCTCCTATATTTAAAGTCCTGTTTGCAGTTATCTTAAGGAATACCAACTCCAGTGCAAATGAAGTTTTTGAAGTATGCAGTGCAAAATCTATAGCACTGTTACACTCTAGGAAGTTGTTTCAGATTGTCATCTATGTACAAGGAAAGCATGGCTTGAAGTCAACAAAAAGAGCGTTAGCTCTGTCCTCCAAAAGTATCTTTGAGTGACAATACTTATTGTATATCTTCTCTAGAACCACAAAGGAACTGACAACAATCTCAAGATTTAAGCCAAAAGGTACCAGATGAGCATATGGTATCTCATAGTCAATTTGGTCATTAAAAAGTATACTAAGAGCTATATTGGTGCTCTGAAAAAGAATGTGCTGGTATGTTCTGGGCTATTCAACTTTCTCTACTCCATTACGTCTGTTTAAAAAGAGAAGTTGTCAAAGTGGTCAAAGTGGTGTGGTTTTCTATCTACAGATAAAAAGGTAAACCGCACAGACATTGTAAATAAATGAATGCTTCTCCGATGGCAAAGCCCTAAATTGTCCCATAAGTCATAAGTAACGCTACAGGTGCAAAACAGTTTTAAGCTGGGAACAAATTTTTTAAAAACAAAAAACGGAGTTGAACTGTTGTCCACTTCTATACAGCTGCGTACGAAAAAAAGTCAGCTCATTCATTTAATTAGAGGAAAAATATACCTTGGAAAGAAACAGTGTTTTGCAAATCATGAAAATTACAGTGCTATTTCCCTTGTAACTAACATACCATTACTGATTTCTAATGTGAAAGACCATAAAACTGTTTGGTGGTGGAAAGAACGGTAAATTCAGGCTATTTGAAGATTTAAATAGAACTATTTCTAGTTTTATTAGGCATATCAGAATCATAGCTAAACCTCAGCAGCAGGCTAGTGCTTTTAGGAAAACTGTAGTTAAATCAGTAAAAGTTTATGTTTCTTGGCACATGGAAACCATCCCATTAAGCCTCTTTAAAGTCCAGTATCTTGGAGGAGGTAACATTTACTGTTTACTATACTTCTTGTTGTTAAGTGTTACCAGGAAGGTCCTGTTTTTCCATGACATCAGTTGCATTCCAACAGAAATGTGTGCTCAGAAGCTTCAGTAACGACTGTAGCCCGCAAGAACTGCAGCTCTGGCCAAAATTCTCTACACCTGCAGAGCAGCTGAGTAAAATTAATTTTAAGAAGAATTTACCTGGAATTTCTGACTTGGTTCCCTGCAAGTTAGAAGTTATTATTTTTGTTCCTCAGCTCTCTTGATGGAAGCTGGAGTTGTGAGAACACAATGAAAACAATTCTTTAAGCCTTTTAAGGATACAGATGAGATACTTCAATGTTTGATACTAATATATCCAGTTTCAAAAGTACTTCATAACAGTTAAATTCAGTTCCGATATGTTGATGGTATATAATACCTCCAAAAAGTATCATCACTGAAGCTTTAAAACAAATATCATAATGCTTGATTTCCTATTTGAAAATATTCAGTACTATCATAGCAATGTTCACACTCCTTTAGAGTCAAATATAAAAGTTCGGGAATGTCTGGATTATGTGTGAAGCTCTGATTCCATCATCCCTGCACCCAACGCAATGTGCTTCGTTATTTTTTCTCTTTCCTGTCCACAAATTTCCTCATCTTCATTAATCCACAGGCTGAGGTATTTCAAAACAGAATGAACTAATTTTTCAAAATTAGTATGTCTTACCTGCCTTATGTCTCTCTATCATCTGTTTGTTTTTTTTTTTTTTTTTTTTTTTTTTTTCCTAAAATGCTGATTAAAATATTCCACTCCCATTAAGACACCATGAAAAGTCAACTGTTAGAGAAACGTATTCTATAGCCTTGAATAAACCCTACGAGGGTGGGAAAAATCTTCAGAGCAGGTGCCATACTGTTTGTGGGAAACAAAGTATGGAGCTACACCCTAAAGACTGAGGGAAAACCAGAGCACTGTAATATATATCATCCCCTATACACACAGCAATAAAGCTTGCAAGTGTTACCCATGGAAATATTTAGTAGCAGAAAAGTAGAACAACAGTTTTGAACTCATGTTCTATGTATGCTACTAATCTCAATTAATTATTAAGTAGTGCCTAAAGATTACAAACATTAGCTACCATAAAAGCTGAGTATCTTTCAGGCCTTTTTCCAGATCTGCTTTTCCTTTGCACTTAGTCTGCCCCTTCCCTCTGCCCTGTTACATCCCAGTCCAATCATCATCCTCTGCTCCAGCTATTATTTTTGGACTGTTCACAACCAGTTTGAGCATTCCCTCCTCAAGATGCTCAGGTACCAATTACTTGTCCTATAAGAAAAATCATACCTTACATTAACAAAGAGGTTATTTCCTTTAAATCTCATATTTCCAGAAACAGATGATGATAGTGTCAGCTTTGTAATAACGCTTCACATTCACCTATAATGTAGTCCAACCTGGTGCATGCATCTTGTTTAGACAATTGAGTAATTACCTATAAAATTTTGGCCCATGTTAAACACCAGTGCAATACCCCAGTGTGGCAAGTTAACCTTGGTTGGTCTTCAGGTGCTTCTCCACTCACACTTTCACCCCCTCTTCTCAACTGGACAGGGGAGTAAGAAAGATGAGAAGTCTTGTGGGATGAAAAAGCTTGTGGTAAGGGCAGGAAGACAGCTCATGAGTTACCGTCACAGACAAAACACAAATCAAAATGAGGAACTTAATTTAACTTATTGCCAATTAAAAAAAGCAGTACTTGGGTTAAAAAATTGTGCCAAAAGCTCTTACATACTTATTAATATAAATCATCGTTTTCTAATAAAAGAGAATTTTCTCACTTGCAAGCCAGTCATCCATTATGTTTCTCTGTCTTTTGTTTCCTTAACTGTAAAAACGGGCAGAAGAATAAACAAAGTATATTTTTAGTAATAGTTATCAACCAGGTCAGTTTATTAAATCTCTACCTATGTGACCAGGATGTGGTAGTTGTGCAAAGTTACAAATGCTGGAAGACAAGAAAAAGGTCAATGCTTGGCCATCAGTAATAAGAATACAGGCTCTGAGAGTTGCTGCTGGGGGGTAGAGAAAAATTGTTATAAAAATACAGTTATCTTACAAGTTGTAAGGGACCATAAAGTTATTAAGGTAAAGACAACTGCGATTAGAATGAAGACAGTTGAAAAGAAAATAGAAAATCGAATCAGAGGAGAAACTGATGGCTCTTCCCAGAATCTGGAAATATTTGAAGAACATTGAAGACCCAGCGGACTTTGAGGAGTAGTGAAGAAATCAGTGATCTGCAGGCAAAAATTCACTAGTTTTTCATAGAGTATTTACTGTACTTCACAACTATTATACTTTATAAAATGGCCTTTCAGAAGATGGTGGTACTCTCCTCAATTGTCATGACACCCCACGAATAAACCATATTGTTTTATTGTATTTAATGGTACTCCAATAACAAAACATATAAATACACTGAAAGTGCTGCTGTGTTATTAGCATTCTTCCTACATACTTATATGCATACTTATACTGCATACTTATATGCAATTCAACTTTAACTATCCAGTCTCTTCATAAATCAGTTCACCAGAACGCAGAAGAACAAGTATCTAGCATTGCCAAATAACAGTTTTTAACAGTATCTAATTAACCACGATCATCTGCTGAGAAAGGTGTAGCAACGAGATTCCCATTCTTTAAGAAACAGATCCTAAATACTATCCCCAGCACAATACAATAAGGTGCAAATACTGTAAAATTCCTGTAACTAGAGTTTTTATTAGCTGCCTCTACAGTATGTTCAGAAAGGAATGGTTCACATTATATCTACTTGACTTAGTTTACACTAGGTATCTCCAGAGTTGCAAACTTATTTTAAACAGGAACTTGAACTAGTTTGTGTACACTTCAGACCTTCTCCATCCTTCTTACTATTTCTGTGATTTATTCATCACATACCATCACCAAAGAATCCTATCCCTTTGTCTGAAACCAGGGGACAGAGAGAAGCTAGAAGAAACAGGGTTGAATATATAGAGCCCTACCTACAAGCTATTCATCACTGAGGTTGGTGCCTCGGAAGAGTTCATCAATCCCAAATATTTACTTTAAAAAATACCACTGCAGCACCTTTAACACACGTGCCCAGAAGGAGATCCATGTTATCTAGACTATGCAAATTGAAAGAAACATTTGTGTCTAACCTACAACAAGGACACAAAGTATTGACAACATAGGACAATGCAAAAGCTTTCTTTATTTGTAGCCTAATCAAAACTTTTTACTAGGGTTGTCTTCTCCTTTACAAACAGCTGAGATTAAATAGTCAGGGAAAAAAAAAAAAGCAAACCTCTTCTACATGAAGACCAATTAAACAACTGACAGCAATTTATTACTTACTACAGATAGCAACTTTTTCCTCCATGAGACATGAAATGAAACATGCCATGTACTTATAAACACAGTTCTTTGACAAAATCATCTGCATTCACATGCTAGCAAAGCTCAAGCAGCCTGGAACACGGTGTGGACATTACTATTGATTATTACTATCATGATGCAGTAAAGAATGATGAAATAAGAGATTCTCATGAACCAAAATGTAAAAGTTAATTTCTATCTGTACCCTCTTTGATGTATTTCTGATTTCAGAATTGAACCTTAGAACAATGGTCTCTCCTTTAGAAGTCCAAGCTTGCTCATTTGACATGCAGTCTTAGGTCATTCCCCAAATAGTTTGAGGAAAGTTTGAGGAAAGCATGGGTGACTTTGACCCTGTAGACAACTTCCCCCTTTTGATCTTCTACTCCCTGCTGCTCCCTATCCTCTCCAAATACACAGTAGCTGGCTCCAGCCCAGCAGCTTTTTGAGGTCTGGGTTAAATAGTCAGAAATGTAGGAGAACTTCCTGGATCTCAGTAATTAGCGCATTATTTCTTTCCAGTCATACAGAATAAATGTCGATTCACTTTATATTTAGGGTTAGTATTTACAGACATCTTTATGCACTACAGAGCTGAAGATTAGAAAGAAAATAAGCTCACTAATATGAAGGGGAAAAAGGGGAGGAGAACCTAAGCCAACTTAAACCTGAGCTAGTGCCTCTCTGTGCAGTTAAGAGAGAAGCTGTTATGTCCAGCTGAACAAACAACTAACAGACAGAAATTCTGAATAGCAGCAGCAGTTAATAAGCTTATTTTAAAATATAACACATTCATTTCAATCCCTATGGAAAAGGTAATCACCAATGGACTTGGAACAGCACCAGCACTAGTTCGGCAGAGTCATTTCCTTTAATAAATACACTGCCTCTCTCAAGCAGAGGAGTGAATAGCACGGTTCAGTTGCTATTGGGCTGCTCACCCCACCTTGAAATATTTGTGTTGGGGTCGTGCTGTTCAATGAGACATACGTTCCTGTGCCTAAGTTCTGTTGAGGTCAAACTATTTTCTTATCTTGCTCTGCTTCCCTAAAGAGAAGTTAATTACATGGGTTGAAAGCAGCAATAGCAGTTTTCCACCATGCCTTTCATGTCCAATGATCTGAAAACACACTACCTCCCTCTGGCTCTGGGGCTGAACACTGAATTTCACAGAACACCACAGTTTATGGTTAAAACACAAAGCAGTCTGGATAGAAAATGAAAAACAAAACAAAAAAAAACCAGCTGTGTGTGACAACTTCTTATTCCATCCTGTATTTATGATAAAGCAAGGTTCAGCCTCTGTTTGTTTTTACACTACATGTGTCTGCATTGCCTTACAGAGATCACATGAAAATCCAATCTTTAAACTCTGTCAGAATTCATAAACCTCAGGATTCAAACAATACAAGCTTTGCAGAGGTTTAAAATAATATTAAACAAAGAAGCAATTGATAGAAATAATAAGAAAAAAATAGAATTAAAGGAAGGGGAGAAAAAGGTTTCAGAACAGTCCTTGTTCAATTACTAACATTTGCACACAAAACATCTATTTGCAAGCACAGCTTTTAAAATGGGCATGCATGGACATAGGAGATGGACGTACAGAATAGTAACTGAATCCTATGTATAAAATTACTGAGAGCTAAGATCACACGCTCAACTACAAAGGCCTAAAAACTGCACCAAAAGCTGTCTGTATATGCATTCCATGGTATAAACAACTTGATGGGGAAACATTGTTATGATACTGCTATTAAAATTCAGAATTATAACATAATACTCCCACTGGAAGGTTTCTGAAAAAGAGTACAGAAGTCTAGGCACAACCAATAGCATGGCAAGTTATACAAGTCTTAACTCTGAAAGAATTAAAAACTCTAGAAAGAAACAAAACAAACCATTCTTGAAGGTTCCTTGACAGATTACAATGCTTGTGAATCACTTTCTGAAACACAAGAAGCTGCACTGTTGCAATGAAACTGGGCAACGTGTTTCAGAAGGAACAGAACTGTAAATATTGATCTGAACTGTTTTATTTCACAATGTCTTGCAGAACAACAAGCTTATGGTTGAAAGTAAATCCCTATCAGAGGGAAACACGCTATATGTGAAGGAAGGGCTAACAACAACTAAGACCAATATATCAATATCAGGATTCTCCACACGTATTTGATGGAGTAGCTCTTCAACATTGAACTTCTGATCAGAAATAACTAAGGTAACCCTTATGTATCTTTTTAGTTTCCCAGTTTCATTCAGCATAGTTGTAATGTTGGGAAGAAGCCAGATCAATCCTCACGTGTCATGCATTTCAGGATGTTCACTTTTCAGCTGAGAATCACGAACAGACTCTTTCTCAAAAAGAACCTCCCAACTGCTGTCAGGCATTCACCTTCTACACATGAAACCATGGAAAGGAAAAGATACAAGGATTTAGAGACTATACCACATCTAAGCACAAGATTCAGGAATGGTTTCAGATTCAAGTTGAAATAGAACATGGCAGGCCTAAAAGCTTTCAATCTTAAAAGAGCAGCTCCTCTTTTAAGAGGAAAATATCACAGGATCACAAAAATAGGCAGTGGAAAGGATAGAGCCTTAAAAGACATGAATACTTAATGCAAGAAGGCAGAACCAAAGATAACGTCCTAAAGAAAAAGTCAAAAAGAGACTCTTTCAAACACTGCTCAAAATAGAGCAATTAAAATGTGACAGTAGAACATTTTAAACAAGTACTAAGGAGGGGAGACTGAGGAAAATTCTCAGAAGAGGACTGCAACTGCTCTCATGGAGATTATCCACACTGCATATAACAGTAACATCCAACCCAAGTGTCCTGAATATATCGAAGGAAGCGTATTTGTGAGGTAACAAAGTTAAGGGTGCTCAAAATTCTTTAAATGGTTATTTCCTTGTATCATACATTCTAACAGATTCTTACCAGTTTGGAAATGACCACTGTGCTTTGCATTGCGTTCTTTCCTCCAAGAGAAACAAATTTTGCAAGCTAATCATCACCAGCCAGCTTCCAGAACTGAGCTTTTCAGCATCAGAAAGGATAGCTGGCAAGAAAGAAGACAAAAAGGTACTAAGGGGGAAAAGAAGTAATACATTGTTAGTGTTGCAGAGCCACTGCTAGGCACGCAATGGTGGAAAATTATCTGAATTCTTTAAATGCAATTTTATTTTAATTTTGTGAGTGAAATGTTACAGGAGAAAAAGCTTGCTGCCAAACTATACAATAACATGTACACTCATCATTAATTCAAGAAGAGCACCAGACAGAATCAAAGAACAAAGCAAGTGGTGATAAAAAAAAAAAAAAAGTTAATTTTAATTCCTCATTAGTTGTCAAATCAGTCTGTTAGATGGGATGGAAGATGCTGCGCAAATACTTCAAACAAACACAGAGTTGAACTAGCAGCTCTGTGAAGAGCAGTCAGTAACATCACCTGGCACAACAATTCCATCCTGTGCAGCAGGCTGAGGTCATCCCAATCTCTTACAAAATCCCAAGAAATATTTGGTTTGTACCCAATTTCTCCCCAGGGCAGATCACAGTTCAATTTCAGCTACGTAAGCAGTAATCCTCTTCCGAATATCTACAGACAAATAAACTGTGCCTTTTAAATTCTACTAATCCATAAAAATACAGTCTGCAATTAAAAACGTAACGTGGCTTTCAATACTCAGAGTAAACTCCTTATGTAATGAGTTACCCAACAACTCAGAAGAAGAGTCTTCTTCACATGATGGGTGCCAAGAAATGAATGACAGCAGAATTAGTTTAGACAGAAATAGTACAGGTCAGTGTTAATTTAGGACAAAGACAAATCCTTTCAAATTTCCTTTGAAAAAGGAAAGCAGTTTGACCTCTGCCAGTGGTCATTATACCTCTACAATGAATTTAACAGATCAGGTGGTCTAAGAACTTCTTGTCTGCTTCAGTGCAAACTCACACGTGCTAGCTGTCTTAAGCCAATCCAGACAACTTTCTGATGAATAGTTCAAAGGCTACTTATTATCATTAACTTGGCAAACAAATTGCATAACAAGCAACACTGGAGGCAATTTCTTGTGCTATTCCACCTCAAAATGCTACAGAGGTCTGCCTCTCCCGTCAGGATCTCAAGGAAACAAAGAGAAGGGAAGCAATATCTGAGGAAAGCCATGAAACTTCGTAGGATGAGCACTGGGTAATACAGCAGCTTACACCCAAACCTTCAAGATTACGCATCCTAAGAGTATAAGGACTTCAGTTCTCCTGTTCAGTCATCTTTTCAGAAAGGCAGACAAGAGCTCTTCAAGGACTAAAAACAAACTGCACACGAAAACACATGCCTAGAAGCAGACTAGATTTCTGCAAGGTCTGGGGCAGGGGTCAAGCAACGCCTCCTTGAGATGGCCCGGAATTGCAGTGCCTCACTGACTGTTGTTCCTTCACTATTCAGTGTTGTACAGTGCACTGAGAGTGTTAAAGTTTACCAGAGATTTCTAGAGCAACTACTCCAGTTTTTTTCCTCAGCACTTTTCAGTAAGACAAAAAGTTGAGTTGACATTGTGCAATATTTGCTATGTGAGCAAACCCTATTGCTACGTGATAAAGGCACCTTTCTCCCAACTGGGAGAAGGGACAGAGAGTACCGGGTTCCTCCCACAAGTGTGGAATTATTGCAGACTAAGCAAAACAACACTCACAGAGCTCGGCTGTTCTTTCTTAGTTATCCATCCACTGCTGTCATAAACTTTCAAGATGCAATAAAACTTAACAGCGGATTTACAAAACAAATCATTTTATGTCATCTGCCTCACAAAGCATTCACAATTCTAATTTCCACCCCTGTGATAATGAAGCCTGTCACTCTTTAAAAAGGGTATTAAAGAAAAGCAGTTAAATGGAAAACATCTTAACTGAAAACTTCATTCCCCAGAACTTATTTCACATACCACACACGGTTTAAAACACCTTCTTGTTTGTTTGTTTAAAGAAAAAAATCTTTGCTTTTAATTTTTGAGATTCTTTCACACAAAGAAAAAAATCACAGCTAGGATACTATGTCATCTAGCCCAATGACACTGGAAGGAAAAAAAATTATTCGGTGGCTTTTTTGATTTTTTTTTAAACAGCAACTGAAGGATAGAACACATGAAATAGACTGCAGTGAATAGAGAAGCATCTGCATCTTTTTCTCTCTTTTGACTCTTTTTTCTTCCTAGCTCTGCCAAACCGGACTCCAAAATCCCTTTTCTTGAATATGTGCCCTGAAAATATACCCTAGTGCTAATTTATATTCTGGCTCACTCCTTCATATTTCAGCTTTAGATATCTGCCAAGCCCATCTCTGCTTTTAAATCAAGTCACCTCCCGCTATTAAGCGTCAAGCTCACACATCTTTTTTGTGCAGAATAGTGCCTGACACTGGTACTGCACAGAAGTCTGAAGTATTCCTTGATAGTAGTCTCAGTCCTAGTGGAATTGTCTCAAAATCATTCCAGCCAACAGCAATCTCTTGAAAAATTTTGGCTTTTAAGCTGCACTGACTTGAAAAAAAATTATCCAATGTTACCAACAACAACAAAAAATCTGTTAGCTATCAATGTCCAGTCACACGCATATAAGTATCTTTTAAAGTGAATCAGTGCTGAACCAAGTAAAAGGCTGTGAAAAAAGACAGCTTAGACATTGTTTTAACCCTCCAACAACAGCACCAACATCCACTACATCCAACGTGACAAGGGCTTTTCTGAGTAAAAGCAGCTACTTCAGCAATACAAGATTATTAAGTAGCACTTTGAGCTTTACTGTTTTTTTTCCACCTTGCTTATCTAGACAATTTGAATTATATCTTCTTTTGTGATACTTGCTCATTCATTTCAAATGCATTTGGTGCAAAATCAGATATTGTCATGTGATAATAAGGAACAATCTTTTAGGAATTGGATTCCTTCCCAAATGTTCATTTGACTTTTGCAGGCAGGACCTTACACTCCACCTGCTATGTGCACTGGTATCAAAGAATAGTTTTGTAGGCCTGGATGTGTGCTCAGACAAAAGGGAAAAACTTCATTGGAGCTCATGTGATCTGAAATGAAAAATGTAATTATCTAGAGGTGAAGGAAAGATCGCTTTCTTCTGTTACCTACTTTTAAACATTTCTGTCAACAGGGAGCCATCCACAAGTTCCCATTCTAATAAGAAATGAAATGCAAAACATAAAGATGACAATGCAAGATGAGAAATTAGGATGAAGTGTATTGACAAGACTACATGGATTACACAGGCTGTTTAATTATTTACTAGGTTTCACAGCACAGAGTTCAGTACAGGTTTAGAAAATAACTGCCTTCTTAATAGGCCCTGATAATTTTCCTTTTGTGAGTAGCAGCTGGAAAATGTTCCACAACATATTCACTGAAGTCCCCAAACAACAAGATGTGTTCTATCAAGTCAAACAGGTCACTCCTGCTTTTCAGCTAACCTGTCATGAAATATGCATGAGCCACAAAAAGGAGAAACCACCACAAATGATGAAAGGCATTGCATCCAACAAGTATGAACTTCAGACCAGATTTTAAAGGCCATACTATAATTCCAGCATTAGTTTGTCACTAAACATATGTTTTCTACAACAGACTGCCATGAGACTGATAAACTTGGCCTAAATTCCCAGGCTTTTTAGAAGAAATTTCTTGAGGTAACACAAACATTGTGCTACTCAGAAACACAAGTAACTGAAGAATTCAACTCTTAAAAACTCGCCTATGCATCAATTTGCAACATCCCACTGACTTAAAAAGGTTTGACGTTCTTGACCTGAATCACATTTGAAAGATATCTAGACTATGCTATCAAAAAACACAGCACCAAACTACTTTAAAGAATCTTCAGCTGTCCCCTTTACCCAGTTGAGGCCTCATGAGGGCAGAGTAGAGGAAACAATCACCTCTCTTGCTCTGCTTGCAACCCCTTTGTTGATGGAGCCCAGGACACTGTTGGCCTGCCAGGCTGCAAGAGCTCGTTCCTGCTTCACATGAAGCTTCTCATGCACCAGAACTCCTAAGCGTTCCTCAGCAAGAGGCTGCTCTCAATGAGCTCTTCTCCTAGATTGTACAACCCAAGCATAGTACCCTGAACTTAGCCTAGTTGAATCTCATTAGGTTCAGATGGGCCCACTTTTCAAGCCCATCCAGGTCCCTCTGAGTGTCTTCCTTCTCTTCTATTGTGTCTGCTGCACCATCAGCAAACTTGCTGAGGGTGCACTTGATCCCACTGCCTATGTCACTGACAAAGATACTGAAGAACAGCAGTCCCGAGACAAATCCCTGGTGGATATCATTCATGGCCAGCCTCCACCTGGACATAGACCCATTGACCACAACCCTTTAGGGGCTGCAACCATCCCCCCAATCTTTATTCACTAAATATTCCAGCCTTCAAATCCGTATATCTCCAATTCAGAAATAAGCATGTGGTGTGGGACCACGTCAAAAGCCTTGCACAAGTCCTGTCAGACAACATCAGTTGCCCTTCCTTTGTCCGTCATAGAAGACCACAAGGTTGGCCAGGCATGATCTGGCACTTGGTGAAGCTGAGCTGTTTGCCTCAATTGTTTCTTCATCTCACATATGCACCAACTTTGCTTCCAGATCTGCTTCCAGATCTTCCCAGGCACAGAGGTGAGGTTCACCAGCCTGTAGTTCTGTGAGTCTGCCTTTCATCCTTTCTTGAAAACGGGAATGATGTTTCATATTTCCAGTCACCAGAAGACCACCTGCCTGATAGCCATGACATTTCAAATATGATGGAGTGGAACATCAGCCACAGTTCCTTCATGACCCTAGGATGCATGCTGTCTGGCTCCATAGACTTGTACACATTCAGCCTCATGAAGCAGTCTCTGACTTTTCCACTCCTACACTGGAAGAGATTTTGTTCCCCAGGCCCCTGTCTGAAGGTTCAGGGATGTGAGTGGCATGAGAAGTCTGACAGCCAGTAAAGACCAAGGTTAAGAACTCGCTGAGTACCTCAGCCTTTACACTCTTGTTTATCAGAGGGGTTACAGTCTCCTTGGCCCATCTCTTTTGACCAGTGTACCTGTGGAATCCTTTCTTGTCGTTTTTCACAACCCTCATTAAGTTCAGTTCCATCTGCATCTTGGCTTTCCTGACCCTCTCTGCACAACCAGAAGATATCTCTATATTCTTCCCAGGCCACACACCTGCTTCCACTGCCTGTACATTTCCTTTTTATCCCTCAGTTTAACCAGCAGGTCCCTGTTGAGCCATACCAGTTTCCTGTGCCTCTTTTGCTTGATTTCTTACACTAGAATGGAGAGCTCTTACACCCCCAGAAAGATATCTTTAAAGAGCCACTAGATCTTCTCCACTCCTTTGTCCTTAAGAACAGTTTCCCGGGAGAGCACATTCAGTAATTCCTTAAAGAGATGAAGATCAGTACTCTGCTCTTTGCTAGGCTCATATTACTTGAGATCATGAACTCAACCAAGGCATAGTCACTACAGCCTAGTCTGCTTCCAATCTTAGCCTCTTTAATGATCTCCTCCTGCATTGGTGAGTGACAGGTCTAGTAACGCTTCACCCCTGGTTGTTTTGCGTAATAGCTGGACCAGGAAGCTCCCTCCCTCACTAACTCTCTTTTCTGGGTAACATTCAAAATTCAGCTTATTGAGCAGAAAAGGCATGGCATTGCTCTCATAGAGAAAGCAATTAAAAAAAAAAACCAAACACATTCTATTCTCTTGCAATAAAACAGCTGATACTATAAATAAAGAAAATCCAGCAGAAAAATATTTTTCTAGCACAGATCTACATGTCTGTTCTTGTGGAAATAAACTAGAATTCAGCAGAGTGTGTATAATAATTAGGCTTTTAGACTGGAAACAATTAGTATGAAAAAGACAGATAGGTCAATCATAAGTTAGTGTCCAATACTTCCCTTGCTTGACACAAGATATTGCTTGGTGTCACACTATTCTGTGTTAACAAGCAGGAGTTGGGGCACCTAGCAAAGAAACGAAGGGACAACTTTGGCTGTACCGTGTTTTTTTTCCACCCATGAGCACCAGAGAAAATGCATCTTGCAACACCCAGCAAAAGAAGGTGCAGAGATGGCCAGTTCAGCTGCCATGAACCTTGTCAGGATATTGCACACACTGCTTGTGGATGTTATTCATCAACCTCACTCAAAGTTCAAAGTTGCTCAAGAGTATCAACCAAATACTTCCTTACCAACATAGTTCACTTGTTCCATAACCTGAAAGCACATGTTCATGTTATTGTGCTTGAATTTCAATGGGTAACATTTCTTTATAGAAGCCCAGTGTTCACACAGCGCAACAGTACACCAGTTCTAGTTGGCACTACAAGATTAAATGACTAGCTATGCCATTCACTGAGTCAAGCCTTTGCAGTTTTGATGACAAATTACAAGGTACGAAAAGAAAAATCAGATGCACAATGATTCACATTCCAGAGCTGAACCACAGTGTTCCTACTTCTTCCAGACAGATCTCTTCTCCTACATGATAGCAGCACAAAGGAATGCCATCTTTATTTTCACTAGAAGACAGATTATTTTCACTGGAGAGAAAATTGAGAAACAGCAGTTCTGTAATATCAACTCACAAGTACTTCAGTTCATAATTCTGAAATCAAACATCTGATACTTCTCAAATACTCAAACCACAGATGCTTTATCCAGTTCTCAAAGTAAAAGAGCTTTCAATTACACAGTGTATCTGGATTCAGGTTTCATTAGTGGATAGAGGATATGACTTTTTTTTCTTTTTCTTTTTTTTTTTTCCAGTTGAAATACAAATACACATTGAGAATCTTTAAGTGACCTAATGAAAAACACAGCAAACCATAACAGAGAGCATTAGAAAACTTTGTATCAAAGCAACCACAATCTACAGGACATTGCCTTAACATACAATCCCGCACAGCAATTTTAGCTCCTGTATCAACAGGTTTTGAAAAGGTTTATCCCCATGATGGTCAAATATTTCTAACTTGAAGCAAGTGGCCTGGGTTGCTTGTCAGCATCTCATCTCTGATCTGCAGAACCTGAGCATTCTTCATTTTTACAGAGTGATCAGTTACAGTTCCAACTTTCAGCTTTGCTTTTACTTTTAACATGATCTGTTCCTCAGAACTCTGCATCAGGAGTGAATACACATGCATCCAAGGACATTAAACATACCAAGAACTTCATTTTTGACTAGGGAATTGTGTATCTGACTTCAGACATTAGCAACCCAACACTATTCTTCTAGAAAAAACAGACTAGTAAAAGCTTCAAATCTGTTTTTCTAAATATCTATTATATGACAGCTTTTATTAAGTCGTGTAGAGGAAGTCACTGAATGTGTCTTGAACTGGGTTTATTTAAGGGAAGTGACCCCTCTGTTCCACCCTACTCAAAAGTTTAGCAGGAACCGATAGCCGATCTCGTGCATCCAGCACAGTCAAATGCATGTACATGCATTTGTGTGTTCTGCCTACGTCTTACAGACTTTCCATCTATTTATTGAACTTTCTTTTCTTGTTTTATTTATTTAAGCTCTAGAGATGCATCACAAGTATTTCACAGGACAACCCGATAAGGCAACTGCACTGAGCTCTGCAATGATGGAAAACATTGCAAAGCTGCCACAGCTGCTTCTCCTGTCTATTTTTTTTTAATGGAGTGCAGCTGAAATGCAGCTGGAACACAGCTGTAGGCTTTTATTTCCCAAGTCTGCACTAAAATAACAGCTACAGCTTGATCATATGATAATTACTTCTGAATTAGAGCCCTGGGTTTGAGACATTACACACAATTAGAAATTAGCCAAGAGCCTGAGGATGACAATAAACACAAGGCTGAAAAGCTTGGGTTTTGGACATATTCCTTTTAAGCATTTGTTTGTTCAGTGCATTCTTTCATGAGTATCTCAGTAACAACATCAATGTGTTGCTCTTCCTGAGTGCTTCCAAAACACGGGGCTGAAAAAACACCCAACAAACGCTTGTACTTCTGTACACAAAAATTATAATATGAGGCTGAAGGGACCTTGGACTTAATTTTGAGAGGTAATAAAAGTCACCATCTAGTGGCTAGCCATTTTATGCTTACGAACTGCAGGTTTCACAAGTAACTAATAAACAGAAAGCAGTTACTCTCCCTCACTTTGCTATGTAATGAAAACACTGTCTTAATGAAAAGTATGGAAAATATGTTGAGCTGGACAAACACAAAGGTTAACTGTAAGATAACTTAGTGAAAAAAAGAACAGTTTCATTAATTTCACCTACTCTTTCTGCCCAGAGAAATGCATTAATTATTTAATCAACCACACAGAAGAGATCAAATTTAGTTTCATATAACCCTACTTGTTTTAGCAGTAATATTTGTTTTAGAAATATTTCACAGCAGATTAATTTGGTCAATACATAGTAACCAACTGTAGCAAAAGTATATCAACATCTACCTCAAAAGGAAGTGAGATTTGTAACTCATTTTGTGAGGTGAACATTTCTTCCTGTTCTTCAGAATTTTTTCCTGTAAGCATATCTTATCCAGCAACTTATAAATGTGAATCTAATACCAGAAACTGGACAAGAAAAAACACAACCACTCGTCGCTGACCCACTCTGACCATGACATTCATGAAATATCTGTATCAAGTAATTTTTAAATACTCTATCACAAGTAAGCACAGCAGAAATGAGGTGACAATGACAAATTCCGCTTATCTTAACATAAACCACCACTTCATAGAATAAAAATCATTTAGAAAAAATATTTCAAGATGAAACATTTTTGGCAGACTTCAGATCCACGCAGAATAAACTTCAGACTGATATGCAAAGGAGCAAGACAAGTTTGATGACCTCATAGCAAATACACTATCACATTACAGAGTACATTCAGCTAACAGCTATTTAATACTTAACTTTCTGGAGAGGAGGACAGGGTCCCATTTTACCTAAGACAAAAATGAGCCTCAAAGAAACTATTTTGCTGGTCCCTCAACCTTTAAAAATTAACTTTTGATAGACAGTTTAAGCCCTAGGATCCAAGCTACTATAATTTTCATTTGAAAGTCAATCATTAATCAAACAAGTATGTTAAGATATCCCTTTAAAACATCAAAATATGTAAGAGGTCACTTCATCAATCCTGAATATTCATCCTTTTACAGCAGGTGTTATCACAAAGCTGGGGGGAGGCCCGACCGCGCCCCCACAACACTGGAGATGGGGGAGATGATGGTATTAAAAAAAATAAAAAAGACTTTTTCACATAAAAAAGTACTCGAGTACAGTAGGATTCTGTTAGCTTCAATGACTCTGATGTTACTTTTTTAATTTATTATTTGAATTTTAAAGAAAACAGTCCACGATACTTTTGTTTACACTTTCTCTTTAAAAAATTCTTATCCACCAACGTTATCCTGCAATGTCAAAACAGACTTCTTGATTAAGGACTCCAGTTGCTCCCACCCAGCATAACTTCTGAGTTATTAACACCAATCTCCAGCCAGCCCTTTTCCAGCAGCTGTGCTGCACTTCATTGTTATGTAACTCTCAAAATCATTTCAAGTTCTGCGTGTGAATGACCAAATAAGTGATTCTTGCTGGCTTTAGAGATACAGCCAAGCTTTATTACAAGCATGTCATGCTTTAGTCTGAAACCAGTCACAGCAGCCTCCCAAGTGATAAACAAAAAGGCAAAATCCTAGTTAAAGAAAGATAGGTACTTTGCACCACTACTTTGAAATGACAGTGATGAACAGATAACGGTCAATGAAGAAATGCAACACTGCAAGGCAGAAGGAAGTGCCAAAAATATCTAGAAGCAATCAGTACAATAAAATAAAAATTACTGTAACACCTCTTGTCCATTTTCCAAGATGTGCAAAAAGCAAGGCACATTCATACACATGCACCTAACTGCAAAGCTTGGATAAAAGAACAATGTGATGTTACAAATAGCACTTTAACATGGAGGTTTCTCCATGCAGATATAAAACTTATTTCTTTAGTGGGTTTATGACTTGGAAATCTTGCAAAGATGATCCTGGAAACCAGTGGAAAAGTAGCGTGAGCAAGAGTAGACTGAAAAACAAATGAGAAGGAAAGTGCCTGAGTTTGTTTCCCGTGCTTAAATATAAAACAAACCTAGGCTACTATACCAAAACCTTCTAAGAGGAGCTTGACATAGCATTGCAAGAAGTTTGACACATGCCTGAGCTGATGATGAGTCCAACAGTTCAGATATAAAACTGATAGTTCCTGGCAAGTGGATTATAAAAAATGTTTGTTATTTGTTCATAGTCTAATAGACTGACAGAAGTCAGAAATTAAGTTCATCCACTTAAATTTCTCCAAGGTACATGCTTATATGCTCATGGGATAACAGCAGTTCAGATCTCGACTGCACGGCCTGCAGAATAAAGCCTCCCTCACACCTCAGTTCTGGACACCCAGCAACAGTGGAGATGAAAAGGATGGTGCAAGACACCACGTCAGCTGCATTCCTTCAGCAGCCCAAGTCCATGATTAAAATTAGCACTTAGGAGATGAAAAAGCAGATCTGGAAGATGAGCATACAGAAAATAAGTGATCTTCACTTCTCTCTCAGTGGCCTGTATATACCTGCATTCTCTAGATTCCCTGAGGATAGTGGGAAAAAGGCAGCAGTCATAACACTGCCTTTTGAATAAACTCTTAGATGTTAGCAACACATTTCTGTAAAGCCGAGATAGGTTCTCACTGAGAGTCTCACAGACTGAGAGCAGCCTAAATTCCCCAAGAGGGATCTGTATAACAGCACTGCGCAGAACGCCTAAATTGCTTGCTTTGTGTTGGGCTGGGTATCTTGGAAAAACAGTTCCTCAGGAGTTGATGCCTGCTACCTTCTCAGGCCCAGCACTGAGACAAATACATGCAGACACAGTTCAGAATCAAGTGCAAAGATGAACTACACCTCTTCCTTCTGCATATGAACCATAGGCTTTGATCCGAATGTGGTAAATGTTTCTTTCTTGAAGGAGAGCATTACTAAAATATAGTGTTATACTCTAATAACTTGATACAAAACAAAACAGTTATGAGTACAGTAAAGAAAAGAACTATAGAGTTCCTTTCATATGAGTAATCACAAACTATTCACAAAAGAGATCGGCGAAGTGGGCCTTAAATCATTTATTTGTTTCAATGTTCCCTCTCTCTCTCTCTCATGTTGTGTATATAAATATAAAAAGGCCCCCATAACTATTTATTAAGCAAGAAGATTAAAAGCAAGCAGTTCAATGAACCTTAACGATTACCAGAGACAGCATAATAACGCTGCAGGAACAGCTAGAGTTTCCTACTGAAGGCACACTTCATTTTTTTTTCTGGACCTTTGGATATATTCTCATGATATAAACATTTCATGTAACAGCAACCCCAAAGACATGGGCTGAGCTGTAACTTCACCTCTCTGGAGGGTCTCGATATCCCCCTGGTGGCAGCTCTTCCACCCTGGCAGGCGCCAGGGGACTCCAGTTCTTATCATCGTTAAAATGGCATTTTCCCACATTTACACAGCTGTCCCATTCAGGAGGCAGATCTTGAAATGTTTTTGAACACTACTCTGAAATTTCCGTGCTTCTCTGTTCTAATAAAATATATTTCTTTTCCGTAGGCATCAAAAGCCATGGCTAAAAGTCACAGCAGTTTTCTTAACAAACATGTTAAAGAGCTATTGCTTCCCATTGCACAAGGCCAAGGGCCAGACATTCAGTTCCATTACAAGCACCCTACAGAAACATATAAAAACACTCATAAAAATGCATTTGTTTATATGGCAGAGATATGAATGAATTAATACCCTAGACAGAAACTACCACAATATTATTAGAGTTTATTCAACCTGCAAGAATTTTATCGACTCTTAAATCATGTCCCCCTTCCTTCTCTCCTCCCCACATGCATCAATAGGCTCTTGTGTTTTGGTCTGCAAATATTTAAAGTGGTGTGTCAAGTCCTGCTGCAGAAGCCTGCTGCTCATGCCATGCTATGAATAACAGACTGAAAGAAGGGAAAACAGTTCCTAAATCAAATTACGACTCTTGGGGATAAACACATTTCCAAATGATGTAATTATAACAATATGTCACACTCTGCTGAAGACCTCATATAACATTAAAATAAAGAATGAGTGGGTAGGAAATATAAGCAAAGGATGACATAATATTGTTCCATGCCAGTTTCTGCCTGTTTTCAATCAGGCTAAACATCAGAAAGTGACTTGGGGAAAACAAAAAAATCTCACTGACAATCAAGGGGATTTCTGTTTAAGTAGAAGGCCTGCGCACCGAGGTCACATTTGACCTTGCAATATAAATAAAGAAACCCTAATGAAGTGTGTACAGAGCATGGGAAAGACAAGCAGGGGCATGTCAAATCCCAAATAAACACACCAATGTGACTTAAGACATGACTGGAGAAAAGTTTATTATTTTATTTCTACCCCAGTATACATTTAATGCCAGTAAAAACTGCTGCATCACAAGCTCTTAATTTAGACCATTTTAGACACAAGGGAACCTTGGATAGTTAATCCTAAACATGCTTGCACTAAATAACTCAAACGAGCTGGCAGAAAACACATCTCAAACTCAGCTAAATGCTTGGTATGCACAAGCGAAACGAGTTGTACCTGGTTCAGACCTGAATCCTTGCTACAGCAGTAAATCGCATTATCAGCATATGAAGTGAAGTCACTTGATCATATCAAAACTAAATAAACCCCATTGTGGCTTTGCTATAATCCCCTTATGAGAACTCTGTGCATCATTATTTACCCAACTGTTATGTGGGTGGAAACAGGAGATGTTCACCTCTGGCAAAAATGTGTGCAACTTTTCCCAAGCCAATAAGTTGCACCTGCTTATACCCGCACCGAAGCCTGCCTGTGATGTCAACAGTGATACTGCCTAGAGATAAAGCAGTTCCTGCTTTGTCAGAAAAATAAGTACTTGAAAATGTGTCAAGTCCTTTGCAAATCCTTCCCATAAAAGGACAGTTTTAGAATAACTTCCATCAGATGAAGGGCTTCTGAGGGCCAGCAACCACGCAGAGAAGTGAGCCCACCCTGCATTCCCCTCTTTCCAGGCAACTCCATTGCAGGCTGGGGAGGGTGGGGGGAGGGGTAGGGTGAGAGCCGTCTCCTGCCACCACAGCCCCTTCCTCTTCCCAGGGCTGAGGGAGGCTTGGCTCAGCAGATAACCACCAGGCAAGAAAGGGATACAAGCCTGTCTGCCTGTTCTCAGGCATCGCTCTAACTGCTGAGCAATCAGCGAGATGGAAGGGAAACCACTGCTAACTAGGAAAAGGAGAGGAAAAGAGAGGGAAAGAGATCACAGACAAACCAGGCTCATTTCCACTGCCAGCCATTCACAAAGTCTTCTCCCTTCAGACTCCCTTTTTCAACTGTACCTTTCCTAGCTCTTCCAAGCTCAGTAAAAATTTTTTCTTCTTTGCTCAGCATCTGAAGTTTCTCCCCAATGCTGCCTTTCTCATATGCAAGAAAAACCACCCAGAAATTCATATATAAGAATATTATAAAATCCACATCACCGCATCCAGTTGCGTTCTTCAGTATTCTGTAACTATCGTTATACTCACTGCATCTCCATATTTTCTCTACTACTCAAATATCTGAGTTTTTTTCATAGTTAGATTTCATTTTAAAATATTTTTTTGCATGCCACATCTATATAATCATCTGAATTATGAAGAAACCATTGACTAAACTTCCCTTGGGTGAAGCTCCCACCCTCCAATCAGGGCATCAAAGGACCACAATACAGCATAAAGCTCACACTATCTACTCCTAAGTACTGCTGACCCACCAGAACTTCCATTCACACAGAAATTGAGGCTGCCCTTTAAATAGGGCTTGGCAAGAAATGCTGGAACTTCTGCACTTCATGACCTTAAAAATACCAAATTAAAAAAAATGCATGGACTCATTCATCTGACATCACTGCCTTGTACTTCTGGGACTTGTCTGTGTTAATGGATCACTTGTCCTGGTTGCAATGAACCAGTTGTCCAGCAAGCTGATGATGGCCAGGAAGACAGGAAGCCTTGCTCAGCCCATTCTGCTTTGACAGGTCAGTGAGGAATCTGGTCTGTAGTGTGGACAACAACAAATAGCACATAGTGCAATTGACATTTCTGGAAATGCATGACCATTATTCTCCTCCATGAGCTGCCAGTGGGAGCCCCACCCATGTGAGCCACTATCTGCAGAGAAATGCAGCCACACCACTAAGCACAGCTCATGGCTACAACAGGAGTGAAAGGGACACACATTTGTTTAACTAGTTGTTCATACTGGAATGCTGACATTTGGAGCCTGTCACAGACATTACTGAAATTCTGCCAAGATTGTGTTCATTCTTCTTTCTTATACACAGAATACATATCCATAGAATCCTGTGAAACAAGGCGTATGCACTGAATCCAAGCCCAAAAAACTGAAAACCAATTCCAGGCTCAGGAAAATAAGACAAAATTATAAATGAACTGTGGCAGTTGCAATGCAAGCACTCTTGCCCTTGCACAGCCCCTGAAGGACTGGGAGGGCCCCATTAACTGCATCTCCTTCTTACCTTCAGGGAATCTGCCACACCAAAGTGAATGCTGTTACAAAGTTAATAATAATTAAGATTACTAAGTTTGGTTGCTTCCTTGTACTTGCTATATTATGACTAGTTAGCATGCATGAAGAGCAGCACTGAAACTTCTAGCTGTGCTGAACATTACCTAAGTGTGTTTCCCAACAGTCTAAACCAAACAGTAGCTCTAATTGTATGGCACTGCTTGTAACAACACACCCCTAAACTCTTTGTTTACAAACAGTCATAGCTTGTACTTTAGGACACAGGACTTCAAAGAGAAGATACTATGCATACTGAAGCTAAAGAGGGAACTTTTAACACTGCTGACTTGAAACATTCATAGGCTCTCTGTTAACGCCGTGGAAGAACAGACACCTCACGCTTCACGCTTGCCACAGAAGTAAATAAAAATGCATCTTAAAAACTATGGTACTGCAACCTACAGAAGGAATTGTTCAACTTTACCCAACTGCAGAAAATCTTCAGAACCTGCAGAATGCAGCAATCTGTGGGAGTTTTTCACTAACACCACCTTTTTTTTTGTTGTTTTTGCTTTAAGATCTTAGCTTAAATATCAAATTCAATTGAAGCAGCTGAATGATACAAGTGAAATCAACAGTTCTAAGAAAATCTGGGGAGCAGTAGGTCACCGTTGACAGAGTTTATCTACTTCTGAAATACATGAAAGTAAAATAAACAAGCTTTTAGTAAAAAGCTAGCAGGCAGTTTCATGACGACAACTTGGAGAATAAAGATAATATATTCATTGATTCAAAAGACAAAATTCAAAGTTAACACATGTCTTAAAACAAAAAAAGAAAAAACCTCTTCTGTAGAAGCAGCTGAATCTTCCTTTAAGTATCGCAAGTAAGAATGTAAGTAAAATTAATTCATAGTCTTCATTATACTAGATAAATACTTATTGCAGCTTAATACAGTATTCCCCAGGTATCTTCCACCACTGAAAACTGTAGACCTGAAATCAGTAGAAGGCACTGGGAACAGACAGTAGACAGGAGCAGTTGAAGCAGAGGGACCTCGTGCTGATTTGGCCGCTGGTGCTGCTTCTAGTAGCAGAAAGCAGAAAGCTGAAGGCATTCAAACTTCTGTTCAACACTCCATGTGCATCTTTTAGAAGTTGAAGATAAGCAGAGAGTAAACCCAAAAGAAATCAAAGCCCTAGTGCTAGCAGTATTTTCCATAATAGTTTCTGCATAGAAAAGAATCTTAGAAAACTACAGCCTGCCAAATTTTCTTATAACAATGTTGTTTTGCCTGCAGCTCCAGGACTCCACACAGCTCTCCTACTATTATGGGAGCTTTCTCAAAAAAAAACAGGTAGGTCCAAATTAGCAAAATCCAAATTAAAAGGAAAAAAACCCCCAATGCAATTTCAGGACAATTTGTCATTGAAGTCAGTTGAAGATGTTTATTCCCCTGATTTGAGAGTGAATTAAGCCACATACTACCTATCGCAACACTGAGAAATAAGATTCTAGAGTAGAATAAATTCACTTTGAATTCCATGAAATGCAACTGATCCCAACTAACATTTTTTCCTGCTAATACTCTAAATGAAATACTGTGTTGACTCACTTTATGTTAATTTCATCACATCTTAAAAGATATAGAGTTTCATCTATGCACATACCAGCTTAAAACCTACTTGTTTCCTGCTTGTGATTTACAGTCCAGAAATCTCTGCAGAGGAGACATGTGACTCCAAGAGATGCTTGTTAAGTAGGCTGTCATACCTGAATTAAATCAGTTGTTCTTATTTGTTTGGCAGCTACTATTGCAAGAAACCAAAAACTCTTCCAGTTGATTGAGTTCCCTCAATAGGGGAGCTGGCATTTCCTCACACAACTCCATCTAAGTGGAACAATAACAAGATCAGGTTCCCTTCTAACAATAGCTCCAGTGTTGTTTGGCATTGCTTTCAAATGTCTCAAGATAAAGGCAAACTTGAGAATTTATGGCGATTTCCCAAGAATGTTTTCTTCAGAAGAAGAAAATCCAAGGATGGTAATAACACAGTGACTTTAAAAAATGATTGCTATTCCCGAGAGATAAAGGATCCTTAGAAATACTACCTTTAGCACTGCTACCTTTCTACTACCATGCACTTAGGAATTCAGCGTTATCATTACTATCATTTTATGGTTGAGGATATTGAATCCAAGAGGATAAATATTTAAGTCAGGTTTGAATAATGATTAAGCGCTACAAGCTAAGCAGAAATGGAGAATCTCAGTTTCCAGGTCTTTTCCACTTCATTATGCTAGAAACTCATCCATTTAATTCAAGAATTTAGTCTGATTTCAGCTACTGGACTGGATATACTACAATATGTAAGCAGTGCTTGAACCTTCAGTATCGACCAGAAACATGTTCATATGCACAGGCTATAAAAGACAAATTCTAAAATGAAGCACGAAGCAAACTCATTGATAATAACAGTGCACAGTTGTACTGGGTTTGGCTGACAGAGTAAGTCTCTCCACAGCAACCATGATGGTGTTGTGCAGTAGACTGGTGACCAGAACAGGGCTGTTAACACATCAGTGGTTTAGCTATTGCTGAACATCAGTCCAGCATCACTTCCCTGTCTGTTACTTACTAGGGTGGCAAAGTGAGAAGACAGGCCTCTACAGCCTTTTTCTATCTATGGTCATAGGGTATGGGCAAGAGGTTGGAAAAAGACACAGCTGGGACAGCTGACCTGAATTGACAAAAAGATAGTTCGTATCATATAATGCTGTGCTCAGCCATAAAATGAAGGGGCAGGAGAGTTTTTTCAAAATAGCTACTGTTCAGATCCTGGGTGGGAATCCATCCACCACTCACCTGGTGATGAGTAATGAGTTTGTATCACTTGGTATAATGGCTTTGTTTTTTTCCTCCATCCAGTTATTAAACCATCTTTATCTCAACCCACAAGTATTTCTCTCTTGCTTTTGCCCTTCAAATTTTCTCCTTTGTCCTTCTGTGGAGAAAGCAATGGAGCTGCCTGCTGTGGCCAACTGCAACAGTGTAGGAAGGATATTATTTGCCTTCAAAGGTAGCTTTTCTCCTGAAAAAGAATACATAAAGGCTACTGCTTATATTAGGGATATCCTTGAGGATAACTACTTTTGTAAGTAATGAGGTTGAACTGTGGTTCTACAAGTCCCTCTTTCAGCCAGGACAGGATCATGCACAAACCAAAAACACAGCTGAGTCTCTACACACACACTGCAAAAAAGCTTCAGCCCCAACTCTTCTCCAACCTCTCACAGGCTCTGGTCAGAGCCGCCCCTCCTTTCTCAAAGCTCATCAAAAGGAGTCAGCAACAGCTCTCAAAGATACAAGAAAGTATTTCAAATTTCCTGAGATTCAAGCCAAGTTCCCAATCTTTGGAAATTAGAAAATTCAAACAACAATAAAAGTTCCAAAAATGTGAGCAAGAAATAAATAAATAATATATTTAAATGATAAATGAAAAAGTTTATTTAAAAAGTGGAATGTTCATAATTAAAAAACCTGGAGGAAGAAAATAATCACAAAAAACAAAAACAAAAACCACTGCTGGCATGCCTCTATAAAAAGGAAATTTGAAGGTACGACTCCTTTAACATAAAGGAAAAATCTCAACTTAACAATTACTGAGGGAAAAAGCATGGTGACAAACATTGCACCCCCCCCG
>NW_024884586.1:21912197-21979412 GCF_019232065.1 Centrocercus urophasianus
GCAGTGTTAAAATTCTTTGGAGCTTAAAAACCAATAAAACCCACACCACCAAAAAAAAAAAAAAAAACAACACAGAAAAACCCTGTTCTGTTAGCATTTATTTTTGTTGGTGTATATTTTTTTATTGCTATTTAAGCTCCAAAGCATTTTACCACTGCACTCCTATTGTGACTGATCCTGACTTCACTGGAAAAGTGGGATGTTGTCTTGTGTTTGACTACAATGAACACTTATGTGTCAGTGGTTCTTCAAAATTACTAAGAAGCAAATAAAAGACCCCATTATTTTATTTCACCCCTCTGATGAACACAAAGCTCCTCAGAACCACAAATATTTATATACCTCTTTCCAATTAAAACATTATGAACATTTATTGGACAGAGACTCCTTATTCCTTAATAGTTCAGTTAGCTCATGTATATAAACCTGATTCTCTACAGATTACAGTTCACTGTTTGCTACACCAAACTCCAAAAACTTTGTATCTGTTGTTGAAATTGGCCATCACAGTGTTTCTGCATGTTGCTATTTCCTTTCCCTTTAAAGGATAAATGGATTCTTAAGAACTACCTCTCCTTTTTGCAATGAGATCTTTCATTGCCTAAGCAAAACAAATTAGGGGGAAAAAAGGTTACAAGCCCTAACATTAGTTAATCATCCATTTCCTTCAAGTAAGTTACAGTAATTTTTACAAATACAGCAACAGAGGAGGTAGGGGTAAAAAGTATAAACAAAGCTGCTAGAAACCAGATTAATGTTTGTATTTCACTCACATTGTATTTAACACTTGTATTTAACTCACATTTCTAAGGCAGTCATAGCCAAGACTTCAGAGTGTTCAGAGCTGATTGGTCTTCACACTGAGATCAATAGCAATAAGATAGCTCAGAAACAGCTGGGTTAGTATGACGTGCTACTTATACTCTGAGTTCACAGCTCTTTATACACCTACAAGCTGCACAAGTGTCAAATAATAGAATATCTCCCTAAGCCCAATTACACGCTTAGAGGTTGAGGAACACCAGCCAAAAGCTCAGGTTCTAAGGAAAGAATTCCAATATGGCTTGTTGTAAATAAATGAAATCACACTGGCTCAGATACAATTCTCTAGATATGCTCCTCCTAATAAAGCATCCATCTCCATGTACTGCTATGCACTTCTGCATTTGAACCAGAACAACACTGATGGATGTTTGTTATTCTAAACTCCTACCAGGCACCCAAGCAACAATCCGAATTTAAAAAAAAAAAAAAAAAAAAAAAGAAAGAAAAAAGAAAAAAGAAAAAAGGAACAATATGTTATTTTTGATATTTATGCAGCCTGTTAATCTGTTTGTTACTCCAGAAAGAGTTATCAAAATAGTTGAAAGAAAGTGGAAAATACAGTGCATTGAAAGCAAACTTGCAGCAACTTACAAACACCATGTAAAGCCGTCTGAACAGATCTGTTCTGTCAAGAGGCTGTTAAAGCCTTGTTAGTTGCTTTATCTCTCTCTTACAAAGTACAAGATTAAATTCAAGTTTTCAGTGCAATGAGGGAGGTTTAGTAGCACTCACAGGAAGGCGCTAGCCATAGAATCAGGCCATTTATAAGTACTGAGCACTAAACTGAACACGTGAGAAGGCTGGAGAGGAATTTGCCACCTTCCTCTACCTTTCCCTTGGACTAACAGGAGCAGCCTTTTCCAAATTCATGTACCAGTGAGTCATGAAAGTTTCCAATGCCAACAGCACAGTGTTGAATGTTCCAATATGCATCAAATACATGGGCAATACCTTCTATGTTTTAAAAACTGTTTTATTCATTTTCTTCACTTCCTTACAAAAAGCAAAGCAAGGAAGCAATAAAGCACTGGACAAAACAGAAGTTGAGTGGGAAAGTTCGTACAAGCCAAACCAAGGAGCAATTCAACAAAACAAAAAACCCAAAACTCAGTGGCTTCAAAATCTCCTTACCAATACCAAAAAATTACACAAACATTTAGCTCTGTAGCCAAAAGTCCCCATGGGACAGAAACACAAAGAGAAAGGTATCACTAATATATGCATTCCTCTTATTTCTGTGTTTTAATTTGAAATAGCAAAAAGCCAGTTGCCATTAATAAAGTGTCTCACAGCTTCAGCTGTAGCACATGAAGAGCAGTGCATTAAGACCAAGCACTGAAAAAAGTATGGCATGTCTGAAACAGAAAAACATCTTAGTCAAGAGAGCAGCAGCATACAAACAGTTCATCAGTATAACTGATAGAGGCAGATGCAGCAACTTGAGAACACTTTCAAGACCAGTGAGGAGGAAGAAAAAAATGGATACTTTAGGTGAGAAGTCTTTTCCCAGTCGCAGTACTTTTGGATCCAAAGGAGTCGGAGGCAATAAAACAGATACTCATTTTCCCTCACCCTGGATATCTGGAGTCCTGATGAAACACAGAGTTGAAATGGCACTTTGCACTTTTTACAACATTCCTTCCTTTCTAACAAACTAATGGTATAACCCCTAATTCGCAGGGGAGATGAGCTGTGACTTCTCTAAACTAAGAATTAAGTCCAGCAACAAAGCAGAAACAAAGCTTATGATATCTCCTCCTAGACTGTCACCACAAGACTACCTCTGCTTACTATAAACGCACCTATTGTATGCGGAATCCACCCCAGGGGGCTGGCTGATCTGTGGTAATACCTGAATTTACCTTGAAATTTATAAATGAGTCTCTAACCAAAGATTCAGAAAACTGAGAATTACTTCACAGGGCAGATGCTTAACTGTTTGTGGAACTTGTGTAGGCAGGAGGTATGAGCACTCCTACAGAAAAGCTTTAGCAAGCTTTTGACAGCTCCTGAAAAGAAAGAAAGAATAATCCCTAATTCAGTATCAGTGAGATGCCTGCCTCAGGAAGGAGGAATGTTGTACTGATGTAATGTGCAATTAATGCTACATAGCTAATTCCTTGTCCTGTTTTGTGGTACTTCAGCAAACCTGTGATTTGTTTCCGGTTTTATTTGAAAGAAGCTTCTAACAGAAGTCATACATAACGGCTAATTTAATATGCTTATGTTTATAATCACATACGTAAGCCTATTAAGTTTAAATACTGGCCCCAAAAGATCGTCCATCCTGCCTTCTCACTTTGTAAATGCTTACTGAGAAGCACGCAACTGGAGTAGTACTTTACACTTGGACATACAAGGAAATCAGTAACATGGCAGCAAGAAGACAGTGTCACATCCTCAAGGCTTCAACACAGTATAATGCAGACGTAGTCCTGGAACCATAAAGACAGGGGAATGCTGCTATGGCATCAGTTCATGAAAGAGTTCCGGGCTAAGGAGATGGGCACTGCGCATATCATTGGTACACTTACAGCACACATAGCAAAACTTGGCTGTTTAACCCAGCCCAGAAACGCTGACTGCAGGACCAATGCTTCAGCATAAACATTGCAATATTACATGATGTTTGCATATCTCTGCCCAAAGCAACCACAGTAATTTTAGGGATGGTAGAATACCTGCAAACAAGAAACAAGGGCTTTGAGATGCAGTATGTGTCTCCTGTTCACATATAAGATTTCTTTCAAAACCCCCATGTCATCCAGTGTGCTAGCAGAATGTCTATTATCTCCAGCTATATGAATAACTCAAGGCCAGTAGGACAGAATTACTGTCTAGGCACTGGTTTCCTTATGTAGTCCCAATTCAAACTCTGGATATAAGAGCAGTGACAGCCTGGCATTCTGAAAACCTTCAGCAAGTCAGTACCTCCATCAGCTGCCCAAGGGCACATATCGCACCAAAATTAGGGAGAAAGAAAAAGCAGCAGGGCTGCTCTCAGCAGCAACAAAATGCTAATTTGGCTTGGCTGACTCCTCAGATCTGATCTCTGTTTTCCTCATCTGCCATGAATGTGAGAGGACAGAATTCAGCCTTCATAATGAGTCACTGAGTTACTGGTTATTTTGGCACCTAGAAGGGTTCCATCCTAAATCACAACTGAGCTAGAAATTCTTCAAATGCCTTAATTTTTCTTGCAACTCTACTACTTCGATAAATTTAAAAACATCGCAACATATTCAAAGCCAGCAAGCCTTGCTCACATTAAGCAGTAGCTTTCTTTGTGCAAAGTAGCACCAACGAAGCTAACAGAAATGTATTTCAGAACACAATATAATTTTCTGGAAGGGCAATGGAAATGTAGACTGCTAGTATAAGAAGTCCCAGATTCAACAATCAATGCTCTAACACAACTATTTTAACACCTCTACATAAACATTCCCATACAGAGAATGCACAGACAGCAGAGCTGCCTGGTTACCAGTAGCTACTTAGAGTGCTCTTTTTCTTACGGTGTCTGTAACTTAATTGCCTTTGAATTGTCTTTGGGGTAAACTAATTTATCACTGTTCCTTACAGTTCACATTGCTTCTCCTCTCAGTCTGTTTATGAACGTTATTTAAATTAATACCCTGATTTGCTGCTTACACTCATCAACAACACTTTTCCCATGAAAAATTTGTTTGCTCTTCTACTGGTGTACCTTAAAAGCTATGTGGTAAGAAGTAATTCTTGCCAAGTAACACTTACCCCTCTATGCAAAACACAACTCCTCTTAATTAAAAATAAAGTTATCAATGCTGAGTTACAGTTTGAAAGACTCTCTCATGTTATTTAATTTCAGGGTATTTGACTTCAGGGAAAGGAAAAAAATATAAGCTGTATTCTTAGTTAGAGAGACAACTTGTATGTTTATTTATTGATCTAGAAGATCAGGCTATGCCAAAATACTATCCTCAAAAACATAAACATTATGAAGTTCAAAGTTTAGTTGCACGGAAAAACACCATCTAAAAATAATTTGTGATCCACATAATGTGAAAACACAAATTCTGTCCTTCCATAAGAATCCAGACTGATTCCTGATTAAGAAACGTAATCAATTTCCTGAAACCGCTCCCCCCACTGACTCCCACCAAAACTTCAAATAAGCTGGATACAGTTTCACAAGCTAGAAGCCTTTCTGAAGTCCAAACTCTTCCTGTCTTCAAGAGGCTCAACACAACACATTATCCCTTCTCATCCCACGTGGGTACTCCAGAGGGTGCACAAGCACCAAAGCAAAAGACCAGCCAGCTAGGAAAAAAAAAAACCACACACAAAAACAAACAAGAAAACAAACAAACAACAAAAAATAAGCCAAAGCCTAACATATGTTTTAAGCCTTTATAAAGTTTATTTGAAAAAGTAGAAGAGATACCCACAGTGATGTATTCTGCTTTTGAATATCATTACATACTACAGTACACCATTGAGTTTTGCACAATCACTAGCTTGCTTTTCACACTTACAAGCTCTGAACAAGAGCTCCAGGTATGCTAATCTCTTACATATGAGGCACTGGAGCCTCAATACATCCCAAACTATAGGCATGCAGTTGCACAGGGGAAGGTTGATCTTCACTGTCTTCACTACAAACAGTATAAAAAGTCTGCCAATATCATCAGTATTCCAGCAATAATAATTCAGACTCTGGATTCCAAGAGAATATTCAGAGAAAAAAAAAAAAAAAAAAAAAAGAGGGTAATCTACTGACATACCAGAGGAAAGCCAAAACTTCAGTGTTATCTTTTGCTTGAAAAAAACAAATTCAGGATAGGTAGTGCCTCAAGTAAAGCTAGACTAAACCCACTGCGCTAGAGGAACCTCAATACACTGTTTATTTAACCTAGAAACTGTTCCCAAAGCAGGATTCAAAGCAATAACATCAAAGGTTCCACCTTGTTGCAGAAATATAGTGGCGTTCTCCATAGGTTTGACAAAGCCTGCCTTTTTAAATAAGCATGACTTCGTTTGACAAAGGAGCTCCCCTCTTTTTGCACAGCAATCCTGAGATATACTGTACATTGAAGAACAAGCTGCAGCACAGGCATGAGAATTCCTGCCCTCAACTTTCACAGTCCCGTGCAAATATATCTTATTTAGGCGCAACATCAGGAACTGCAGCCTGACCGCATGCTGATAGCAGGAAATTTCAAGCCAGGTCCCCCAGATTTTATTTTGGACTGTTTTTGATTTGCTACGTGATACTAGACAAGTCACTTCCCATTATTTATTGATAAATTGCATCTGATTATCTATAGGGCCTAATTAGCTCAGCTGGAAAGTGATTTAAAATGCAAAGATGAAAGAGTGCATATTTCTCAACTCTGTCCTCTGTGCCAATAAAATACTTATTTCACAACAATTAGATCTAATTGTATTTTTGATAGCTGCAGCCTTATCCCTAGAAATTCCAGCTCTGGAAGTCACAAATAGAAAGACTCATCAGATTGCAATGTTAATGAGGTGGCATGTGAAACATCTATAGATAAAGTTAATTTTCGAAAGCCCTTTTTGCAATCACTCAACCTGCAGCGAAGCCTCTTTCCCAGCTGAGTTTCCACTCAAATGGAAATTTAGATATTTATTATTAAAGTGTCTCCTGTCTCTATCGCAGTGCATCTCCAGTGCAGCTTTGGGTTTGTCAGAAAAAAGAAACTGGCCTAAAGAAATAAATCTAATCTTAAGATTGACTAAAGCATTCTAGAACGCTGGAAAGCTTCAGCAATTATTTTTCCCCCCTATGCATCTATATCTTCCAGGCAAATATTTGTATTTTATGTTTGCTTCTGAGGTTACAGTATTTGGCAGAGTTCTTTTTTAACATGTAACAGGAAAACTAAAACTGCCTGGCCTATATAAAATTTAGCATTAATCTGTAGTCTGCAAGAAAGCATTTTGAACAGACGAATCCTAAAAAACAAAATTCCTTCTGCCTAGATGAAGTGAAATCAAGCAACAAATAAGATTTGAACTTCTAAAGATGAAGACTGCTTTAAATGCCTGAAAGTCATTTCACATTGAATTAGCAGAAAGTGGTTGTTAACTACCTCATTTTTAAAAGATTCCAAGATGTGAAGATAGGAAAACTAGTGATTTTTTTTTTTTGTGTGTGTGTATTTGTTCCATTAAGAAGGCAGCTTATTATTGACAGGAATTTATAATAAGAATCTGCTTCACGGACAGAAGTGTACGTGTATATTCCTGACATGGACAAATTCTGCTTACAGCCTGGTGACAGCAACACCACCCCATCCTGTCCAACTCTTTACTTCAGTACTATATTACAGGAACATGGTTCAAACATGGTTTTCACCAACAAATGATACACAGATCCTCATTCTCCCACATCTGAGAGGAACAGAAACCATGAGTTAACATTCAGGTTGAGCAATCCATGCATTTTGGTCCTATTGCCTTCCTGTCACTGTTCCCTATAAACAAACATTTCCAATATAAAGACAGAATATGAAGGACAGAATGGAGAGATGAACTCTGGCACAAATTAGAAGCAGAATTTTAATCATCGATTTAAGTATAGATTAAGAAAAGGCAATAGCATGTATTTTCATCTAAATATATCACAAACCTTGGTAGAATACTTTTTGAGCTGTATTCTAAATAAATAAGACAGCAAAAGTCGTATTACAAGTTTTGGCCATGACTCCATTTCTGAAAGCAGAGTTCTAACTTCTTTTTGCTTCTCATGAACTACTCTTATGAACTAATGAAAGTTAAGAGGATCAGTCTTTTGAGTGCTTCCAGTATCAGAAATGTGCCTTCAAAAGGGTCTACTACAGGAAAATATTAGTTAAGAAGCTGGTTTTCATGGCATATTCTCCAGTGAATGAATATGAAAAACATCACCATAGGACACAACGTCTAAATAACTTTTTTAAAAATATATTTTCAAATCTTCCTTCTTTGTGGCAGAATTCGAGAATGAATAGGCAGATTTTTGTCAACGCATGGCAAACTGTATTAAACATAACAGTATAGTACTCGACCAGAACTAACCAGGAACTCAGAAGAAACCCCTCTGAATACACCATTTTGTTTGGTTACCTTCCCCACATGACAAAGCCAAGAAAGTCTGAACCAACATTCACATCTGATTCATTTCGTGTATTTTCAAAAGCCAGTGCAACAATAATCATATTTAGGACAGAATTTGTCGATTATGCCCCAAAAATCAAGCACAAGATATCCCTTTCCCCTCACTTAAACCAAATAGAAAGGTTTTTAGCCAAGGACATCTCAACAGCTGTTGTGATCAATACTATGCCTACAGTACACAGTAGGCACCAAACAGTTGGTGTGTTCACCACACCAAGAGTTGGGAATGCTCAGAGAACAGATATGGAAATTACAGTTAATGCATAATTGAAAGTGGCTTCTGAAAACAAAAAAGCAATTCACACACAAAGGAAAACACACCACTGAAAATGGCCTGTCTGCTTTAAACTGAGAAAAAAGTTTCAGAATAGTTGAAATGCTGAGAAAGTCAAATCTCTCTCAAGTATACAATTGACATAGAAGCACTGTATTTTCTTTCTGAATATTTGCAAAACATTAACAGGAGCCTGAAAACAGTCAGCAAGCTTGATTTCGAATTTGTCTGGATGAGCTGAAGTAAAATGAAGAATGAGAAAACAATGGTCAGAGGCTCTGTGGGGATTGCACATCCCACATTGTTATGAATTATCCCAGAGATTGGATTCCAGTCCAAGCAAAGAATGAAGAAGAGAGACTTCTTGAACTGAACTAAACTGCTCTCTTCAGTCTTGTCCAGTGTTGTGCGTCTGCAATTATTTGTACGAGAGGATTTTGTGAAGAAATTACACAGGTAACAGTTATGGAGCAATAGGTTCAATTAATTGATCTTTTTCTTGAGAAATGAAAGCCATTGAAACACATGACACCAAGCTGTAAGGATTTCTAAATTGCATTTTGAGTACTTTTTTCTTTTCCTCTGCATGAACTAAGATTTCAAAACAAACCCAAACTGCATCGTTCACTTTGACTGTAAGAATTTTGTGGCTAAACCATCTCACCTACTACACACACACTGTACATGCCTAATGGGCTCCCAGGCTTAGGCACATTATGCAATCCTACCTACTTCTGGAGCAAAAAAAAAAAGATTTAAATATTACAAAACTAAGTACAGCCAGCCTACTTGGCATGACTTTTTTTTTTTCCTCCAAGACAAATAATAGTGTAAATTTTAATACAGCACAAGACAATCATATGTTTTATAATTGCCTGTGAACAAGATCCCATCTCAACACTTCATTCACTCATTCAAGACATAAAATCTAACTTGCTTCCATTCACTGTTTTCCTTGGTCGCTGCTGGCAAACAGATTTGCTGTCAGCATCCAAGGAGAGGATCTGCTACACCTTGGGGCCCTGATGCTCCTGGTCAGGAACATGGCTGCTACTGCAAACCCAGTGCCTGGAGTTGCACAGGAGCTGACAGAGGGGGGTGAGGCAGAGAAATGTGTGACTGACTTGACTGCACAGGTAACTACAGACTCAGCCGACTCAGCTAGCCACCTTCATGCCTTCTCTATACTAGCCTTTACTTCAGCTGCTTGTTTCCACTCATTTTACCCTAGGGAAGAAAAAGGAAATCGGAGGGCTTTTTATTGGCTCCAATTCAAGTGCATCACACATATCATTTCTCCCCCTCCTGCTTCTGTTTGCGGATGTTTATTCCCCTATTTCAGTTGGATCCATGCTTTCTCACCAAGTCATCAGTGGTGAGAGTACAGCTGCTATTCAAATTTTTTTCTCCTCCTATTAATTTAACACTAATAGTAATAATAATAATAGTAAACACTAATAACTAACCTTGGCTGAGAGCAGGTTTGGTGAAATGAGTAGTTGTTTTCATTACTGTTTTTTTTTTTTTAAAAAGGAAACAAAACAAAAAATTACCTTTTGTAAAAAAACACTGTGCATACCTGCCCACTGCAACACAACTCCATGCATTCTATTTCTCATCAGTGATAACGTTATTTCTTCCAAGTACAGGTATTAGTGAGACAGCATCTGATTCTCTGAATTTCTCAGAAGAGATGGCAGGAACCAGTTACATCCAAAAAGAATTACAAACAAACATGGGATCCTGCAAAAGAATTTTCTGCATAAAAGGGACAGGAAGCAGAGACAGGGGCACTGAAGTGAAAAGTTAGACGCGGCTCTGTGACCCTGCTCTGCCTGAACCTTACTCAGCCATCTACATTCCCTACTTCTGCTCTCATACCACGTGATTCAGATTCTGTCCCCACCTTACCACAATCTCCAAGTATCAGAGGCATATCTCTAAGTTTACAGAAGTGGTTGTCCTGGTTTCTGATAGGAGAGTTAAACCACAGTGGTGGTGCAAGTTCAAAAGCCCCACACTTTCAAACTGACAACACAACGAACAAGAAAAAGGAAGGGCTGAAAATACATCCGACATTGCACAATGCCAACTCCTAGATATTTAAAGCCTTGTGCATAAGTGGTGTGCAAATTGTTGGGCACAGGAGACATGAGAAATGCGAGCCTTTAGAACACTCAGCATCTCTTAGCTGCAGGACCTAAGAACACTTCTCTATCTGAATGCATCCTGACTTCACATGGGGGTACTTAAAATTTCTGCATTTTAATTTATATTCAATAAGAAGCTGGATTGTTTTGTTTCTCCCCTTTTAAAAGAAAATAATCACCTCAGTAGTATAAATTTTCACTGGATTATTGTTAAATGCATACTTTTTGAGTGTAAAATCCAATAACAGCTTGAAATGTCTGGCATTTTACCCTTCCCAGATTGAAAAAGACAAGAATCCTAATTGTTAGCTCCCCATTCCTTCAAGTACTTGTTCTAGTATTTAACTTCAACCCTGTGAGCAGTACAGGAATTAAAACACCTACAGAAGTGTTTGCAAGAATCAAGCCCAAAATAGGAAACGGAGTTAAGATTCCTGGGGTTTCATTCCTGACTGTTATTAAAAGCTCCCTTTGCAACTTCTTGCACTGGACTTATATTCTTCCTCTCTGTGAACAAGGAATAAAAATCGGTCTATAACAGAGAGCTATCTTAAAGCTTGGTTAAATTGCATTGAAGTGCTTTGAAATTGTTTGGATGAAGAGTGCTGTGTAACAGTAGAAGTAATACTGTTTTCATTTGTCTCCCTGATTTTAATAGCAAATGTTTACTTCATCCTTGCGCCCAGTATGTATCAGAGACCTGTCTCAGCAAGAACCATATATAGCTACAGGCTGCGACCAGAAGATGCTAAAATACTTTTCTTAACCAGTGCAGACAGACACTGCTGTACATCATCAGTTCCTTCCTTGAAATTCAGTACAACCAACACACGTGCTAACTGCTGCAAATCTGTAGCATGCTTACATTCCCCTTCCTATACTAACTAGGAAAGCTATGTGAGCACCTTCTGGACATTTATAAATATAAAATCACTGAACCATCATGGTTGATGATTTTGTTAATAGTCAGAGTTATGACCAACACTGGCCACATTTGTTCTTCATCTAAAATTGTTATAGGAAAACACAAACAAAAGACAACTTTACCAAGGACTCAGCCAAACAGTATTTCCAAACTCACTATTTAAACTCATGCACCCTGTTACGCTGCTTTATAAACAACAACTCAACAAAGCTCAAAACATCTCCTCTGCCCTCTAGTTACACTTGCCCCACCTCACAGCAGAAGCAGGCCAGCTGAAAGAGCAATCATAAATGTGCAGCCAGGAGGGTCACCTCTATCTTCCTCTTACATGCTGATAAGGAGGTGACTTGGGCTACAGCTGTTGCCCACACATAGGTCTCAGAATTGCAAGCACAGCATTAATACAGACTCCCTTTCCCTTCCAGGACAAGGCAACAGGGTACTAAGTGCAACACAGAACAAGCCCTTGAACTACCAGCCAGAATACATGGTCATAAATGCAACAGTTTGAAGAAAAAGCACAAACATGCCTCAAAATGCTAAAATAACAAGAAAAGATCAGAAGGAAAAGAGAAAGGCATCGTACCCAATGCCAATGACTGCTCACATTAGATCTCTAGCAAACTTCTAAATCACACACACAAAAAAAGGCAAAAAAAACTCATGATTCTAATTGAAGCTAATATTTTAACCACTGTGGATGAAAATAATATGCAATAATTTACTCACATCATTAACATAAAAATGACTGTTTTATGGTTTCTTCCCACACAAGTTGGATGGGCTCCAGTTACTTCACAGCTTTTAAACAGAACATAACACTTCTTCAAACTGAAGTCATCCTCATACTTACAAAAGTTTAAAAGCCAAAACAGGATACACCACACTCATGAGTCTCATTCTCATATTTGAAAAAGAAGTATCTAAGCACGTCCTTCCCATTTTCCTTGTTTGTTTGTTTTTTACAGGCTAAGACCCTTGAGAACTTCTTGGCTCTTTTCTCTCAGTTATGGGCATTTACAACTTTTTTTCATCTTCTCAAGTTGGCCACCTTCTTTCATAACATTTTAGATATTTTTAAAATTATTTATTAATTTTCACATCATCTGTCAGATTTGTCTTAAATTGGCCAAATAAAACTAACAAAACTCTGCAAGCATACTGACAAGTGTGTGCACATGGTTGCATGTGATCCTATACCTCTACTTATAGGAACATCATTCACATTGTAAAGTTCAAGCATGGAGAATATAGCTTTTGGAAAACAAAAGATAAAGCACCAGTAAAAATTTTTCCACATGCTCCAATACTTACTTATGTATTTTTCACCTTTAAACAGTTGATATACAATTTTTACTTCATTTACCATCATCCCGTTCAGAATTAATGCAAAAGTACATAGAGACAAATCAATCTGCTGACTAACCCCTAGAGTTAGAGGTGAGCAAGCTAATCATGGAATCAAACTCATTTTGCAAGCACACTACCTACGTGTGCTCACACACACATCTCTCCCACATGACTGGGCTTCCTTGTTCTTCTTTTCTAGTTAGCTCTCAGCACTGGTAGAAAGAGAACCTTTCCATTTTGATATCTGCAATCTTGTGCACACTACTAAACCAAAGTATTCAAAACACCTCAATAACACTTGCAAGCCTAAAGGGATTAAATTTACTGCTTAGATTGATTTCATGTATGCTTTAAAGTATTATTGATTGATTGATCTATACTTACAGACAGCACTAAAAATTTACTCTAGTCTTTTGGTCACGGGAAATGTGCCAAAATACAAGTCACCTCTCAAAGCACAATTCCCCCTCAGCTACAGGTTGCTATTAGACATTTAGAGTCTGCTGCCTGCCATTCAGAACAGATCTCCAAGATTAGACAATCTTTCATCACATTCATGGATATGAAAGTGCTGCTACACATTGAAAACTTGGCTTTTGTCACCGTTAAGACCAAAAACACAAAACAATCAAACTAATAGAGCAGAGTAGTTAATCCCTAAAAGGCCTTGTGAGCAGATTCCTTGACAGTTTTGATAAATACGGAAATAGCTAAAATGTCCTGACTTGTTAAACTTGCAGCCTCCTTATTAAATTTCTTGGCCCAAGCATGTACAGACTGCTGACTTGGCACTCCCAGAAGACCTTTGCTCACCTTTCTCAATAGACCCATGCTGATAAGTCTGAGTTTCCCCAAGAGTAGAACAAAGTCACACTTATTAAACTGTTTATTCAACTCAGAGTAAAGCAGCTCTCTCATGAAAGCAGACGTCAAAGCAAGAGAAAAATCTATAGGTATATGTATACAAGCATAGAAGATTAAAAAAAATTAAAATCTGAATGACTCATTCTTTAAAAAACAAACAAGATTGAGATGTCTTTCGGTTTCATGGAACACTAACCTCTAAAGAGTATCACTCACCTACATGAACTGGTGAAAAATACTGTATTAGCTTAAAGAAACCAGCATTATTGAACTTAGCTATTAGCATTTTTTACTCTTTTGTGTAATTCAGTAGCTGTCAGTACATATGACTATTAACAAGACGTGGTCAACAGACAGCTTACAACACATATTGTATAGTATCTTTTACCTTGCCACATCTGATTTTCTTTTTCTAACCAGTAAAAGAAAGTAGATAGCTTCAGTAACAAGAATAAAACGTAGTCATATAAAATGTGTGGGAGAGAACTCCGGTGCTTAAGTACTACTGATTGCTAATTATTTTGGGGAGAAAAAGCAGCAACACATTAATGCAAGCTCTGCAAACTAATTGGTTTTTCACAAGTGTCAAAACTGTTGATTGTGTCAGCCAAGCTTTCAGCTGCCCTTCTTGAGAGAGAAAATATATTACTGACACTTACAGATTAGATGCTTTTGAAAGGATATAATGCATTCACAATGTTTATAAGCGGAAAATTGTTTCCATAAGGCATGATTACATTCAAAGATTATAATCCAGTCACTTCTGCAGTCAACATCTGAAAAATATTTTAACTGAGTTTGAACAATGGTGGGTTCTTCTATCATTTGTGGAAAACTTCTTAATCAACCCTGCATACAACCCCAGCACCTATATATCTGTCAGTCATGACAACTGTGGTTGTATGTGTTAGCTTTAATACGTTACATTAGAAATTATAAACTAAAATCTCTAATGCCTTTAGCCAGGTGACAGTGGTAAACTGTCAAACTCTACTTCAGCCATCTCATCAAGATATGCAAAATTTACCCATACATGTAGATTTGCTCTGCCACAGTGTACAAATTTTTTTTAATAGTTAAGATTTTTTTAAAAAAAATTACATAGGAGAATAAGTTGTTATATATTGAATATCACTGCTATTAAGCTGAACAGAACAGATAACAATAGCTTTAAGTGAGCCATAAATTACTGTTAAATTTGTAGAAGCAGTCTATGACAGCTATGACACTGGACTCCAATGAATACGATTACTAACCTAAATACTAACTAAAAGATATATGAACATTTATTCAGCAACGCATACCACATTTTGAAAGGCACTCACATGCCAACCAGCAGGACATAAGGAAATGCAAACAAGCAAAAGTCCCAGAGAAGAGAACAAACATTGCAAAACAGCATAGTTAAATAAAAATAAACATGCAGGGAATAAAGAGGTAAAGTTTAAAAGCCAGAGGAAAAAAAAATTACAGGGCAAACCAAGACCAAGGTGCCACATTAAGGTCTTACCCAACCTGAGCTATTCTATGTGGCACCTATATAAATATAGAAAACATAGAAAACACAACCAAACATATAGACACTCTAGAAAACTATTTTACATTTATACTACAAAAAGCAGAGGATTACATTATGAATGTAGATACATCTACTTCACTTACAAAGCAGAAACCCTTTTCATGAATGCATTGTTTCCCAGAAACCACCAATTTAAGTATTCATGAACGGTCTGCATGCAAATACAAAACAAACATATTTCTAAATGAACAAGAGAGGCCAAAACAGAGGAAAACACAGAGCATGGGAAGACAAGGATGAGACTAAAAATTCCTAGATTAGGAAGGGCCAAGCTATACAGACAGCACAACAGAGCTTCTGCCGCAAGAGCAAGAGCCTTACATTCACACATGCTATAATCCTTGTCACACACAGGGAAACACAACTGAGTACAAAACAGTCCACTGCATTTTTTCAGATACAAGTGACCTCCTGATACATTGAAGCTGAGTGGGAAAAATGAGAAAACGAGAAGTAGCTGATTTGCTGAATACTCTGCAAAACAAGCTGAGTTTGATCCATAGGACTGAGATGAACTTTTCAAGCTAATACTTCAGACTGACAGACAGAAGCAGCACATCTTAGCAACTGCAATTGCTGGTGGACTTCTACATGGTTATCATTTCTGTGGCACAAAGATGCACAAATATGTTCATTAGGGTAATACTTCCCTACATGCTCGGAGGGAAAGAAGTGGTATAGTTGGTACGCAATGCCACTTCCCATGAAACTACATTGAATGGATTATTGTGATGGCTGTTTATACAGCTGATAATGAATTCCTAGTGTATGTTGATGACTGCAATTGCAGCTGGACTACTTCCTTTCCCTTAGCACTTAACCGTGCTCTTGGTTATTAAGTGGTATATGAATGCCTATGAAAAAAGTACAGGAAGATCAAACAAAAGTGATTCTTTCCTATTAGGCTTCCACCGCTACATTACATGTAACCTGCCAACATGAGATCAGTTAGTCTCTGACCTGCAGCAGCTGAAAGTAGCTGAATTCCAGATGGCTCTAAAAAGCTGCTTTTGAACAGCTCTCATTATTTGTAACAACCTGACATGAAACATCAGAGCAAGTTCCCGTGACTGATGACATCGCCAAACACAGGAAATCTCTCCTCATCCAGTGTGATGCGGTCCCAGCACACAGAGTACGGTACCATTTGAGTTCTATCCCATCTATTGCTACTGGAATATCAACGCCACAATCTACTTTCTCTACACCAAAATGCATTCATACAGCTTTCATGACACTGGCATCTCAAGATAAAATGCCATTACATTATACCCTATCACACCTCATATCCTGGACCCTTACTTTCCACAACAACTATTTCAGAAAGAAAAAAGGATTTGAGTCATTGTCCTGAGGTTTACTGTGTGCGGACAACACACTATGCTTGATTTACTTGGCTGACCAGCAGAGCAAGTGCAGCCAGTGAGGTACACGCCTCCTTCAAAATATTTTTCTTTACAGACTTGGCAGGATGGTGAAGTTCTATATAAGGCTCAGAATGGGCTGCAAAGTTTCCCCTATTATACTGCAAAACAACTCAAAGAACAATTTCAAGCTAAAAACATGAGTTATTCTCCCCAAAAATACTGTCAAATGTAAATTAAGCACAGGCATTTAACTGCCGCTGAATTCGCCTTGGCTAATAATACAAGCAGCAGTATCTGCAGTGAAAGATACATAAGAACAGATTTAGACAAATTTGGTAGTAAATTTAGGTCAATAGCAGAGTAATTCACATGGTTTTCATTGAACTATTTCAAAGAACTTTAATGAGAAAAAAGTTTGAAAAGTCTACTTTATTTCAATGTCACTATCACCTGGAGAAAATAGTTTAAAGGCCTTTACAAATTAACTTGCGTTACAAAATTATTTTGTTTTAGAAAACACGTGCTTCATTTCTCATAAATAACAAAATCGCTTCACATACGCTATAAGCCTCAGCTTTAAGCTACATTATGTGACTCCCGGACCAGTGACATGAGGTGCTGTCAAAAAGGGTATTTCTTTTGTATTGTATAATTATTAGCAATGTTAAAAACTTTTGCATTCTTAAGTAGAACGCTGTAATAAAAACTAATGAGCATTTCTGAAGTATTTCAACAATTCAAGGAGGAGAAAATTACAATGATGTCAATCCTAGGCTTCACAAGCACCACAGCAGGAGAACAACTGAAAAAATGTAAGACTATTCAAAACAGATTGAAGTAACATGTTGGTTTCTCTTTTCAGTCCTAAATAGTTGCCCTTTGTGTTGCAGAAGATAGAGATTCATTTAGTCACTTAAGCCACATCTCCTGAGCACTGCCTGCAGGAGCATCCATCTAAATCAAGCTCTCCTGTTCCCAATTTGACAATGCTATTTCCATCACAGATGATTTAACAAAAGTTCAAATGGCATACCAATATAATCCTAACACTATCAGCTACTACAAAACACCACTAGTTTACACTTAATGCAGTGGGAGACAGTGAAATGAAGAAAGAGTTATAATGATCTTCTTTCACAGGAAATTCATTACGTGAAGAAAATTTTCAGAAAAGAGGACAACTCTTTTTTTTTCTTCTTTGGGTACTCAAACAAGAAGATGCCAGAATTATAACACTGTTTACTGAACGAGGCTTCCACTTAAGAAAATGAAGTCTAAGAGAAAATATACATATATACATTAGGCTCCTATACCTGAGAGTTAGTACAGTTAGTACCTGCTAGCTAGAACTTCCCACTGTAAGATTTTAAAGTTCAGTAACATTCTGCAAGACCAAAGTCATCTTGTTTTAATTTTCAAAGATCAAGTTTAAAGCAAGGCTATAAAAAGACAATTACGTGTGTGCAGGATAGCTCTCAAGGAGAAATTACTCAATTTTTCCTCTTCGTTCCAAAGCTTGTAATCTAAGCTCATGCTACACACTAAAGTTCTGTCATGAACACCAAATCGTTCTTTTCGTTCTGAAAGCAACATTAAGTGCTTCATAGCTGCTTTGCATTCAGAATACCTCTGTACTGAGAAGGGGATTAACTCAGTTTACAGATAGGGAACGGAGCCACGGACAGATTAAGTTAGAGCTTTGGGTGCCTGCTTTGAGCCACTCAAGACACGACTATCCAATTTAATATGCCATGTTCAAACATTAGACGTGTTAAAAAATGGCTTCTACTGAATGCAATCGTAGGTGTGAGCACTTTACTTCTAATCCCACAAATCTAGTATCCAGAAAATGAGATGCACTATCAGTGATCAGCTATGAAAAATCTGCTTGGAATATTTAGCAATACTTAACATGCTTCTGCACAGTTACACAACCAAAGGCATATCTGATTCTCCAAGGAAGAATTCAGCTGTTCTGATTAGGTATTATTCACTTCAGAAAATCAGCTTTTACAAACAGTGAGGTAATCTTGCATTGGCATGATTTGTTTAAATTTGAGTGGACATAATTACTTGAATCAGTACCAAATACTCCATTAGGTTCTTGAGAGTATGGATTTTTTTTTCCAGCTCCTGTGTGTATATATAAAGTCATAACTTGAGAAACAGAAACTGCAACTCTTAATAATTTGCCTTCCTTCCCTACCACTGATCTTCAACACAATTTTTTCCTTCAGGTTGGCATATCAGATCAAAGCAAATGCAGGTGGAAGTTAGTCACCTAACTTGCAGTTTGAGTACTGCAAGCACACATCAGACCAATAAAGCAGATTATGAAGCTCAAACAGCAACAGCAATTCAAAGTGGTTTTATGTATTTATCTTTGCCCAAAACTCAAACATAACAGATGAGTGTGGGTCCTTACACACAAGTAAAAAAAATACTGATCTCATTTTATACATGACATATTTGACACTATCACTTCAAATTGCATTTGGTCTCACTGTTGACTTTATGTTCAAAGCATCTGACATCTGCAAATAATGCTGGGTCTGCCACTGATTCAGTGACCTTTGAAGTAGGCATTTTTTTCACTCCATACTTCAGTTTATCTGTAGAATAATCTATTTTTTAATCAAACAAGTTTCTAAAGGAATGTTTGTTTACAGTGTGATTTAAGACACTAATATAAAATATCTTAAGCTTTCAGAATGTTTAAAGTCTTGCTTAACAAGGTCAAGACACATATGGCATTTCTGTCCAAATTATTTGCATATATCGTTACCCCAGAAATTTCACTAAACGATCAAAAGTCAGGCCACAGTGTCCTGCAACTTGCATTACCTTGTGGTGTTTCTCAGTAGATGATGCAAAGATAATCTGCCACGGCCACACAGGGATCTGAACACTCACTCGAAAAGAATGCAGTCTTCAAGAGCTAAGAGTAATTCCAGGTGTCTGCATGGATACATATGTTTATCAAGATTCAAGAAGACCCAAATGATTGATAAAACATTCAGAATTTAGAACCTTCAGTGTCAACAGTTTGCTAGAAATCGTATGTTTTTCTTGGCCAAAAAAAAAAAAACAAACAAAAAACCCAACACCAAGGAAATGAGAGAGAAAATAGTCAGGACATCTTTTTATGCCAGAGCTGGATTTTTTTTTCATAGAATGGTTTCCCTTGTAAATTTGTCTGCACCTAGTTTAATCAACAGAACCTACAGCTGTTATCAGGTTGTGCTTCCGTGTTCTATCCCATATAAAGTCTGTTTAATCAAGATAGAAGCTGGTGCAGAGTCCTTCTGCCTTAATTGGACTTGATATAAGGAAAAGCATAACTATTCAAGCTAATCACCAAAAAAGGTACAATCAAGTGGAAGTTACAGAAAAGCTGCTTTCCTCTAACTTAAGAATATAAACACAAGGGCAGAGGTCGCACTGCATTGCTCCCAGCCACAGCAAAGACAACAGCTGTAGTTCAGGCTTCTTAATCTCAATAGTAAGATACTTCCCCTCACTTAGAGCCAACTAATTGAGCTGATGCTGGGTGGAGCGCACTAAAGATACTTTCAGCACAACTTGAGGTAATTGTTGTGACCATATTGGAATACTCTACAAGCTACAAAACATTTTTTTGAAAGGATATTATTTCAACAAGCTTGCTTTGAATTATTTTGGAAACTTCATTTGCTGTTATTCACATTTCTCATTTCCTGCAACCTCTCCCCTTCTCTCTTTCAGAACAGGGAGAGGAAGAAACTTGCCTGGAAGAATTACCTAACTTTTCAGAAGATACTTTTGTTGGAGGCTTGCTTCATTTGTCCTGTTTCTTTCAGTTGTCTAGGTTAATTAGATGCAGGGAGGGAACATGGGAGTCTACTGCGGGTTTTTGTTAGTTTTCTACATTGTATTTATTGTTATTTCACATCAACTAGAACAACGAACAAGCTCTGCAAAAAGACATACTAGGGGGCATTCCCTAATTGGTAAGACCTTTGACATTTTTAACAGGGAATGTAAAAGGTTTCCAGTTAACAGCGGCATCACTAAGCTCTGCCAGCACTGACAATATTGCTGAAAACTGACCTCATCTGTGACACCATCCGTCTCTGAGGAATACAAAAGGTTGTAAACACAGAACATTATTAGCAACAAGAAGTTTTGTCATTATGGAAGAATTTGTATTAAATATTTTGCTTTTTAAACTAACAATATGTATTTCAGTAGTATTTAGAAGAAAAAGAAAAACTGTACTCTTAATCAGTGCCCACCAAAGTAAAAACCACAAACCTGCCAGCTTCCTAACCCTAATGCTGAAATTCAATAGATAGGAAATCAATAGACAGAAAAGGTGAAATCTAGGGTTGCAGCAAGACGTGGAATTACACATCTGCATTCTCAGATCATCTGCTACGACCAACATGGTGGAGCTCCTTATACCAACTCCCAGCCAATGGCCATTGAATGTGCATTCTCAGCAATCAGTTATTAGCATTCAAGTACTATTGGCTGGTCAATAAAATCAACTTTTAAAAAACTCTTAAGGAGCTTATTTACAGTCTTGAAAGTGGATTAAAGGGATATGAAGTACTGAGAGTCTTGCAGCATATTCTTGTAGTTCATTCTCACCTTTTCTGATACTCTCTTCAGTTCCTTCCCCCAGCTTCTCCCCGGAGTGTATGCACACAGCTCCCCATCACAAACCTCAGACAGAAATATTGCAATTCCTGGTAAGCATTTACAGCTAGACTTCATGCTTTCTCAATGCAAAGTCATTCCCTGTTTTCCTGAAGTGACTTGTCATAGAATCATACGAACACCAAGGTTGGAAAAGACCCACAGGATCACCCAGTCCAACCATCCACATATCACCAATAGTTCACACTAAACTATTTTCCTCAGCACAACGTCCAAACATTCCTTGAACACCTCCAGGATCGGTGACTCCACCACCTACCTGGGCAGCCCATTCCAGTGTCAGTCCCTTGAGGAACTCCTATCCAAGAAGCATTCCCTCAATAAACTCTAACCAACCAAGACATACATATTTCCTCAGGAGCAATTCTTTACTGGGAAAAATGTATAAAATGGCAGAGTGAACAGCCTCAACACCTTAACAGAACACCAGATCATGATGACCTTTAAGAGGTGCATGACCCCAAGGCATTCTCTAAGGACTACAAAGTTTAAAAAGCACACTTTAAAACAATGTTCTTTTGCACCTTTATTTGTGTGAATCCTTACAAAATTAAGATTACTTGAAAAGCAGAATAGCAATTCTATTACTGTCAGCTGAAAGCATAGTCTTTCTTTGAAACTATCACATTGCCTTATCGCGAGTCACGCACTATCTCCTTCAGTGTCAGGTCAGCTCCTGTTTGTGCGTATATGACAAGAAAGAGTCCATATAGCAAGAAAATTCCTGATGAGTTCTTCCTATCTAAGTGACAGGCTGATTTACATTTGGACTACGCTAATCAGAAGGAAGTAACTACGGCACTGCATCCTGCTGCAAAATACAAGATCATGCTAAAGGTTTTTAGAATCTATTCAATCTCCCAAGATATTAGCAGAGAAATCCATACTGCCAGAGGAACAAAGTAACCATTTCAGCAAAATAACAAACATCTGGTACAATCTAAAAAAAGAGAGATCTGGAACAGCCTCATGAAGTCACCTATAAATTAAGATGTTTTACGTGCCTCCAAACCCTGGATCTAGAATCAGTCTAGCCTAGCTATAATATCACCACTATCAACACCTCATTTTCTACACTAGTGTTTGGATTTAACATAACAATAGTAATTTGCCTCAGTACAGATAAACATGGCCAGGCTGAAGGTTGGCTTGCCTACTAACAAACTCTAAAACAATTCTTACTTCAAAAATATTTCCTCAAACTTCAACCACTCCAGATCTTACTTCACATCATCAATTAAAAAGTATAAGGCCTGTTACACATAACCATTAGTTTTCTGCAAGCAGGCACAGAATCTGAATGTTTTGAATTTTTTTTGCCTGCTTTTTAATCCTGTTTCCAGTGGGGGGAAAACAAAACAAAAGAGCATATTAAAAGTAAATCCCTTTGAACTTGATCCCCTTGACCACACTAACTTTTTGTTTCCTAACAAGCGTAAGGTAAGGCAAAGTAAGAAACAAAGATCCATGTGCCAGGAAACACAGTAGCAACTACAAAGTCTACTTACAATGCATTGAGGTCTTCCCCTAAACATAGCCAGTGTTTGCAGAATATTATCATCAGGTAACTTTTTATTTTTTATTTATATATATATATTTTTATAAGATATTAGCAGAAATCTGAAGAAATCAGACTGGTTTCCAGAGTAAATTCCTTAATGATTGCTCTCTCTCAAGCATTGCCTTTACAGAAAAGTTCTGCTTTTCATTCCCTCCCTTAACTTTTGGCATCTTTTCCCCCCCCACTCATGCTTGTCAGAGGGCACAAACCCACTGACCACTACTTGCAGTGATTGAATTACAAAACAATAATAATTTTTAAAAGGCTTGTTGTAGGGGTAGAGTTTTCCTCATTCTTCCTAATGCTTTATTTTGGAAAAAGTACAATGTGCTGAGGAAGAGAAAAGGTCTCTATACACCAGCTTTACATTTTTCAAGAGCTATGTATAAGTTGTCCTCCACTTCTGCCTTGCTGATGATCGTTTAACAAGAAACAATTAAAAATATCCATTTAGGTGAAAGACAAACAAGTCTATTAACCTGAAAAAAAAAAATCAAGGTCAGTTTTAGCTAGCTCAGGCATCTTGAGATTACACTAACAGAATGCAATGCAATTGCTTACTGAGGCATCTATAAGTTTTTCCAGTACCCCAGTGCTACAGCCTTCCAAACCCCTGCTCTACAATAATGCTGAAGTGCAGTATCTAAACTTTATTAGTGAAGCACTAGATAGGGACTAACTCATTAGACTATATTCAAGCACATCTACTGCTCTGTAGATTAAGGATGAATCTTCCCAAATGCCTGCATCTCCCATTATTTCTTCAAACTCAAGTCAAGTAGATGCTCAGCAGTGTGACCAGTAAAAGACCTTTCCACAAGACACAATTACTTCAAAACAATGTCTTTTTTTTTTTTTTTTTCTCCATGTCTTTCACACATTAAGAACATTCCCAGGAACAGATATTTGTCTCCTCCATAGAAGCTTTAAAGGACAACACAGATGTGGTAAGTTTATTCAAAATTGTGTCAGCAATTCTAGAACGATGCTATAGCCATCAGACAAAATGGCTACATCATTAGGCACAGCGACTGAAAGATAGTTCACAAAATCAGAGAGGACAGACTTCCACATCAGTTGGGAGTTCACCAGTTTTAATAAGAGAAGCACCACAAACTTGTCAATACAAAGATGTTAACAGCTGAGTCGGTGACAGCTTAACACCAAAACCCAGACCTCTCTAACACCATTCACTTAATTATTCTTTTTTGTAAGTCTTCAGTCTTTAAAACAGCTTGAACTTGGGGGAGCTCCTGTTTTCTGTCATTTGGCAATTCGTAATGTACAGGGCTGTTTCATTTAGAATAAAATGTTAGAAAAATAATCAACAGTAAATCACTGTTCTGTGCATTTAAAAATCTCATAAAGTGAAGAGTTGGAAAGCAGAGACGATTTGTGTAAAAATAGAGGGGAAGAGATGATTTGCTACTTGTGGCACAGCATTGTAATTTAATACATCTGAGTTCCATTCCATACATTAAATGGGAATACCATCATCTGCTTCACAGAAATGAATGGAGATCTTATTCATCAGCATTTGCAAAACATTTTGAGATCAAGATAAAATATTTTAGAGAAACAATTATTAGAGCATTACTTTATCTTATAAAATATCTTACAAAGCACATGGACAGTTCAGCAAAAATAAAGAGGAGCTGTTCTGTTTAGAAGTCATGTTACAAAAAAAGAAAAGCAGTAGATACATAAATATCAGTGCCACGACCTCCTGAGCAGAGAACATACAAACTTCAAGTGGAGCACAAACTCCGTCTCTTAATTCAACAACTGACCTTAAATACTTAAACTTAAAAAATACCAGCCTCACTGAAGTGCATATAAATTCATGACTGACACTCCTAAAGCAATGAACAGCAGGCAGAAGCAGAACAGATAATGCAGACAGGTGTCCCACTGATGTACCTCAGTAAAAATGTAAAAATACCCAAAAGAAGTCATCTTTGCTTCATCCTAGCAACAAGTACTGTTCTTAATGGCAGATGAGAAATTCCTCTGTAATGTGCACGCTAACCTAAAACAAACTGGTCTGAAAATTACCCAAAATATTGAAATGACTCAACACTCAAATGGCAAATTACATTGGTCCTTTTTTTAAGGGCCTGTTTTTAAACAGAACTGCTGGCCAGTCCCCCTCCACTGCACCCTACACAGAGGCAGTAGAGTCCTGTCCTGACGTTCTTTCTCTAAAATCCCACACAGATAAAATTAAAAGCTAGACAGTACAGCAACGCTATTAAAACATGAAATTGCTCCACAGCACCACGTCTTAGCCCTGCTGACAGTAGCTCTCATTATTTGCATATCCTATGACCAGAGAAGGAAGATTACTTCCTTAATATCCTATTAAGATGATTCTGAGCTTCATCAGCACACATACCATATCTGGCTGGGCTGGAGCAAACTTCACAAGCATAACACCACATGAGCTGCTTAGACTTGTGACCAGAATAGTGTTTATAACACACTGGTGTTTTTGCTATTTGCTGAGCAGCACTCAGACAGCAAAGCCTTCTCTGCTTGACAATCTACCCTCACAGTAAGTAGGCCAGGAGCGGGCACAGCTGAGACAACTGTTTTGAATTGATCAAAAAGATGTATTCAACAATAGATAACATCAGACAGGCTTAGCAATAATGCTTGGATGGCAGTGGAGATAGCTATTGATCAGAAGCTGGCTGGGCTTTTTAGCCTGCTGATGAGATGTAGTGAGCAACTGCTTCTGCATTACTTACAATTTCTTGTTCCCCACCCATTAAACTGCCTTTGTCTGGACCACTGAGGACTGTTTTAGTCTTCTAGTTCTCTGCCCTATCCCACTGAAGGGGAAAGAAGAGCAAGTGAGTAGCTATTATGTGCTGCTGACCAGGGCCAACACACCAGGAGAAGACAAAGAATAAGTACATTTTATTGGCTCATCAGTGTTACAGAAAATAAAAGACCCTTAGTCTCTCAAGGTCAATTGAATACAAAGAAATAAGTTATTTCTCAGCTTGAAGACACTATATTTACTTATATGCCAGCCTGAACATAGAGTTGAAACTGGATGATTTTTAGAGATCCCTTCCAACCCAAGTCATTCTACGATACTGCCCTTACTACACTGCTTCCAAGCTTAACCCAAAGTTGCCTCAAATGGAAATTTGAGAACCAGATTTTGAACCAGATCCTCTAGAATCTGAAGTTCATAGTGAAGTCCACACACAAAGACAAGTTTTGGTTTGCATTGCAAAGAAGAGTAGTTCTACACAAAACTTGATCTTCTTACATTTTAAGCAAGTTTTTTTTTTGTTTGGTTGGTTTTTTTTGTTTGTTTGTTTGTTTTTGGTTTGTTTTTGCTTTTTAAACACCTTTCCTGCTTTGCCACAGAACTGTCAAAGCACAATGTAAATCGTGAACAATCCAGATGCCAAAAGGAACTTTAAGAGGGTTATTTCAACTGTAATTTCCTCCTGTAGGAGAAATCTGAAAGCTATTCTTGTAACTGTTCAAAAGTAAGAAAAAATGCTGTTTCACACCTGATATTTTTAGTAAGATAATGAAGATCCATTATTTCTTCCTGCAAGTCACCTTGTTAAAAAACTATTCTTTTCAACACCACAACTATAGACAGTTGGTTCTTGGGAAAGTGGCACAGTTACTATTCCAGTTTGCACATAACGGAAGAATCCTTTGCTCTACTTTCTGAAGTCAGACTGTTACCAAAAAGGTAAGATGTAATTAAATCCTGTATATTCAGACTCTACAGCAGTACTTTGGGGGGAAAAAAAGTCTTTCATCTTAATCTGCCTTCACAATATGAAAAAAATTGCAAAATAGTAGTTTAATTGCAATCAAACATTATTCAAGTTTGAGATTATACTCTGCACTTAAGTTACTGTAATGACAGAAGTTTTATGCAAAGGAAGTCTAAAATGACTTACAAGCATTGTTGAAAACTAAAGATTTGCGAGAGTCCAGAAAAAAGCCATTTGCTGATAACTGTTTGGAATAGATGTTTCAGTGTTCTCCATGGTGGAAAATAAATAAAGCAACAGATGGAAATAAATGGAAAAGGAAGTTGCAGAGAGTTTGAAAGTGCTACAGAGAATTTTTGGGTTAAGTACTGACTGAAAGCGGCTCTGAAATACTGGAAAAGAAACTTGGTCTGTTATTCTTCTGGCACTCGGACAAGGGAAACTTGGTACACCATTCATAACTAAGAAGGAAACCATCACAAGACATGTCTCTATCACCTTTTTCCTCATATGTATCAATCTGCAAGAATCCATATTTTTGGCTTTATAAGTTCCCTCTTTGTAAATTTCAACTCAAACTAAGTTTTTCTAAAAGGGAGTGGATTTTAATCTACTTCCAGATAAGGTCAAGCAGTGCAACTTATCTGAAACTTAAAAATTGCTTTTCAATTTAATGGAATGGAGTTTAGTATTTCATTACATTAGTAAGTAAACAAATAATTTGATAAACACTTAAGTGCATCAGCTCTTGAAAAGAACATTGACAACTTGCCAACACACAAAGAAGCAAGACTTAACAGAGCAAAGAATAATTCTTCCAGAAAAATAAGATTACCAGCTTAAAGACAGATCAGAGATATGGAGATCATCTTTTGTTCAAACATGTAATCCTTGAACACCTGCAGAGATTTCAATGGAATTATGAATGGCTGCAAAAAAAAAAAATAAAATCAATTTCCTACATGTGTATTTTTTATTCTGTGTTTTTTTCAAGCTAAATACTTAGTTATTTAGAATACAGTTGCAAGCCACCACATTTTGCAAGTGTTATTAACACAGCAGACAGCTTTAAAATAAAGCTTACTGCACCACCTTACTTTTTGTCTATCAGAATTACATTTACATTGTGATTCTTATAGAGTTCACAAAGCCTAATAGCAGATTAATTCAAGAGACTGCTTCTGTCTAGCCTGAAGTACTTAAACTCAGTAAATGAACTCAAATCTTCGCTTTTGTCCTCACAAGTACATCTAGACCACCATCATTCTTTTTCCACCCACATAAAGAGTAAGAACACATTCTTTTTCTAGTACATATTAAGAGTAGTTGCTCTGCACTAGAAACTGACTTTCCAACTGAATTTCCAGGTCACCACTGGAATTCTACTGCTAATCTCCTTTACTTCTATCACCAAGAGTCGCTGTAGGTTCCTTTGGTTTTAGAAACTACTGATCCAAGTAATCCTCCCCTCCCCATCACCTGTGGTTTTGTTATGGAACATGAGGATATAGATACCAGATAGGATCTCACAAGTTCCCAGAAAGAGAAGCACAATACAACACAGCCTTCTGAGACAGCCCACTCAACTAGTGTTCAAATCTTTTACAGTGGGCCAAAGGTGTACATGAATAGAGCAACCAGTTTCCTGGAGACTGAGTATTTTCCTTTTAAGTCCCTCCTGAATATCCAGCAAGTAAGAGCCGCTATTTCTGTTACATATGTGGCCAAATACCACATTTAGGAAGCCAAAGCATTTCCTGAGCACACAGCAGTATTCAAAGATCTGTCAAATCTCCTTTCTCCTATCATTAGAGACAACTTAAGTATCAAACAAACTACATTTATGTTAAGGCTGTGTAACCAACTGACAATTGCCCAGGAAATTCAGAGTTTGAAAACTTCATCCTCAATTAATAGCTTTAGGAGGGCTTTATTTTTTCCTTCCAATCATAGTAATAATTAGAAGGTGTCAATGATTCCTCTTCCGAAACTGACCTACACCTATTACCACACACAAAAAGCCTATGTAGAAGCATTTAAACAGGTAACTAAACAGCAGACAAAATAAGTACACAAAAAGAGAGAAAGCACCACAGTGATTTGCACCGCATCATTTCGAAGAGCAAGATCAGAGCTCAGCTCTCAGGTGGTTCTGAGTCAATTACAGACATTTCAATGCACACTGAATGCTGACTCTGCCCACTCAATGACATTTATCACATTAGATACTCCGGGTAAAATCCACTGCTAATATAAAAGGGCTTCTGGGAACCATTTTGAACAATAAGAAATTCATAGCAAAGCCATTTGCAATAGGGTACAGATACCTGGACTTGGTATGGAACCTCAGTATTGGAATGACATGCATATGATTTGTCTATCTTCACAACAACAGAGGAGAGAGGTTTTTGCTCAGCTACCACTCTCCATACACTGCAAAGCAGTAACGAAAAATTGTATTTAAGACTGGATACACGAACTGCAACTCAAAGAATCCCAGCAATTGAGAAATGTGCCATTTCCTTCTCCAAGTTACTGTCTGTATCACATGCTCCCCTCTGACAAATACTAAGATAGCTGCCACTTCATATGGAATTAGACTTAAGAGATCTCAAAAAAATAAAGTGAAAACAGTCTCTGGCTGCCCCAGAAATTGCATAATGTCACCTTGGGAGGATGCAAGGAGTTCCAGCCAGCCGTGTTACAGATGTTCAGGATATTGCCAGTGTTTGAACTGTGTGTGCGGGCCAGGAAGGAGGGGTGAACAAAAATCACCTTAAAAGGAACAGATAAATGCAACACAGCAGTAAAACACAGCTACACTACCTTAGTTCACTCATGTTATTAGAACATTCAGGATTTAGCAGACCTTCAAGAAAGATCGCCAGAGCCTTCTCTCTATTTATTGCATCTACAGTAAGATAGTGATACGAGTTGTTCTGCCATTTAAAATAGAAGGATACATGAGAATCTGGGTGAATGAAGTTTTGGTTAAGGCAAGATGTTCAGAAACATTTTTCCATATTCAAAACATCTAGATATTACCATCTACTGATACGCTCAAGTAGAAAGTGTGTAAGGGAGAGCAGGTATCTGAAAGCTTGCATTAGTCCTACCTCTCTATGTAAGGTCATGGCAGCCAGGCACACTTGCTGGGGACTGCAGACGGTAGTAAGGACACTGGCTCAAGAAGCTAACCCATTAAGACCGCAGACAGACAGATATTTCATTTTATACTAGCATAAATAAATTTTAGTCAGATTAAATCCTGAATACTACAGAGAACATAGGGGTGCCACAAAGTTGTACAGACCTCCTCAAAGAGAGGCATTTCCCAGAGCTGTTTCCCGCTTTTATGTGAACAGCACTTTATTCCATGATTTTGTTGGCACTAAACATTTGAAAGAATGAGCTCACCTTCTCACTTTTGGGAAATTGGGAGGTGCATTAAACATGATTCTTTACACATTTCATGGATTAAGGACTTGCAGACATCTTCCTTGGATGTTAAGTTACCCAACTCTGTAGGGGATCCAAGAGACTCATCATTTCCTGAAACAGCTTCACACTCGTGAGGTAATACTTGAATGCCAATGAACTTGAAACACCATTTTAGGACAAAGAATATCTTTCAGGCAGGCTGCTAACATGAAGCAGAAGCAGCAGTAAGCTATTCTGGACTGAAATAACATACCCCTATATAAATTTTCAGAGGCATACGACAGAACTGTGCCCTTAACAGAGATGAGGATTGTTCTGTCTGCAGCCCAAGCTCAGATTGCAGAACCAACTCTCAGTTAATGAAAGCTTCTCACTAAATTCTGAGAGATAAGCGCATCAAAAACACTTCCCAGATACCAGAAAAAAAAAAAAAAAAAAAAGCAACACTGGAAATAGCAAATTTTACTTTAAGCTCTGCATTTTTGCAAAATAAGAAAATGAAGCCGTTTGCACCAAGAAAAACCAATAAATGTATTTACAGTACTTAAATGCTGATTTTGATTTAAATGAAGAAAGCTGGTAAAGCATTCAACTTTGGACTCACATCAAAATAATCACATCTTGCTCCAAACAATAGTGAGGTAAGGGAAAGCCTACAAAAACACTAACCTGTTAGAGTTAGTTATTATCTTTCCCTCATTGTTAGTTAGATGTTAATGGTCATTATGAAGAGAAGTTCTTTCAGAACTGCTTCAGTATCTTCCAAAGTATCAGTATTTGTAAGACATCTAGAACAAAAACCTGTAAATTCCAAATTCTAATGTGCTTTTAGACAAAGTAAACCATCAAATAGCATATTATACTAGCATCAGGACACATTGGAATAAATAGGAAGGTGAGCATTATTTCAGGAAAATTGAAAACAGGTTAACATTGTGTCAAAAAAAAAAAAAAAAGTACCATACTCCAAAAGTAATTTCTACATCCAAAGGCTTTCCATGCTCACTTTACAGAAGTGCAAATACAGCAGCTCCAAAAGGAGTTCTGAGGTAGCTGTAAGACAGCCTAAAAGGGTCACAAATAAGGCTGCTATAGAGGATCAGTTGTTAATTGAGGGGTTTTTTGTTAGGATCAGTAAAAACATCATACAATCATTTTACTTCATGTTCTGCCTATGCTGTTCCACATCTCAGGCCAGATACCTACAGTCATGATCTTTATCTTCACTCTATTGCCTAACAAGGGCTGAGCAAAGCGCATGTAACTCAGATAAATAGCATCCACTGGAAAAAGCAACAGAATATATTTTAAGTTCATGTTTAATACGTGATAGTGCAGTTTTTGCAAAACCTGAGATGCATATGGTCAACAAAAACTACACACACTGCCCCCATCCTTTTCAGAAGACCCTTGCCAGTCACAAAAGATTACTGTACAGAAAGATTGCTTGTGTTGTTTAATTGAAATTGTTTGCTCATCATACATGCCATGACATAGACTTTATAATTAAAAAAATGCACAGAAAAGCAAGCATCACTGTCACATTCCATAGCACACACCAACACTTTCATGAGCACCACCAGTAGAAATCTAACATGCTTATATTTAGACATATTTTGAAATATAGAACATTAAGCTGGTTGCTGTTAATGTCTTAATAAAAACAGAGTCCAAGCCCTGCCTTAATTATGCTTTCCAAAATCTTACTTTCATTTGTAGACCTTGTATTTAGCATACCAGTACCAGAACAGTAACTCAACTTATATCTAACAAATGCCAGTTCCTACGCTACTGTATTAATCTGCTTTATCTATTCTGAACCAGATAAAACAACTTGCTGGTCTGAGTGGGCTACAAAATCTGAAAACTAGGTTTTCTTATGTCCTTTTCCATATATTAACACATCCTTGCTGAAGAAATAGTTGCTTTTTTGGAGGGAACAATAAAGATTTAAAAAGAACTTAAAAGATGACTCAAATATTTCTGCCAGTTCAAATTGAAAGAACATCTGCCTCTCAGGTCTCCCCCCAACCATCTAAATGTTTGTTACCTGACTATAGATTTCTTTTTATGAAAACAAAACCAAGAAAAGCAAAGCTAGATGCAAACGTGACACCAAAAGCCTTGAGACAAAGGGAAAAAAGATTTTCTATATGTATAAAACTTGAAAAACAAGATTTAATGATGGTGAGTGAAAACAAATCAGTCAGGGTGACCTCGTACTTCATTACCGCAGCAAACAATTATAAATCTTGAAGTAGCTGATGACTGTAGCTCCTAACTTCATAGTGCTGAATAACAGAAGACAGAGTCACAATATTTAAATCAAACTGAAAGGAGAACATGCAACAACCACCTCAGATATCTGTACATAGTAGTTATCCTCTGGAATTTCCATTAGAAGTTACAAACTCAGTGCAAGATACTTAGAAGCCTCTTTACCACTGCTAAATTCAAGCAGCTGGATTCTGTTCTCTATTCCTTTTAGCAGGCATGTATTTCTCTCTTATAAAATCTTTACACAGAAAGATCTTGTAGAAAGGTACTGCAAAGCTGTTGAGATGCTAGTAATAACATTTGAAAATTAAGTACTTTCTCAAATTACATTAATTTACAACTTTGGTAACTCTATTTTGAGAATTGATACTACTGGTATCTCAAGTACAAGTCCAGAAATGAATACATACGTTCAGCATGGCAGGAAGTAGTCCAGTAATATACGGTTATACACACATGTAAAACAATGTGTTTACTATGTATCATTTATTTTTATTCCGCTAATTTAATCCAAGAGATTTGGCAATTTACAGTCCATAGGTATCAAGTACAGATGCATTAAAACATTTACCTTCAGCTGAAGGAAACTAGGATGTGTTCCTACAAACATGGATGTACCTGTGTCACTAACACACAACATATCAAGTCAGTGGTGCTTCCCTATAAAAATCAGATAGATCTCGAAAGCAAGGTAATGCCATTAATACAGGTACAGTTGGTAAAGAGAACATCACACCCTATGCAGTACCTACAGAAAGCGTCCAACTGTGCTGTACAAGTTCCATAATCATTTTTTCACTTCAAGTTCCAAACAAGCCCAGCAAGTTCTGCAAGGCTAGTAAATTCTGCACTGTAGCAGTAGTGCATAAGGGCACACAAAGGTAGCTTTAAGAGCTGTGTACTGAGAGCAAGTCCATGTAAACTAAACATGCTGTAAACTGCTCACACCATTCTTCCAGCCCTAAGATCTTATTTCTTTAGTTTGAAATTTCCACAGAAGGATCTAAAACAAATTCATACCAGATTTCCACCAGCCAATTTTCTCTTAGCTGAGATTTCAGTATTGAAGTCCACTGAGTTTCTGATATGAAAGAACCATCCCTATCTCTTTAAAAAAAAATTATGTGCAGTACACACAGCCACAGAAGGATGAAAAGTAACAGGCAGCCATCATAACCACATTTCAATGGATATTAAGAACAGGAATAGTATCCAAACTGGCAAAATTCAGCACAAACTGGGTCAACTAAACTCTATCACAGCTGAGGGGTTCTCTGATACTGCTTTTGTAGCTGATAAATTGATTTCTTAAAAAAAAAAAAAAAAAAAGTGAAGAGAAAGATACTGAAAAACAATTCACAGGCATAACTGTAAGACTTTCCTCTCATGGATCAGAAATCAGTAACATTTGGAGCTTATCTGCAATATTACTGAGACCTGAATCTCAGGCACTGAGGGGTGAACAGGACCTGTGTTATCCTTATAATCTGACAACTGATGTGTATCTTATAACCAAACTATCCACATTAAATGGATGGATTTAAAAATAGTTTTCCTAAAATAGTTGTCATAAAATATATCACTGTCAGCTGAACGTAAGCCTTTTGCAATAAATAAGCTTTTCTAACAAGGAAAGTAATAAAATGAAGGATCAGGTACCATCTACAGCAAAGCCTTAATATTCTTGCTCTTTTGCTTTGCTGCTGAAATGTGCAAATTGTGCCCAGCTGAAGAAAAGGTGTACCACCTTGTAACGACAGAGCAGGTCATGATACTTCAGCCTGTTCCCCTTTCAAAACTCCGTGCGATGGCCCCATTTTTCTTCTTAATAGCCTACCTTTATATAGAATCAAGGCCACACATCTGTGTTGGACAGGCATTTTTCCTTTCCTATAATCTTCAAAGTATTTCATATTAAAATAAGTATGTGGGCTATCACCGAGTTCTGTCTCAAACAGAACAGTATTTTTAAGAGATTAAATACTGTGTTAAGCGTCCAAACACGTATTTTAAATTTCAAAGATTTTCTTACACAATGATCACTTACAATCTTGTAATTCACAAGTAAGACAAGAAAAGTATACTAAGAAGATCTCACTGGACTGTTTCGCTTGCTGTTATTCTTTATGAATTCCATTCTGCTAGGTGAGATTCTCAGCCTTGCAACACCCAGTAGTCAAACATAGCAGAGCACCACTTAAACATTCAGGAAGCCAGTGATGCTTACTTTGAGGTTCACCTTCAAATGAATATGGAATCCATACACCATATATTCTGGTTATCTTTGTTATGAAACACTTCCAGGATTTAGCCCACCGGACATGTTGAAATCAAATCTTCAGCTACACAAAAACAAGCCTCACTCAGATTCAAATGCCTACAGGGAAAACAGCTTCTACTCAAAGCAGCACAACTTCTGTACATTCCTTGAAGTTTTAATTCTTACCCAGTTCTGCATTAGTACCTATAGTTTCATCTCTGACAAGTAAAGTTGTACCACACTCACTCTACTTTCCCCCTTTTTATGTTCCCTTCCCAAACCTTCCCAACAGTCAGCCAATCTTTCTGGGCTGAATATTAAAGGATCAGAGCACCTGACAACCAGTTAAAAAGATCTGCTCTTCAGTGAAAATGGGGAAGGGGGAATATAGGGTCATTTTATTATTGTTCTTAAATCTCCCTTCAGCATTTGCATTTGAAAACAAAAGCATAAGTGTTTTAAAATGAAACAGTATTTTCATTTTCTTGCATTCCATCTCTCCATTTACTAGCTGATGTCTAACTAGATTTACAGCAAAGCACTGCCACTCCATTAAATGTTACAGTAAATCACAAACAACTCTCTGCCTTAGGTTTCAAATGCTTAAACATCCTGGAACCACAGCTTCAATATGTGCAGAATGCAGATGAAAGTAAGCAGAGTTTAATTCAATTTGTCATCTTTCACGTGAGACTTGAAAAACCTCATGGCATTTTCTAACGAAACCAATAGACATGACCAAAATCAGTCACATTTTTGTCCACATCATTTGACTGCTGTCTCAACTCAGAGATGACTGCACTACTGCAACAGCATAGCCGTTCCATATATATCCATATATAAGATCAAACTGGTGGAGAAAGTCTGCTTATTCTTGCCAGTTGTTTTCAACAAGTTAATAATATTTGTCACCTCGTGAAGCATGTTTCATTAGTAGAAAGATTCCTCCTTAAATGAGATTTACTGAGGTACACATGCTAGGTTTGACACTATTACAAAAATAAGTGCAATCTGTCTGTTGCAAATAGTGCTTCTACTGTTGCAGTACAAAGCAAATCCATCCAAAGACACTATGAATTTAATTGAAGGGAAAAAACAGTACTCCTTTTCCCCAGATATCACCCTTCTAAAGACTCACTTCAACATCCCATTCCCCACCAACACATCCTCACTAATGATATACACCATTTTAAGAAGGAAAAGTATATCATAGAATCTAAGCTAATACATTTTGTTAAATAGCACAGAATTAATTCCAAAGGGAATGAAATCAGCAAAAAAGAAGGGTGGAAAACTATGCTATCAGTATGGAGCATGGGGCAAACCAGGTTTGGGAAAAAGCACAAGAAATGCACATGAAATACCACGAAGCTTTGCTACCATGAAAACGGAGCCAATGAGCAATTCCCGCTTCCACACACCAACTCTCCCACTATACCTACTCAAGTAGCTCTCATTTTCATACTCACAACCTTCAAATTATTCAATTGAAGTGTGTTTAAAGCTCTGTGAACAGATAGGTTTGTTCTATCAGTTGTGAATGACCTCCTCCCTATAGCTTCCTTAAATTAGTTGCTGTGTCCTCCACAAATTAAATCGTCTTGGCACCTCATTTGCATAGATCTAAGAAAAGCTATGGAAGCTAAACTAAGAAAGTAATTAGTTTCAAAGCAAAATGCTCGATGTCATACAGAGTAGCACACTGCTATCATTCTTAGCAAGTCAGAAAAGGGAAACTGTCTTTAAAAAGCAACAGAAAAACCCGAAGTAAAATAAAATTATGATAGAACAAAAATCTCAATGTAAAGCACAATCACTACAACCTAAGCTCCAGGGTCACGTTACCAGGTGATGTTATTTTGGAAAGGACACGAAAACTTTGTCAACCTAATTATAGGTCAAAAGATCTGATGCCCTTTACGAAGAACATCTGTTTTGCTGATATAAACACACAATTCCATATCATGTTATTGAAAGCTCTACTTTAAGATGCTCCTTCCCATTAAATCCTGTACTATAGAATACTCAAGCTAATAGCATTCCAAGATCAAACAAAGACAGGTTACAGGGAAAACAGCTTACTCCTTAAACGACAATTTTACATTATTTCCTTCTTATTCATTCTGCAATGGACTTAAATGAGAGATACAACAGATATTGATATTTTATGCATGACAGCGACTGGTTTGACCATCATACCCAAATAGTCTGAGACTTCCTTGTAATTTGGATCCTAAACCTCCATGATCTCTTCAGAGTTCAGCTTATTTTGATCTGATGTTAAGGCAAAACAACAAACAGCTGTAACTGCCCCTCACCTTTGCTTTTTCAAAACCTGGAATTAAACTGACTCACTCAGTGTTGTAATACTTCCATTTAACTTTCATTTAAAAGGTCAATATCAGAAAAGCATTATCTTGCATTTTGTAGTAAAATCAAGCAATGAAGATAATGTGTTTAATTCACAGTGTGGTACTTCATCAAATTCACTGAGTTTAAATTGGCAGAAACTTTTTTTCCTACATTTTCCACATTTTGGAATAATTCATTTAATTCACACGTTATGTTTTTTTTTTAATGTTTAGCATGTAGAAATGTGCATGCAAGAGACTTTTAAAAAGTACTCAAAATAATTATCTGTATTTTTGTGAAAATTAATTGTAACTAACTGTACAGTTCTTGTATTACATTATGACTGATTAGAATTGTTAATCTTTAGTTCTTGCAGAAATGAAAACCTTGGAAAAGCTCCTCTTTTTAGCCTCTATTGTTCCACTTCCAAGCCTCTCATCTCATTGCTTTTTTTTCTAGGAAACTTGTAACAAACAATCAAAGCCCTACTCAAAGAAAGCAAATGTACTTCAAGTACTTGAGCAGAAACCTGTGGCAAACTGCAAGATCAGAAGAGAAAACAGTACAGAATGCTTCTGGAGTGCAAAGCATGAGTGCATGTGTGAGGTTTTTAAGTTCCTTCTGTGACGGAACCAACAACCTAAAGCAAAAGGAAAAGCAGAAAAGAATATTGTTTTTCTTTATCAGAGCTGAAACAGTTCATCAGATTACTGCCTGAACTTCTTGTTTCCAAGTTAGAGTCAATATAGTACGGACATATTTTATCTCCTTGTTCAGCACTGCCTCCAAAGACCTCTGGCTTAAGAAAACGTATTTTTTTTTTTTACGCTTTATGACAGTAACTATAGTCATCTAACCAGCTTTTGTTCAAAAGATAAGATACAGTAAGTTTCTGCCCTGTGTTGCACAATGAAAAACTGGGAGACTTCCCACTTGTCTTCCTCCTCTTGTAATCCTTACCCAGTCAACTCAGACACCATCACAACCAGCTACACACACTACAATCTGTATTTCAAATTACCAGCCACAGGTAAGGGGAAAACCTCAGCCCACTAAGATTCAATTACTTCTCTCCTAGTTCTCCTACAACCTGCAGGACTGAAAGTCTTTGACAGCAGCAGCAAAGCTTTGCTGGCATTACCAGGTAGAGACTATGACAAACCCTGGGAAGCAATAGCCTGAAATTTCCTATGACAAGCCAACAAAATGGCTCTCCACAGTTGCTTCTGAAGCACACCATCATGTTTTTACTTGCTTGCCTTAGGGCCATAAGAACATGCAGTTTCACCATTTAAAGGGGAAAAATATACTTGGCATATTTCAGCCAAGCATACTGCTACAATGAAATCACATGCAACTAAAACTGTATCAGACTCTACATTATCGAAGCCGAGAGAAATGCCAGGTATGACAGATAGAGTCTGCTACATTCAGAAAAAAATTCTACACATTCTCATCCTGATTTGTCAATTCAAAGTGGGACAGACGTAATTAGAAAAGCAGATGTTATTTAAGAAAGCCAGAAGACCCACATCAACCTTGCAACGCTGCTCTTAAGAGTAAGCAGTAGTCAGAGTCCACTACCATACAGGAAAGCCCCTCCATTCTCCAGCCAGCACCTCCCCCAGCCATGGCGTGGCTGCACTGTGGATTCTCACCGCCTGTGGCAAAAGAGGATCCTCAAACAAGGGAACATTTAAAAGCTAGCTGGAAAACATACATGTGGCAGTTTAGATGGGAAAAGAGGATAACTGTATCAGTGATCAAAGCCCCAGAAAAGTCAGTAGAACTGTCTTGAAGAAAAATGGTTGCCGAAAACAAATCACAACTACAGCATCTATCCCTAAATATTTCTTTCGTTTGTTTGTTTTGCTGTAACAGAAGTTCCAAATATCTTCTGCTTATTTACAAAATGGAAAAGAGCACGTATGCACTCAGAGGTAACAGAAATTTCATAGTAACATAGCTTAGATTAACTATAGAAAAAAACCTACTCCTAGAAACAAAGCTGAAATACCAGTAGTGTCAATATAACATTTTACTTTTCCAAAGTAGATAAACCAGGTTACTATGCCATGTACCACATTTGCCCAGCAGCTTTTTGGCAGGAAAGAGTTCTCAATAATATTTTAAAAAATAAAGGCTTATTTGTTTCACGTTGATATCAATTTTTTCCTCAACCTTTCTCCAAGAAATGATGGTTGGCCTGGTGCTACCAATTTAAATTGCATTCTCCTTACAAGCTAGTAGCTTCTTTCTTTCCATCTGAGAAACCTGCTCAGTGACATAGAGTGTACCACCAAAATCTGCTAGAAAAACAGAAATGGCTCATCAATAGCATAATCACTGTAGATTTAGACATAGTTCAACACATATTTTGCAAATGCACAAGTAAATACAAACTATTGTGATACAAACTGTATCACAAAAGCAATGTGCAATAAACATAAGCCTCAAATGTCAGAAATAGATGTTCAGATAACAAGGTTGACTTTAAGGGCCTTTTGGAATAAAAGAAAAATAGACGGTGTATTCAGCAAGGTGGAGAAGTGCAGCAAGCCTAATTCCAAATGGCAACAGCCACAAAGAAGTTAACTCTTCCAACAAATGAGAAGTCACTTGAAAGAACAAAGAGTAGGACTGATTCATAGTGAAGGAGATAATACAAGGACACCTGAAGCAGATTTCTAAAAGCTACAACAATTATCAGCTGGAACATGAACTGAATAGAAAGTTGGTGGAAATGCTTGAGGACAAAGAAAGTGGGTTGGAAGGCAGGGAGAGAAAATGGAGAAGAGTCTGGTTGGGAGAGGGGGGAAGAATCCCAGTAAAACAAGATGAAAAAAAAAAAGCAGGAGTGACAGCCAAAACCTTCCTGCAACAAAATACAACACAAAGTATAAACAAGACTCTACATCTCCTCTACAGGCTAAAAAGGAGAAGAGTTGAGCAATATATTGGGGCAGGTTGATGATTTAAAACTTCAAATTTAAATTGAGAGATCAAAGGAACACTAATTAAAACAAAAATCAAGTACAGCATGTGCAATTCCTCTCCTTAATTACTTCAACTGCAAACCCCAGGGCTTCACTAAGTACTTCACTTTCAAATTTCCAGATTAGCTCACTTCTTCCACAGCTGAGCTGTTCCAAAGGCAGCAGCAAAGGGTTGGCTGCCTGGAACTAAAATGAAATGCCTCTGAGTTCCAGTATAGTCTATGTAAATGGATGTGGGCTTTCTCCAGCTGGCAAAGCAAAAAGGGCTCCCTGCTGGGGAGTCTCAAAGAGGAAAAAAAGCTGGACTTTTGGAAGAAAAAAAATGCATTAACAGAACCAGCTAGCTGCCAGAAGGACTTCAATACTCTCTAACCTGAAGAGAACATTCTGAATTAGGGACAGCTGCAGCTACAGTACCTAGAGATGTCCTAATCATAGCACAAAGACCACGTGAGCAGGGAATTATAATCACAGAATCAGTACGGGTGGAAAAGATCTTTAAGATCATTTAGTCCAACTGTCTTCCTACCACCAATACTGCCCACTAAACCATGTCCCTAAATCCTACACCTACCCTTTCCTTGAACACCTCCAGGGACAGTGACCCCATTGCTTCCCCACACAACCTGCTCCAAGACTTACTACTCTTTCTGAGCAGAAAATTCTCCTGATATCCAACCTAAACCTCCTCTGGTGCAACGTGAGGCCATTCCCTTTTGTCCTACTGCCAGTTACCTCGAAGAGGCAAACGCCCACTTCTTCACAATCACTTAAGCCTTCAAAGAAAGTTAACAATTCTTTCAGTTTAAGTTTTCTGTCCAGTACATATCTATGTAATCAGAAACAGTCAGAAAACTGTACTGAGAGATGGCTTGTTTTGACTTGAGACAGTGAGTTCCAAGGGTAAGCTTCCTGCACTCCCTACGAAGTTACACTGACCAAAAAATTTCAAGTAACACCTGTTTGATTTGCAACACTTCGCCAAAGGTAGTTGCAATACCATAAACATCACAAAAGTACATATAAATACCTCTGTGTTACAAAAAGTAGTTGAACAAAATGAAATTAAAATCCTCTGTCCTCTAGCAAGTAAACATCCTGTTTTGGCTTTCGAGCATTTCTACGAATCTGCAATTGACAGTGGTAAAATGACTTAGAGAAGAGAACATAAGTGAAGCTAGTTCCAAGGTTGAAGTCCAACTGCGCTCTTATTAAAAGGAGAGCATCAGCACAAAGGCCAAAGAATGAATCATGACCCAAGTCTAACTAAACCTTCTTAACTCAGCAATAAACATGATTGCTGAATCATACTGACAGGATATTACGAAGTCTGCACTGCTGCTTTAGCTTACAGGACCATCAATCCACTGCCTGCTGCTGGCCAGCACGGAAAACACTGAGAATAAGTAAATGACCAAGTAGTACCATCCCAGCAGACAGTATGAACACCACACAAAGCAGCTACTTCGGAATACTGTCAAGCATTTGTTCACATTTTGATTAGCAGAACTACTGACACACTCCTAGCCTTGGTTGTAAGACGCTGCCAGAGGAGGGAATGCAGGACTTAAGCTACTCTGAATTAGTTGATATTGTTAGAAAAATCTCCACTTCGTTGGCAGGTTTTACCCTTCCCCTGCTCTCATGGTCATATCACAAATGACCAGATGACATAAGCAAGACTAGAAAGAAATGAATTTTTTTAGAGAATGTTGTAAATAATGAATTATCAAGCCAAAAAGGAACATTTGCAATGTGTTTAAGGGGAATCTGTCATTTCTTATTTATGATTCATGCTGATCATGTCCTGTCCATTTATTTAAAAAAGTTTGAGAGAACAGATGCTTTCATTGAAGAAAAAGGATGCTTCTTTTACTGTTTTCTATGCTTCTTTTACTGTTTTCTATGTTTACATAACTGACAGCTTCAAAATTTCTGCTTTCATCTTCCAGTAAAATACGCCTGTTTCTACAAACAGCTAAGTTCATAACCAAGCTTGGCTTTGTTTCCAGCATAGCAAAACTAATGACTCAAGTGCCATCTACTGTGTCTGCACTCAAGTGCAGTATTTCTACAGACAACAAATGAAAGTTGTTACTAGAAAAACTATACAGAAATAAGTCATCAATTTTATGACAAATTCGATAGTATGCCTTCAAATACTGTCCTCCTTGAACATCAGCACACATCCTATGCTAAGAAGACTACACAGTCACCTCTGATGCATGCAATCCAAGTTAACATAACAATGAAAAGGAGATCTTCAGAGTTAAATTTAAGTACAAGCAAAAGCGAGCCTCTTTCTCATGCCAGTCATGCTTCTATAAAACCCAGCTGACTTTAACAAGGAAAGCAGACATGGAAAAACTTACAGCTAACAAAAGAACCAACAGCCTTTTCCAGTAGCCACCAGAAAACTGTAGTGGAAATAACACTGTTACTCTGATACATTGGAGTTTGGAATTAAAAACACACGCTATCTCAAAAAACCCTCAATTAGTATATCTTGCCTTTTAATTGCATTGTTAAGTCAGGAGAGAGTTCCAACACTCCTCCTGAAGGGAAGTTTCTAACAGAAGATCACAAGACAACAATTACAGGAAAAATACAGCTTGGAAGTTAGTTGCATAACACAGCTCCAACTTTCTCGTACAACATCTGCTGTTTCACGGCATACTGAGCTGTGCATCAAAATCGCTGTGCTTTAGCAGTCAAAAACATTGAAGAGAGAAGCGTCCTCTCAATACTGTAAAATTTGCTGGTATTCCTTCGTTCTTTGTTAAATTTCTTTTTCTATTACGTGTTATTAAAGAGGACTCATGGAAACTCATTACTTTTTCTTTTCTTTTTTTCCCCTCCAAACCCCTCAACGCTCATCAACAGATAAGATTTTGGGCCAGAATCACCACCACGTGCATTATTAACTACAGACCATGGGAGCAGTTTTGCTGGGAAGTCATAGGGACGGTGTGGAGGGGAGAAAGGCAGAAAATCAGTTTCTAATAGCTGCTTAACTCTGCTGCAAATGCAGCCACATGGGATACAAATGAAATGAGGCCAGGGTCACAAATTTATAACCTCCCTCAGCAAACACAGCCCCATTTGTCTGCAGCAGATGCACAAGGCAAACAGCAAAGGTCTCTCCTCCAATGCAGATGTTGCTCTTTCCAGAACAGCTCAGCTGGCGCAGAGAGAAACCATTTGTGATCCTCTAAAACAGAATGGACACTATCGCTATCACCACAGTGAATCACAGATATCCAAGAAGTTTTCCATCAGAATCCTAACCCAAAGCAGATAAGAGTATGTATTCAAATGCCATCTTTGAACATCAATTTTTAGTTCAAGCTTATACACAGTTATCAAGTAACAGGGAGAATTCATCCAGACTAATAAAAACACAAAACAGCGCCTCCCACTTACTGGTTCCAAAATAAATACCACAATCAGCATGTACGATTAAACTAAACTTCATTTCCAAACTAAACACTGTGTCATGCACACAATGCAGGGTTTAAAAATACCACAAATATTCTGAAGGGGTCATAGGGTACATATAAGAATTTGTAATACCAATTTACAGCAGGAAATTTGGCAAAGAGGTATGAAGGGGGGAGGGGGGAGGTAGAGGACTTGCTAGTTTGGAGGAAAATGAGCATAATGTGGTGCACACCTGGTTCTCCTTCAGCACTGATCATCACTGTGTGTGGAAAGGCACTAAGCTAGGAGGACATTCTGCTCACATCTCAAAGCTAATTACTGTAATGTATTTCAGCGTGTGGTTGTAAAAGCACTCGCACTATGAATATTCAAGTGCTCAGCCCAGGCTGACAACAACCTTTTCCCCTATCAGCTGTGTTTTGGATTTCACACTCACTGCCAGTGGGCTCACAGCTGGGAATTACATACAGGTCATGTGGAAGACTTCAGATACTTCTGTTGTGAGGTCTTATTCAGCAATAAAGAATAATATTTCAGGTCATTTTCCAACTGTCTCCCCCTTCAACTGAATTCGATTTGCAAAGACCAGCTACGACACAACCACATGAATCGTCGGTGCTGTGCCAGTTACCCTTTACCCACACTACGCTGAACTGTGTAGGACTTGCATAAAGCACTTCTTCCACTTCCAGGCTCTTGCACAGTCCCACCAAGGTGGCCTAAACATGACATGTAAAAGTTGTTGCAGTTCTGAGCCTTATTTCACACGGCAGCAGCCTACATCCTCCCTGACCTACACAACTTCAGTATTCTCAGGCCAATCTTTTCATGATTTTGTTTGATTCTGATTTACAAGCCACTACCTTTCACTTCCAGTTTTGAACATTCAAGCATCACAATCTAACAGTTTTTAATCCTAAAGGCTGGCAAAAACACCGCACAATAGTGCCCATGCACTCAGGGAGAAAAGGATCAAAACAGATCAAAGCTGTCACTTCAGTACCTGAGCTTCCCCTTTCTGCTAAGTAACAGGCCCAAAGCCAACATAAATTCGTTTAAAAAATGAAATATTTTTCCCTTTCCAGTGATGAAAAGGCACCACCTTGTGGCTGCTCCCTTTCAGGGAGAAAGGCTGAAAGAAAAAAAAAAAATCCAGTACAGCCATTTCTCATCTTTGTCAACAGAAATTCCAAAGGTTGGTATGATGAAAAAAATTACTAATTAAAAAAACTCAGAGCATATTTTAACAAGGCAGTCTGTCCAACAAAAGTGGATAATGAAAGCTCTATTATATTTAGACTCAAAGCAAGTACTGAAGTTCTTCTAAAATTAAGTCAACTAAAGTTGACTAGTTTTCTGAAGTAAGGAATTTAACTTGTGCTATAAATAAGAAGTTTATTGCACATTACTTCTATTTGTTATCTGATAATTTTTCATAAGCAATAGCCAACTAGCATCAAAAGTGAGCTCTATTAGGCACAGTGCAAACACAGCCCATTATTTTTGTCCAAAATACACACAGCACTTATGGGACAGTACGCTGGAAGTTAGAATAAGAAAACTGTACTTCATTTAGAGAGCAAATGGTTTTTGCCACAAACAATCTTTCATTTGTGGATTTCTCCATTAAAACTTTTCTCCTTTGCATAATCAATTGGGCCAGGTGGGATAACAGATAACATAGCTAAGAAAGTAAACCAAATGTTCAGTGTCTGTGCACCCAATCAAAATGCTGCAGCCACATTCTAAGGTTAATGCAATAAAAATGAATATACCAATAGAAAACACAATAACAGCATACACTTCAGAAGATCTGTATAGTCAAAATTCAGAAAGAACAGAAAGCAAAAAAAATGTTTGCAATTACTCTTCTAAAAGTTCGTCAGGCTCTTTCTTCATCTTCGCATTCCACCATCATTGCCAAAGTGTGTATACAGATTGTATAGAATGAGCAAAAAAGAAAATCACCCAAGAACATGAAATCTGCTTACAGTTCTTGATAATGTTACCATAGTTTCTTGTGGCTTTTTTTTTTTTTCCAAAGACCTAAAAATGTAGAAAATCTGAAAAACTTACAGCACAGGGCATTAATTCAGTCCTCATGTTCCGATTACTCAAAGTCAGCTCTTGTATAGTCAGCTCTCTTCAGTCTAATTAAAGATCATGGATGAAATTACTTGTTCGTAAATCACCTGCCATACTTACATTCCATTATGTTCACACAGAAAACACATCTGAGAAGAATTAGTACATTTAAGTTTAGTTTTTATCCACATCACTGAAAAACATTTGTTGTTCAATTAGTATATTCCAGTTAGAGAGATGAACAAACTCCTGCCTGATGTTCAGCAGCAGTACTCCACATACAGGCTCAATCAATACCTCCTCTTTCTTCTGAACCTTCTTGGTTATTTGTTCCTTCCACAACAGAGTCCCCTGCACCATTCCAACAGAAGGCTCGTGCATCAACACCAAAAATGAAATGAATATGATAGAATAAGATTAGCCTCAAACATCTCAGAAGACCAGATAGATACTTGAGGGGAGAAAAGAGTTTGAAGTGTCAAAGAGTTTAAAATGAAGTTTCACCTTTACTCTAAAATACAAAAAAAAAAAAATAATCAGTGAGCTTAAATCTGATTAATACATTCTGAATGTCAGCCATCCACATTGTCGTTCCAACCAACTCAGACAACACAATCCTGTTTGCTTCAGAAAACTTAGTCTGAGAAATTCAATAAGCGCTGTACATTTACTGCATATTCAGACTGCTGTTGCAAAGTACATGGCTAACAGCTCCCCAGCCTTCAACAGATGAGACAAAAAGTAGTATTAAGGAACTAAAAAGAAAAGACAAGTAAAACACAGGTGTTCCAGTTGTTCTGCTACTTTCTTTGCCATTTCCAAGGCCAACTGAGTCTTGATGTTACAAGTGGATCTAATGCTGTAACTGATACAACAAACATCAGATTTAAAAAGCAGATTCTTATCACCTTACTGGAGGCAAGAAGGAGAAAAAAATAAAGAAAAAAAAAAATCAATGAAGGAAAAAATAACAGCCACCCTCGTAACAGGACTCAATTTGGAGATTTCTTTAATTGCTCCTGGAGTACAAACTGAAGCAAAGGAAAAAGAAAGAAAACCCTTATGTGTAATACGGACGTTCTCAGCTGCTTCACACAACAGATGGAACACCAAGCATACATTACAACCATAGCGATCACTGCTAAGAACGAGAGGTTTTTAAGTGTCAGTTTTTACCTCCAGTTGCTTAAAAATTTGATGCAGGAAGGGAAAGTGAGGTAGCTTTCTGATTTCATTTTAGTACCATCAAAAGTCCACTACACAGATTCTTACTTCCCAATGCTTTCAAAACAAACAACCAACCAAACACTGTTGACCTCATCCTTCCATCAGAACTTCCACAAGCCTTCTCCACAAGAATGGATTCCAAAGGAAAAAGGATATCATTGATGATTTAACATCATCGATGCTAAATGATCAGCACATTGGCACAGCATACCATACTGGATTACTCAAATGCAAAGGATGCAAATGCCCACAGACATTCGCTATCTTCCAGCATATTACAAAAATGCAATTTAAAAGATTTTTCTTTTTTTTTTTTTTTTTTTTGTAAATGACACTTCTATTAGGGAAGCTATGGAAGTCGAATGCCTCTGTCCATCAGTAACTCTAAAGACTCTCAATCAGACTACATAGCCTTCAAAGGGAGAAGTATTATTTTTTTTTTTTTGATCATATTAACTGATAGACAGGCTTTTCCAGGTTCCTCCTCAGGTTTCTAGTGAAAAAAACTCTCCCTTTTATTCATTAAATTGGTAACAGCCAGGAAAAGATTTCCACGCCACTCCCTAACAATCTTTCTTCACTTTCTCTTTGCCTCCTCCAGTTATAACAACTCTAGAACAAGCAGCAGACCTATTGAAGCTGAGTGAAAAAGCTGGGGTAATTAAAATTCTGAGGTGCTAGACTGTGCTGGTCCACACATTATTGTAAACCTTGGCATTGGTAAGAACATCTGGGGAACATTACAGCTATAAAAACCCAATCTTACTTAAAGATGGATGCTACAATCAAGAGAATCCGTAAGAACGTCTGTTTAACGTGCAGATGGCTTCAGATCTTATGTTTTCTGCCCTAAAATCCAGGAAGTTCTACAGGTTTACCGCAGCCAGTTTCCCATGTCTAAGCAGCACCTAACATTCAGGCTGCACTGTTAATTCCAAACATGCTATTGCCATTTACAGAGATTGTACTTCAGAAAGAGCAAATTAACTTTTGAAAATGGTATTGCTAGCTAGGCTCTCCTCTCCTAGTTATTCACAGATCACTGCTTAACTTCTCCTTACACTTGCAAGGCCATATTAAAAAAAGCAGTAATTGGGTCATAATTCCAAAACTTCATAGCATGTTTACTGATATGCAAATCCTACCTCTACCATCCAGAGGAAGGTCTCAATTGCAGTAGAAACATCACAGTCTTCTGCACAAATTGTTCTCAAGAGGAGAAATAAATCACTATTACTGCTAGTCAATTGTATCTTTAGCTGTGAAGCCAGGTTCAGATTATATTAAAAATAGCAGTATCTGCCTTATTCTTATTATAAGGGCACCTGAAGTAAAAAAAAAAAAAAAAAAAAAAAAAAAAAAAAGTATGAAAGTAACTGAAAAAAATATTCTTCCAAATGAGCCCACTGAACATCAGAATCCCCACTGAGGAATACCAGAAAAATAAAATATTAAGGCATCTGAATTACAAGTCTAGTAATGGACTGGTGCACCTTCATTCAAACCATGTGCAATAACAGTTAAGTCTAGGTATGAAAATAACAAGCTTTAAACTTTGGAAATTAATGGAAGCATAGCCTGTTATTTTAACAGCCACTGTATTAACCTGGTGAGAAGTTTGACATTGTTAGTAGTCCAGTCAGAGGAAAGTGAATTGGGCTGAATTCAGATGGGACAGTCAAATATTCAAAATGCAATTTACCTCCTGGCGCGGCGTTTTATAAGACAGCAAAGATCTCATTACATTCTATCAGCATAAATAATGCTATTCTTGGTCACACAACCTTGTACACATACATAAGTTTTACTTAATCATTTAGAAATTTCACATTTATCTTAACATATATATAATTTTTTTTTAATCTGGCACCAAAAATGGGAGAGAAAACAGATATGAATCATGAGCTGTGAACTGTGGCCTTGGGAATGTGACGGAAGTGAAAGTTTTAAAAGTGCACACACACACACACACACACAGGGATATTGGACATCACACAGACACTTCCAGAAATCTGCATTTCCAAGTAACTAGTATGAAACAATACCAATAGAGAAATAATTGTAATTGCTGTAATTCAGCAGCTGCTCAGTCTCACACACCAAGTAGTGCAACATTCTACATGGTTCCTACTCCACACAGGTATTTTCAAACAGTACAAACAGGATTTACCCACATTTTGATTGGAGAAGCAAAAAGCAAAAAAAAAAAAAAAAAAAAAAAGCCACACCAAAACACACTATGTGCAGACCCATTCATCTCAGAACAGACGATTCGTCTCTAAGGGTCTTACTTTCAGATGACATCTGCAACTAATTTTCACAAGGATGTTCTTAAAAACACAACTACAAACACACAGAACTACAACTATGTGCAGAATTTTAACAAGATTAAACAAAACACCAGTACTCGAAACAACTGTTGCAACGAAGGTCATTAAAACAAGAGAAGCAAGAGGAAAATGCTGCAGACCAAGTTCAAGTCAAGACCACAGAATTTTGCCTAGAAGTGAACTTAGTCTTACACAATTTAGTAAATTCTCCATAAAGACTCCTCTACTGATAGACAAAAAACAGGAGCTGGAAATAACTACGTTTACACACTTGTGTAACGACAGCTGCAAAAACTTGGGTAATGGTTTAGCAATAGCATGCTGACAAATAGATATGAAACTATCAATAATGAAAGAATGCAAGCAAGTCATGAATCCTACCAGCTATTTTATGGATTGCTATACACTTCATGCTGAATTTCAGTATAAGGAGAAATACAGTGGTTTGAAAACCTACTACTCAGCATGGTTTCTGACCTCAGCTAAAATTCATTATGCATGTACACATTACAACTCCAAATACACCATATTACAGCGTATTTTACAAGCAGAACACAGACTAAAACCAGCAAGCTGACCTAATGATGAAAAAAACCAAAAACATAAGCAATATAAGGATTAGGTGCTCACTTCCAAAATACAAAACATCATCATATGCAGCAAAATCTTTTCTAAAACTGTCTAAAGTTAAAAAAGATGCTGTTAAGCATCTAATGTTTTTCTTGTTCTCATAATCACCTGGTTAGTACTTTTAGTCTTTTTTTTTAACTGAAGGCGCACCTTCACAGTCAAAACCTACGCAGTTGCCAGAACCCACACACACCCGCCCCTTCTTTCTGCCTGTATCAGTGCCTGTCCAGCTGTGCAACAATTGTCCACTAATGCTTTCCTCCTGGTTACTTTCCAGCTACATTCTACCCTTGTTTTGCTCATCAGCAAACTCAACACTGCACTGAGTTACAACGTAGGTAGGCAAGAAAAAAAATGCACATTTTGTTTCCACTGTTTAACCTGACAGTGGCTGACGGCTCTTCATTTCGGATTACACTTTCCGTAACACCAGCTCAGTTAACTTCCTACCCGTGTGCCACATGCAATTTTGTGACTTCCACATATTTTGCTTGCAGCTTTTTATCTGCTGGCCTTTCCCAGAGGAAGCTTCAAAAAGGGCTGCTGGTCAGTGAATTTTCCAGGCAGCAGCTTCAACCTGCTGCCAGCTCCTACCTACCACACATCCTTCAGCCAACTGAAAATGGAAGCCCAGAAATAAGTTCTGCTGTCAACCCTACAACAGCATCTCCAGCCAGTAACAACATCCTTTACTATTGCCAACCTGCTCCTTGAAAGCAGGACAATTAGAAGCAGACTTGGCACTGTTTCAGCAGCATCTGCCTGCTTGCAATAGCCCCATTTTTACAGGTATAACAGAAACAAAACAAGGCATATCTGTTCTAATTCACAGCATACTAGTTCTGCACACACATTCTGTACCAAGGCCTCCTCAGAAACTTTGTACTCACTGCCAAGTCTGCCCAGGCACAACTGTTTCTATCACGATAAATAAGGCCACAGCAGAGTTCTTCCATATAAGTAGTGAAAAGTAAGCAATCCAGACACAAATTAGCCTTTGGCAACTGCTGTGTAACCTCCAAGAAATTCTATCACAATGCACATTCAGAAAATTGTTTTGTTTTGTTTTGTTTTTCCCCTCACAAATTTTCCTCAGAAATATTTTTTGATAAACTGACGTCACACCAGTAAATTCCTTTTTCAAATGAGAGCCTTTACTGTCCTCAGTTTGAAAATGATGTAAGAAAGAACATCAGTAAAAGTAAGAGAAACAAACAGCAGGCTTCTCTACCATTCCCAGAGAGAATTTGCTAAAGACAAGGGGGAACAGTTCTTAAACATATTCCAAAACCTCTCCAGCAGACTTGAGGCTTTGTAGAGTAAGACATCAATTCAGGAAATCACACAACAGCAGAAGGCAAAAATTGCATTAAAGCCACATCAGTGTGTCATACCTAGCTTATCTTTCACTGTGGTCTCTTATAAGTGCTGAGGGGAAAAAAGCACACATTTAACAATGCATAAAACTAAGAGTGAAAGAGAAACAGACACATAACCCTGCATCAAACTTTTCATTATCCAACTAGAGCTTGCTAGAATAGTTCACAATACTTCATTTGTGGAGACTTAAGCCTCCTTCCTTTTTTAGTTAAAAAAGGAATTCCATTATTCCATTTAGTTTGGCATTTCCAAGACTGTCAGCATCTCAACTTGCTTTGTTTAAACTAAGGATCTTGAGAAATAATATACTTGTAGCACCAGTATGTTTTTGCATCCATAAGCAAGCCGTCATTATCCCAAGGTGGACCAAAATGAAGCTACAAAAAACCACTTTAAGCAGTAAGCATTACTCTATAAGTAGTATAAGTTTCCATTTCATGAAAAAGTAGCAATTAGTTCATGCATTATCAACCAGCCCACCATAGAAAAACATGACACTGAAGTCTGCCAAGAAAGTTTAGTCAAGACCCCAGGGATATCATTGAAGAGCAAAGTACACTCTGCCTCAGGTCAAAGGTACGAGATAGGGTAAGTACAGAAGTAAAGAAAATACTGGAATCCAAAGACAAAAGTCATTTGCATTCTGAGGGGGAGAAGGCAGTTCATCCAAATCACAGCATCAAAGAAGTTAGCAGAGTATTGGGGGAGGGAAAAAGAGCTCTTGTCTTACTGCAATTCAGATTTAAGTCCTACCAAAAAAAAAAAAAAAAAAAAAAAAAAAAAAAAAAACCAAAAAACACAACATTTCATTTTGCTCATTCATGTCATTTATCCCTTTTTAATTAAAACTCTGAAGTTGGACTTCCCAGGCTTGTCTAACAAAAGCTTCCAACTACAGTATTCTTAGAATATTACAACAAAGCTACTGCATTCTCAAATGAGATACTGCTATGCATTTTACAGAGAGCTAATACACCAGTTTTGAAGAAGTTACAAAAATCATGTAAATTCTCAGTGGAAGCCATATTTGGAATGAGTCTCCCTCAGTTTGACTACAGTGAACTTTTGACAATTCAAGTATACACCAAACTGGCAGATACTTCAATGGATTTGCCCCATTTTTTTAGTTAAAAAAGGAATTCCATTATTCAACAATGAGCAATGATGCAAAACACAGATATTCTCAATAGAAAAGATGGAATCTTCTTGTAGAAAAATCATATAACTTACTCAGGAGACAGATTCCAATTCAACCACAAAACAGAGGAGGAAAATCAGAGCAAAATCCATTTATAGATCACAGGAGCGTCAAAAACAGAAGAGAAAGTGCAGGCTGAAAAGCCTATCCTATTAGCCTAGATGCTCCTATTTCCAAGTCAGCCCAGGACCATATAATGTCTATCTGCAATAGTTTGGTCTGATTGTCCATTATTACCATCCAAGTCTTCAGTGAAAGTGAGGAAGCTCTGCAGAAGCTTAAGAAGACATGTTCTCTAGTTAACAGCAGCATGACTGCATCACAAAGCTTTCAGAACATTCTTAATGAAAAACCAGCAGCACACTCAGTTCCATACAAACAATTTCCAAGATAACTTTCTCCTTCTTGAGCCTATCAGACAACTGTGACTGTTTTCAAACAAATACCACTTTAACTTTTGGTCAGTGAGCACACTGGTAATTTTAACATCACGTGCATTGCTCTGTTTCATCTCATCCCATTTCCCTTCTCACCTCAGGAGGCTGGCACAATTTGATTTAAGAGCAATGATTGGAGAGCAGGTCCTATTTACTCACAGGAGCCCTGGGGCCAAGTAACCACAAAGTAAACAAACTCAGGATATCTAGAAACCAAACCACTAATTAATCTACACTGGGCTTACATAAGTAAGGTTTATCCAACAACTTCTAACCTAGTGAACTTGCATTGTTATCCTATTGAGAGACTAGCATCCCTTCTTTTACATATTATGCAAACACAAATATTCCTCAAAAAACTTACAGTTTGTGTGAAACTAAAGGGAAACGTTCCTAGAAAACTTAAATGGACTACTCAAAAGCAAAGTACTTCTCTGCAGTGTCAAGCAGGCAATTGGCCTAAAGATTCTGGCTTTTTTTTTATTTAAACAGTGAAAACCATTCATATTGGCAAATACTGACCTCCCAACAAAAGGCATGAAGGACTCCAGCACAGTTACTGTTGTTGTCAGTCTCCAAGTTGTCAAAAACATGGCAGGCCAGAAACAAATACCGTAGATTTTATTTCAGTAGCAGAGCATCTCTTATATGTCTATTACTTGAAAACCAGAGTAGTATAACCTAGATTAAGCTATTACAGACCAGATGCAAAACTTAGAGGAAAACCACACCTTTAACAAAGTCACGTATAACATGAAGTGGGAAAAAAATAATGGAGGGATTACTTTAGAAGAAAAAGATATCTTAATCCCAGCCTAATTTAAAACTGCCTTCTCTGTGCTTCACCACCTCACCAGAAAAGGAAACACTGCTCTACTACTACTTGTTCCTTTTCTCAGCAGTACTGAACATTTTGAGTGTAGACAGCCCAAAAGGACTGACAGGCCCAAAACTGCAGAAATGTATATTCTCCAGACATGTACAAAAGAGTACACAGATGGCAGCAGTGCTGAAGACAGATAGTTATAATTACATTTCCAACAACCATTTTAAACCAAAACTGTGCCTTCTAAGAATATATACTTTTTTCTTTTGAACAGGCACACTAGAAAACAAAACCATCTAACTTGGCCACTGTAACAGCACTGCAGTCAGATTAACTCCTTTCTAATCCAAACTACTTTTTGCTCAGTACCATGGGGTGCACTATTTGAACAGTATGCCAACAAGAACTGTTCTTAAGTTATAGCTAAAGAAAGACTTCTAGTCTGTAATTCACTTTTAGCCATTTTGTTTTCCTAATTAAGCACAACAAATTAAAATTCATTCCAAACCACATTTTACATAGAACTGATGGTTCTATTTTTAGCAGGCTTTTGCAAGGGAAAAACAACACAGGGGGGAAACACTACAATACTTGGTAAAAGAACAAAGCTCAGACTTAGCTGTGGGCATGAAAATACAGCTAGGTACAACAGAGAAGGAAACCTTAATATAAAATGCTTTGTTTCACAACCATTTGTTACTCAGACTGAAGTAACATGACTAATTAGATTATGTATTTTCCTCTATAGCAAAGAGAATGTTTTAAATCAATATTAAAGAAGTTACAAAAGGCATAGCTAGCATGAACACAATTCTTTCCTGCCACTCATATGAGGCTGTTGAATGTTTAATTCATACAGAACACAGCAGAACATGCTATTTGCATTATCTACCCAATTCTAAGTATTTGTTCTACAGATAACTTTGAAAACATGGTCAGCATGTAACATGATTGTTTCATTTTCACCCTATCAAAGTCACAGAAGAACACGTAGGTTTTTCCCAGAAGTTAATGGATATTTAAAAATGCAGATTCAGAAGTGCTTTCTCAGTCTAAGGAATTAAACTTTTAACTTTCATGCTGCTCCTTAAAAAGGAATACAGACTTCATGAAGCTACCAAAGCTACTCATCTGGAAATAAAAGCATAAAAGCAAAACAAACAACAAAACAGCCTCACACAGAAAGCAGGATTACATTACTGGGTAAACCTCAATATTTTGCAGTAAGCAAACAGCAGAGCAACTACCAGCACTGCAAGAAACAGTTAAGCATCGTTCTGGGAGGGGTATTTGCATACAGGCACGAACGACAGTTACGCTTGGAAGCTGAGGGTCGAGACACTTTCATGTGCATTAGCAGCTCAAAGACAAGAATCCATACTTCTCATTGAATTCTAACCAGCGAAAACCGGTTGAACCACATCTGGCCTACAAATGGCTAGCAACATTTCAGTAATTCAGTTGTAAAAGGCTTTCTCCTGATAAGATTAGCTCCTCATTTAAGAAACCCGTGTTTTGATGTGGTGCAACTTATTTGAAAATATTTCTTTCTTGAAAACTTCAGAACAGAGCCACCTCTTTATGCTTTTAAAGTTCTGCTTATTTTAGGTTTAAACTCGCAAAGATAACCCAATTAACATTCCCATAGTCCTGACAGCGTAATGCAAAGAACACTTCACAGCTAAGTAGAAATACAAAGTCTGCAATTCAGCAGCTTATGGTCCAGATGCAGACAAATGAATCTAGAAATCTAATGCATCTCCACAGCTTTGGAAACATCTGCATACAGCACTGTTACATACAACAACATGAAAACTAATTCTATAAATTTTTCCTCAACGTTCATTAATTTCATTAATACAATTTTTCTTGCTTGAACTGGTAAACAACTTCTCTCCACAAACCTTCCCTTCTGGAATCCCTTTAGCTCTCCATGAACCAGTAGTTTCAATTATCACAACAGAGATAAAGGTGCAGAGATACAAGCAGCCAAAGCAAAGAAGAACCAAGGATGGCGCCCAATGGAAATACCTGCTTATAAAGAATGAAAATTAACAGCTCCAACATCACTTCTTTTTGACAACAGAAGCACTTCAAATCTTGAGAAACCTTACTGCAGGAAGCTCAGTTGATACACTTAAACACACTTAACAGCAGACAGCAGAAAAGGCATTGCAGAAGTCAAGTAGTTTGTGCATTTCAGTGCATTGATTTTGAGAAGAAAAACTCACAGGCTAAAACCAAGCATACAGAACATTCAGCTTTCCATACCAAATGAAAACCTTGTGTCTAAAGTTGACAAAATACATGATTGAGCAGGAAGTATTGAAATGAGAAGTGCGAGAATTGAGAATATCAAAAGAAACTGCCAGCTTTAATTGCTGCCACTATTAATACTGATAAAGTGATAATTTCATTGTTTTCAGATGGAGCACACTGCATCTAAAGGAACCAAGTACTACTTGTGGAAATAAAGGCCTTCATTACTGTTAACTTCACACAGCAATTAAAAGCCATCACAGATTAATCGAAGTTCGCCTTCCATTTGCACTGTAAAATTCCAAATGAGAAGAGAAAGCTGTTCCTCTTAAGCTATTTCATATTCTTCAAAACAGCATAAAGATAAATGCCATTATACATTTGCTACTGGTAATGATAGCCACTATGTTTATCACAATAACAGTTTCTCTTTGTGGATCTAAGGACAAAACCCAGACAAAAGAATAAAGTACAGAGAGTGCAGTAATTTTTGATCAGCCTTAGGGATTTGCAAAACAAGTTTAATCTCTGGTCTCAATTTGACATTTAAAAGAATACTTAAGGCAGTTTGGTTTTGCAAGTGTCGCTTTTGGAGTGCTTTTCCACAGAGATGTCTAGTCAGCTTCACACATTTTTGTCATCTACTAACAACAGGACGACCAGATTCTATAATAACTTTTATGAGCTGAGCAGCTAAAACTCAGGAGCAATTCTAGTCATACTGTTATTCAGTTTTAGCTCTTCACTGAGATGGAGGATCCATTTTTTTTTTTTTCTCCAAACAGCATGAACACTGATCTATTTTTTCCTGAATAAATATTTTCCTATGAATATGGAAGAAAAAGAAGTAATACCCAGAACACATTTTGCTTCCTATTCCTTTTAGGAAGGCTAAGGATTTTGGGAAACAACTAGAAATATAGGACTGATGATTGCTGCTTAAACACGCCATCTGGCAGACAGCATCAATCCAGAATTTTTGTCACAGAAAACATTCAGATCTAAATGCTTCAAATACACAACACTCTAAAACAAAAGTCTTTCTCATACGTTTACATCTTCGCTAGATTTCAAAATAGAGGGGCTTTTTATTTGATTTACAGTCAAACTGTCTTCCTTCATTTCCAGCAATCACTTTTGGGCTGACTGACTTGTTTCAACCAACCCAGGCTGAACAGTTCTCAGTCACTGCAATGTGCAGGGAAGGATGGAAAGGGACACCACTACATAAACCCCCACAGGAATAGACTCAGTGACTGTTCAGTCATCAGCACAGCTTCCTGGCAGGCTGTCAATAGCCCAGCAGCCCTCAAAACCTTGCTTGCATGCTGCCTCTCAACCTGGCACCACTTAAAGCACCTAGAATGGAACCAAATTTACTACAATGTTCAGAAGAAGTAGGAATGAAAACAGGAAACAGGGCATCATATTTCATTTCTCAAGAGCTAATTTATGCTGTCTATGCATTAAAAAAGAAATCTCACTAAGCAAAAATTCACACTCAACAATACTCTCATTTTGTTTAGTTCAGTGCTAAAGCCTTTCAATTAACATGTTTAATATTTTTTCCTCACTTTCTGAAGTGAATTAGAATTTCATTTGCTACAGATTATTTAAAATTTTCAAGTGGACTTGGGAAGTATTACTTCCCAGTGGCAGCCTATATGTTGCTCAACAATACAGTCTGCTTTTGGAGCAACTAGTAACAATAACCTTCCTCAGCATGCTCACAACCAAACTCCTATTTCAAAAATCAAAAACAGAAGTGCAGACAAATTACTGAATGATGACCATCAGTTTTGAGGCAGTAAGATATGTTTTGGTTTTTATTTCCCCCCCCCGAATACTTCATAACACTTAAAGCTACCTGGGTATGAAACAGGTCCCTTTGAATTCAGTAAAACCTATGAATGCCCATGACTTTTGCTAATGAAACACAGCACATCCCCAACATGGGTACATAATCATTATTAGCTAGAGCATTTACAACATTAAGAACTACATAAAATTCATTTGAATTCCAGCATAACATGGTAGTACAGGGTTTCCCAAATCAAAGCCTTTCTAAATCGATTTCTTTTTTAGGAAATGGGGAAGGGAGAAATCCACTTAAAAATACTTGGTGACAAGAACCTATTTCAGTTTAGTAACATATTACAGTGATTAATTATTTTATGAAGAACACATCCCTTTCTTGAACTCTGAACTTGCTTGATTCAGCTTCCAACCACAGAACTGTAGAATACCTTTGTCAGCTGATAAGGTTTTTTCTATCAAATACATTTTCTCAAGTACATATTAACTACAGAAAACAAACCCTTAACACTTAGCCAAGCTAAACAAAGATTCTTACATCTTCGTTACTGAAATTCCTCTCTCCTAATCCCCAATTTTTTCCAGGCTAGTCTATGGACCCTGATTTGTCATCATTTCAGATTCCCTGGCTCACCTACTCAATTTTTCACCAATCTAAAGAATTGACCTCAAGTCCTATCATTTATTACCTCCACATCTTTTTCAGAGCCTTGAATTCAGACAACTATTTGCCATTCAACTAAATATTTAGGTGTACTAGCACCGCCATAAAGTGTCACATATTTCACATGTCCAATTTATTAATGATCCAAATCATTTACAACCCTTCCTAATGTTTTTAGTCTCAAGTTTACATCTATAACCCTCCTGATATGGAAGAACATCTGAGAACATTTCCACCACAGCTGTTTACAGTAAAAACCTCAGATACTCCCTGATCTGAAATAGCAGAGGTTAGCACAAGATAGACTTACTTCTACATATGTACAAACACTTGTAGATACATAACACTGTTGCTGCATTTCACATCTTTCACATACTCAGCACTGCCTAGGGACCTGCATTTGTGGTAACCTCCATCTTGAGCCAAGGCCTTCCTAGAACAGTACATAGAACTTTAAAGATTTTACTCAAAAGGTAAAACATCTCATACAGCAATACAGGATAGTCGTGGTCAGAAGCACGTATTCTTGGCCAAGATTTCCAGACTCCTTACCAGAGCATTCACAATGGGAAACAAAAAGAGAACCAGCACACCAGTCATTACAAGTGTCCTGAAGCAAACACACAAGATTTAACGTAACTGAAACCTTTAAATGTTCAACCTTCATTTCCTCTCTATGTAGGATGAAATAAAAATCAGCCTTACACTACTTACTGTTGTCCAATTCTAAGACCTTTGTAAATATTAACACTGTTTGAATGTAAGCAGAGCAGCAGCCTGAAGCATCAAGAGACTGTAATCCAGCTCAGCTTTACCATCTTAACTGAGGTAGGCAGGTGAGGAGGACAGGGGTTTCCAAAAGAAAAAATTAGACAAAAACAGTATCTACCCATAAAACCCATCTCCTTTTTCATAGGATTGCATCTTATTTCCCAAAATACAGAAGTGCACACTCTTAATGTGGCACATCTTCCCTGGCTTTGTAAGCAGTATATTCATTAGTTGTTCTAACTAGGACACTATCTTTTGTATCAGAACTTAAAGGAACTTAAGCAGGGTTTAATTCTCTCCACAAAAAGAGAACATGGCAGAAGGAAATCCATTCATCTTCAGCCAAGTCAGTTCCACAACTCTGACATGTATATTTCTCAAAAGCAGCAAAAGGAAGAGACCTCACCAGTTTAAATGAGGATCTCAACACTTTCTCTCTGACAAGAAGTTTACTTATGCTAGGAGATATTTCCTACAGCTGAATCTCAATCACATTTCATCTGCTGCTTCTGATTACCCACAGGTCACATCAACAGAGAAAAACCTCAGCCCCAAAAAGACACCTACATTTATAGAGCTTGCATCTTCTAATGTGCTCTTTAATGATTTAATCAGTCCTCTCACTGTGTGTCTGTGATACAGTAAATCCTTCCATAGCAGTTTATGGGCAAATCTACACAGATTTGTTGACTTGTTACTTTCCTTCCCACATCAGCTGGCATGCATTATCAGTTGCAAAACTTCAGGGTATCAGGACTTTTAAGATTCCATAAGCTTCAGTAGAAGAAGCAAAGGATGGGAACCATCAGGGTAAATGATATTTAATACCAATAGAATAAAACATGATATTTAAAAAGAAAACTGAGCAACAAAGCACTGAAAAACAACAGCTGGAAAGACAATCAGTAAAGCCTATTTTGAAGACTAAAGTCAATATTGAGAAAAAGGCAATACGAGCAACACCAAGTTATTTCCTGTTCCAGTACTGTTTTTCAGCAGATACCTGCCTGAAGATTTGTAGTAGGAGCTTTACCTATCTTTCACCATCTTGTCATTTCCATTCTTCCTGCATTTTATTATTTGAAACCATAAAGCAGAAACTTAAAAAGGAAGAACTTACTGGTATTGAGAACTCCTCTGCCAAATACTTCAACAGTGATGCTCCTCTAGCCAAAAAGTTACTTCTCTCTGCCAGATTGCCTTGGAGTTTTGTGTCAAATTCCTTTCTGACAACTGAAGCTACAGAGTCAATTATTATGAGTTTAATCTTCTTTGAAATAATTTCTTCTTCTAAAGACTTAATTCTAAAAAAAAAAAAAATAAATAAAAAAAATTAAGCCATCAATAACATTATTTATACAATATAACTGTTTAATAATCCTGGAATTATTTTAAAAGCAAGGTTTTCTTTAATAATCTTAAGTCAACCGTTCTTTCTCCCTCATAACTCATCTCCCCACTAACATCTGCAAACATTGAAGAGGTCTAGAAAGGAATCTCAGGCTCCAACAGCCACATAACCCAGGGCAAGCCCCTCCAAGAGAGATTCAGAAGACACTCTGCTTAGCAACACTCTGCTCCCTAAACTCTGAATGGCACAGACAGCAAGTTGAGAACTGAGACAGAGCCTTTTGCATACAGTAGCAGCATCCCACTGCCAATAACAAAATAACTGCTGCCTACATATGCAGAAAGTCAGATCTGCTTCTATATGCCAAAGATGGTAAGTCAAACTTAATATGTTGGTAATATGCTAATAGTTCCTCTGTGATAAAGTCGTACTAGAAGAAACTATTCTTACAATACTCCCTCTAACAAAATATACAAGAAGATTCTGATGCTCAACTTTCATTTTCATTACAGTATGTGCTCAAAAACCAACATAAATTAACAAGACAACAATACAACATTGCCTTCAGGATGATGACTTCTAAGCAACTCCTTCCTTCAACTGCTGGAGTGATCCAGGTCTTTCTGAAACTAAGCAGCACTCTGAAAGACCAATACCTCCTTTCTGTTTCACAGCAAACATAACTCTTAACACTACGGTATCTCCACAAACCAAGACCAGATCTGTCAGGCTAACATTCCTCTTTAAAAGCTTATGATCTTCAAATTCTATAGAAATTCTCTCAGAAACTGTAAAACATCAAGCAGATTAGTGGAGCACTACGAAATGAGAAAAGCAATGCCAGTCTTTTAGTAGCAATTTTCCTTTTTGGGGACCACACTGTTACCAACATAAAAGCTTCCAAGTAATGAATTACTCTTCATAGAACTTTGATATATTATCATAGACAACCCAGCCAAAATCCATTCCCACCATTCCCTTGAAGATGTAGAAAAGGATACCTCTTCAGTACACTGTCACAGGTCAGCTCTCGATACAGATGAATGCTACGGGTCATGCAAAATAGCTTTTCATCGGAGTCAAAATAAGTAGGGAATCTGTTTCCTGCTATCTCTATCAACCTATCAAAGATACAAAAGGCATAACACTAAAAAAAAAAAAAAAAAAAAATCATGTGCAGGTAATGAGACATCAAGCTTTCACAAAGTAAACAAACGAAAGCTCTGAAAGATAAGTAGATACCATGTAGTATGGGAAATCTTTTTCAAAGGGGAAGTTTACTTGAGCAGCAGACTGAAATACTGGAAAACAGAACACTTAGATTCTCCTCCAAATGATGCTAAAGTCAAGGGTACATTTAGGAAAGACATAATAAGTCCCTGCACAGAGTCTACACAAGAAGTTGAGATGAGAGGTCCACATTTTCAGTCAACTTGTATACATAAAATCAAAGTCACAAAAAGCACACATTTTATCATGTCTGCTAATTTTCTATTAGTTAATAGAAGTTCCACACCTGTGAACACAAGGCAATTTTATCTAGGTCCTTACAGATGAATCCAAGATTTTAGACACTGATAGTTACAATCCAGAGCACATTTCCCCTTCCAACTATATGAAGATTTGAGAACAGAAACAAAAAAATACTTAGTTGTAATTTAAGCTGCCTTACTCTGCAGCCCACATGCTTGAGAAGAATGACACCTAGCGGATAACCAGAAAGTTATGTCTACAGACATCTTTTTATTTAAGCCTCTTTCAATAAAAGCCACTTCAGGAAAAAAAAAACACCAACCTCTTAAATAATTTTTTGAGTTTTAAAACAATTAGGCTTGAATGTTAATATATCTGTTCTGAACAAGCACTTTCAGTGTAACTTGAAACTCATTCAATACATTACTTATATAAATATATATATAAACTTGTCCTAAACTTCCAAGGACGGAATCTTTTCCTTATGCTTGCACAGTTAATTATGTAAACCTTTTGGGTAACAATCATTCAATTTGAAAGTCATTCAGTGGTCCGTAAGAAATGAAACTTTGTTACAGTTTCTAATAGGCATACATATAAGAAAACAATATTACACGAATTGCCTTTGAGTGACACACAAATTTTGCTGTGATCACAGTATTATCTACACAGTACCATGTAGGTGCAAAGATCTTTAAAAGATGAATCCTATTTGTCACAATGAAACTAAAAACTGCACAGAACACATTCCCTGCTACCAGAGCAGAGATTCACAGGATAGAAAAATCCATCGCTGCTCTCAGCTTTAGTTCACAGGAGTTTGAATCCTGTGTTTTTACCCACAGACAACAGGCATAGCTAGAAGAGTGAGCATTTTCAGACTTTCTACAGAAGTATGGTGCATTTCCAGTTAATAGCTAGGTAGGAAGAGGTGACTTGAACTACTACAAAACTGATGAAAACAATTTTGATTTCTAGAATCACTATGGCCATTCCATCTACTGCTCCAGTGCCCATGTTCTGACAAAGCTGAACAACAGACACCACCTACAATGTTACAGCTTTTTTGCAATAGAAAAATACATAAATTACAGACAACATACAAATTATTGCTGCTCAAAATGCTGGGCCTTTACACCTTCAAAATCTTGCTAATTTCACAAACTAAACTGCAAAATGTTTCAGTTTGGGACTGCTAAGACCATTTTTAAATTAGAAAGAGTGCTATCCAGCTTGTTGCACAGCGGGAACCTGGAACACCTTGCAGATCAGGAAGGTAAGCAAACCATCCTATTCAAACAATTTCATAAGTTACAGAGTAACTGCATATATCAGATGAATGCTTCATAGCCACAGTATTTATTTTATAAATGCTCAGAAAATAAATGAAGGTTCCAAGATAAAAAGTGCTAGAGAAGTTCAAAGTGTGTATTTTACAGTTTTGCATCTTACCTTTCAGCACTGAATGCAGACTCTGTGTCAATGTATATAACAGCCCCATCTAGTCCTCCCATGCTTACAGGCAGCGTAGCCAGAACACTCATTGTAATACAAAACTGAGTTTTGCCACAACCCGGTGGGCTTGTTAACTAGAAGAAAAAAGATTGGTAACACCATAACCAAGAGATGTCACATCCATTTCACCCTAATTTTAATTTTTAAAAAGGCCTATCAGCAAGAATGCCTCTTCTTCTGTTCATCTAGGTATCAAAGACAACAGTCACAAGAAAGATAAAATGCAGCCCACAAAGAGCAACTTGCAGTTAGCCTTGGATCTGTGCCTTGCAGTCAAAATCATCATCACTGAAGAATAACTCTTCACATGCAGCATTCTGTTTGTACTTTCCCATCCTTCTTTCCCTACTTTGTTCTCCCATATTTGAAGTCTTCTCCCCCTCTTCTTACAAGCTCTTCCCCAGAGCCATCCCCTGTTACCTTCTACCTCCTCTTGTGTGCTATTCCTCTATAATAGAGCACGATTAAAAGATACACAGCTGACATTCACTTGACATCAAATTACCCTTACAGCTCTAAGTCAGTCAAAAGCCATTGAATCCACAGATGCAAAGTACAACTTGCTGTTATGATTACCTCTGTTAAAATCAAGATTAACCTGGAAATCACAAAGACAATAGCTTGTATCCCAAGTAGTCTGAACGTGCACTATGAACCACACATCAGAAAGATTTTAAGTGCCCCAGTGACTGCACCTGCACAGTTGAATAGGAACTAAGTTTTTGTTCTTAATTAAAATCTCTTGCATCGCTTTCAACTGAAACAAGGCTTGAAAACCAAGTTATATCAGTCAATCCACTTCAAACTTCAACACAAGAGAAGCATTAGCATTTGTTTAGAAACACATACTGCATTCAGTGAATTAAAGACCAGGAATGAGCTGTACTTAAGCAATTATCCGTCATCCATCCACCGGATTTAAATTACAAGATACCATATCCACAGTATTTGCCACATTTTCACGTGACCCCAAAATGTGTATAAGATTTGAAGAAACCATACACATTTCTCAGATTGTAATAGCCAAGGAGTCTCACCAGCTGCTTCCAGTTAACAAGATTTGAAATGAATGAGAGAAGGGCATCAATCCAGGTGCTGAATTAAAATATCTGGACAGCTGTGAGGAAACCTCAGACAGGTTGTAGTTCGAGGCCTGCCCGGGAGGTGCCTCAGAATCAACATTTATTTCACTGCTCATTAACGCAGCAGAGATGCTGTAAGCACGTCTGAGAATATGTGCATCAGATCAAAGGAAGACAGGGAGCACAGCAGTAATAGGTAGTATGAGAAAGCAATCCAGTGGAGCAACAGAGAATTTCCCCCAAACAATTCATCTTTTATCATCATTCTTTTTAAGTGCATTAGTGTGGGATTTAAAATAATCCACAATAAACAATTACATACAGATATCACATTTTATTACGGTTACCATCAATTCAGCAAGCATTTTGATCAATACAATCTTCATTCTTAAAAAAAAGAAAACAAAACACCACAAACACACCTAAGCTGCCTCTGGTTTAACTTAAAGTGAATGACTGCAAAAAACTTGCTCAGTTTGCTACACTCTAAATTTATTTTGAAAACCAAAAATACACCCAGGCAGAAATGTGAAGAATACAACAGCTTATTTACCTCTGTCTAATAAAATACACTTTGTTTTTCAATAGGTTATATATTATTTTCCCTGGCACTCATGAAGGGCTTGGATAAAGTCACAAGGAGCTAATTCTCCTTCAGCTATCCAGGAATCAAACCCTCAGTATTCATAAAGTCATTACTTAAATTTTCTCTCAGAGGAGTTGGCAACAAGTTCTGACGCCTAACCACAAAATTTCAGTTATGATTTAATTTCCAACTCAAAATCTACAAGAGGTTTGGGAAAAAGTGATCCGAGACAGTGAAATGCAAATCAAATCCCTCTGGCACTCAAAAAGTGAGTAGGTTTGGCTTAGAAGAAACCACCAGAACTCGACTCTGTGGCTCAACCATTCAAATTCCAAGTTTTAAAGTTCCCAGCCACCCTCACTGCTGGGTAAAGTAAAAGGAAGGCAAGATTAAGCCACATCAGTCAGGAATTAAGTGCTGCACACAACACACTTTTGGAGAGAACTTCTCTCAGACATGGAACATCTGCCAAACAACAAAAATACCAGAGGATAATCTGCTGGGCAGCTATGCTCCAGGAAGTTATAGAAGTGCAAATCAGAAGCTCCAAAATCATGAGTCCAAGCAAAACACAACCTGTGAAATGTTCACAAGCTACTGCAAAGCATCACAGCAGCACCAACTGACATTTGATAGCTTCCTAATGCAATTTCATCTAACAATCACGTTGAAAAATACTTGCAGTGCTGCCAGCTTTGAAACTAATTCTGATCTCATGACTTTCACAAAAATGCTTTTACTCCAGAATCAGATTTTAAATGACAGAAACCAGAGTCTGTGCAGTGAATTGCTCCCTGCCTCTCACTTGCAGAGAAACCCCTAACATGTACCTTAATCAATTTACAAAGCTAGTACCTAAGAGAAAAACAAAATACTTTTTTTTAAAAAAAAAACAAAACAAAAAAAAAAAAAAAAAACCAACCTTGTAACTTCTGGCACCAACTGTCATAGTTTAAACTCAGCATTGCTTAAATTCTAGCATTTTTGAAGTCACCATTAGATTTTGTAGGCAATTTCACTCCGTAATCAAAAGCAACCTACTCTGATTATGGAAAAAAGAATGTATTTTTTATATCTTTTCACTTCTACTCCTCTGCCACAGCAATTTCCAAGTTGAAATTTGACAAAGAAAACCACTTTAGAGAAACTATCAAAGTGTTCAAGGAAAAGGTATTTCAATCTATTTGAGTTTAGAGCATAGGAGACATGTCTATTCAGAACTCCACTCTGAGAAGGCAAGTATGACCACGCTGCAGAGTAACAATGTCCACCCAGCTCCGGATTCTGTCTCTAACAAAGGCCTACAACAAATAGCTAGAAAACACAGTAAGAACAGGGCATACATAGATACTTCCTCCAAAAAATACATTTCTCTACCTTCATCTGTGGCTGAGAAACTTCCTAAGCCAGAGACCAGGTCCTGTTTTATAAAACTCAATGTCCCCTACAAGCATTTAAATAAATTCTGCATTTCTGGATTATAGAAACTGTACAAGCAAGGCCATACAGCTTTCAAGTACTAAAAGATGAAACACCTCTTTATTCTTAAAGGACAATGCCAAGCAAAAAAAAAAAAAAAAAAAAAAAAGTAGCACTGCATTCAAAGGCAGCGACAGTAATAGCTGTAAATATGCTACTTGTAGTGTTATATAATAGATACACATATGATACAAGCCTTAATTGCAACATCTTTTCAAAAAATTACTCATTACGTATTTATTGTAAAGATCAGTTAAATTTATACATAAAAATCTATAATTTCCACTCCTGTATCCTTCACATTTTTGTTTTAATTGCTCATTTCTCCTTCCCAACACCTGAAGACTTAGTAAATCAGTAAGGTACTAAACAGATGGGCTTCTGACTCAGCACCTCATGTTCTGACCACTAAACCACACTGTACCCTTCTCACCATAAAATCCAAACAATTCTCTCAGTCTTCCTGGGAAAATTTAGCATCTTTTTCATAGGAAAATAGAGTCACCAAATCACCTATTTGTTTCCATTTTCTTACTTACTTGACAGGCTGCAGAAGAAATACCCCGAAAAGTGCTTCTCATGCAAATTTGTTTGTTCATTGTGTGTTTAAATGGTCTGATACAAGACAGGCCAACCAGTGACTTGTGATTTTTAGGTGTGGTGTGCAACTGCATTAAAATACATTAAAAAGTTACCTCTGTGAGGGATCCACAAGGTATTCCACCATGCAAGACTTTATCCAGACTATGCAGCGAGGTGGGTAAAAAGGCTACAGAGGGATTGACAGACCTCCTCATTTTCATTTCATAAGCCTACAACAGGGAAAGAAAG
>NW_024884586.1:21979512-22031001 GCF_019232065.1 Centrocercus urophasianus
AAAAAAAAAAAAAAAAAAAAAAAGCAACAATAAAAAAAGCACAGGTTATAAGATGCTTTTTTTGATGGTGTTACAGCTGGAAAAATTATCATGACGAAAATGGGAAAAGGAACAAACAGAGAAGGAATGCTCACCTGTATCCAAAGATATAGGTTCACAGGAAAGACTCCACAGAGGAGAGATCTCCAGAAAGAGATCCTTACCCAAGTGGCACTCAGCCCCTAAACGGAGTCTAAGAGAGGTGCAACCAGGTTCCACCCCTTCTAGTCACAGCTGAATTGCCTTCACCTGTGCTCCCAGGGCTACAGGTCCTATCCTCAGGTGCTCAATCAGTGGTTCAGGCTGTGAAATTCTCACATTTGCTTTCATCAGCCTAGATTGATTCAGTACTTGCAAGTAAGCTAACCATTCCAATTTTCAGTTACAGTGTCCTCTCCTCCCTACCCCATCCCATTAGCCTTCTTTAGACTTATATCTTATTTACAATTCACAGAGTAAGTTTGTTTCTTGTGCCTCATTCACCACAACATTAAACATTAAGTTTTGTAACAATGTTTCAAAAGTACTCCTATTCTGTGAGGCTTGCTTTGGGCCCCTAAAATTCCAAGAGGGTTCTCTATCCGCAAGAGAAATACTAGCATCAATTTTAACCCAATGATGTCATCAGCCAGCTAGAAATACAGTGCACTGTGGTGCATCTCCACAGGAATCATCAACAAACCACCATGCCACTGAATCATAGATGTTTTAGTCCGCACTTGTTGAGTAATGAGTGAGCAATTCTTCTACAACGTTCATCCGAAGAATTCTCAGCTAGTTCTACCAGCAGAGTAGAACAGCTTGAATTTTATACAGTTCTCTCCTTCCTCATACTACAGTTTTTTTCCTTATTCTATGAGTGAGCACATTAGATAATTCTCCAAAATCTTCCATACATGCTGTTATTCTGTTAAAGACAAATACAATAATATAGCTTTCAAGACACAGAACATGCCAAAACAAATAATACATTTTACCTCATTAAGAGTTTATGTTCTGAAGCACTCAAGAGTGAATATAGACACTGATGAAGGAGGATTTGCAAAGCTATATATATACATATATGTGTATTTTTTTTTCTTTTCTACATTAACCACGGAAACAATCTTCCAGTCTCATTTTCCTGAATAACACAGACTCTAAGACTTCATTCAGTGATTCTTATTCCATGCTTCCATTAGTAAATGCTTCCTTTAAATGAAGCAATTTTTATACACTGGAATGTAAGAGAGAATGGTAAACTACCCTATGGGACTCAGGGCCAATTCTGTAAGACTAAACAATCTCCTTAAGCTGAAATGTCTAATAGAAGCTGCCATCTCAAACTGAAGTCACTCATGGATCTAAATTTAGACATAAAACTATTATCTCATTATACAATCAAACTGAGACACCACAAAGCTAGATTACCCCACTCTCTGATAAATACACAAGCAAAACTGTTTAGCTTTTTCTCAAACAAAAAGTTAAAAATATAACCAACACAAGCATACTTACTGTCTGCATTTTGGGAGCACAAGCGAGGCTGACCTTCCGAAGAAGCTTCTGCACATTTCTGTAGCTCTGTCCTGTCACTTTCATTAGCTCCAAGAGTGAAAGACATAAGAAGTCCTGAAAGAAGATAAAACAGTTCAGAGAGCTTAACCGGGAGATCAAGACTAAGGACTAAACTAATACAATTTATACATTACTAGGATACGTTCCAAAGGCCAGATTTACCAACTGTGCCACGTTATGTAGTGTTTTCTCATACCTCTTTTACCCATCTCTTATGCCAATAAGACAGTCATAGAACGGTTTGGGTTGGAAGGGACCTCAAAGATCATCAGGTTATCACAGAAGAAATTGTATTTATATTTTAAAAGACACAGCATAAACTAAAAATGTAAGTACCGTGATGAAGTTCTACTGAGTTATCATCTTTTTCCCCCCCCACAGAGGTGTCTACCCAAAAAACATTCAAATTGCATTGCATTTTTTAGGTTGCAATTCTAGGAATAGATCTTGCATCTACTATACATGCTGTTGAAATGCACAGAGTCTCTCCTCTCTTTAAAGAAACATACACAACAACTTCTGAGTTTATTGATGAATCAACCCATAACTGATAGAATAGCTTCATAACACATTCATAGATGCTAGATTATGTAATGTACATGTGTTTTTGCAGAGGGATCATGCAGGCTGACTTCATACGGGAAGTAGCTACACACCTCTCTTAAAATAATCTTTTTTTTTTTTTTTTTTTCCAGAAGGAAAGATACTAAGTATATCCAACATTTAAATGCCTTAGCTATCCGTCATCTTAAAGCAACATTTTTACAAGGTAAGCAGACTGAGCCAGAAATTTTATTAGATGGTATAGCTTCATGTAAATTAAACATAGAAATTCAATAAAATAAAAGTAATCCAAAGCCATAGAGTAACCCTTTCACCTGGCAGGTAGTGATCTGATAGCGGCTTAGTCTTTCACACAGCTCCTGAGACAAATTTGCTCTTCTCAGCTTCTTAGCAGCCATACTCACTTGGTCTACAAGGCAAATAAAACAGTTTTTGAAGGCTGCTTGGAACACGCCTGTGCAAACAATTACACCCTTTCCTTACTAAAGAGTAGGAAAGAAGATATACGTGTATAGAAAGCCTAAGTCACAAGAAAATAATCTTACCACACAGAAAACAGTTCTGTTTAATTACATCTCCTAATATTTGATCATTAGGAGATCACAGCAATAAGAACAAAGAAACCACAGTGCTTGCTTGTATGACATGGGCTTCTGAGCAAGAAGCAAGCCCAAAACCACTCAGCAGTGAGTTGAAAAGGAACTCCTTGTGCTAAATGGCACCGGAAGGAAAGAAGATTCTCCCAAGGTGCTAAAATTGAACAATAATGACAGGATTTACTTAGACCTAGAACTGCTAAAATACAACACACTTGTGGTGACCAGGTATGCAACAGAGATGTCAAAGGATGGGAAGGATGCAGGATGGAGGCAAAAGAATAACCAGAGGTTTGGAAACATGCTTTAGCATGCAAGATTCAAGACAGACAAACTGTTCAGAGCCATTTCATAACCTTCTAGGTAAGTTTATAGAAAATTCTGCTTAAAAGGGGGCTCTTCTACTTAACCAATGGCATAAAAGAAATTAGAGGTCAAAGCTAAGTTTGTGAACACTGGAACTACAATGCAAATATTACTGAATTAAAAACAGCGAAGAAAAAAAAAAACAACAAAACAACCCACATCACTGGAATGAGGTATTGTGATGTAGACAAGCCACTTCAGGTTTATTTATTGTTTTGAGACTTCTTTTTAAAGAGTAGCTTAGTTTGGATGAGCCTTAGGACTAACTTATGCGATTGTGTTTGCTCTGTGAAGCCTCCCTGACCCCCAGCCGTGTGCATTTTCTGTGGGGAGAGTTGTACCATCCTGCTAGCAGAGCCACACGTGGTTGCACTCAACCCCGCCAGCAGGCTTTCAAGTACATCCTACACGTATTTATTAGGCGATATTCCTACTACTCGTTCACACAGAAGTTCACGCGAAACCAAAAGCTTTCTAAGCAGCCTACACCGCCTACATCCTTGCAGACGCGCAGACCTTCGCTCGTTCGCGAGATGGAGACAAGGCGCCCGCCCTCCACAGCCCCCTTCGGAGCAGAGGCGGAAGGCCGGGTGCCGGGGGAGCCCCGCTAACAGCCCTTACAGGGACGGCCGCACCCAGCCGTGCATCGCAGCCCCCGCTTGAGGGCAACAGGCGGCCACGCAGATGGCGCCCGGGCCGGGAGAAACACCCACAATGCATACGGAGCGGTACGGACTTACACCGAACGACACGGGTGCCGCAGGAGAGCCTGAAACTACCGCCTCATCTGGAGCCCGAACGCGGCTTTACGCCCTCCGACATCCGAGCTCCAGCGGCAACCAGAGGCTCGGCCCTGCCGGGAGCGAGCCGCGCCGGCACGCAACCACACCACAACCGTGGGGCGTCCGACAGCGCCGGGCCCCGGCTCGCAACTTTTCAAAGTCCCTCCGCGGCCGCCGCGCTGAGGCGGAGCCGCCCGGCGAGGCCCGCGCGCGCCATTGGTTGCGCTCCCGGCGATGGCGCGCAGCCCTGACGGCCGGCGGCGCGCGGGGCATGTCGGGACTGGTAGTGCTGGGGTAGAGGCCCGTGGGCTGTGCGCCCGGTAGCGGTAGTAGCAGAGATTCCCTAGAATCGGTGTTTCGTTCGTACCCTGGACGGATCCTCTGGATTCACCGCCCAGGGAAGTGCAGAGCCCACAAAGCAACGCGGGGTACGGGGAGCAGCGGGCTGAGCGCGGAGAAGCGAAATGGAGAAAGAGCTCCTCCTGCTGGACACTCTCTGTAAAAATTGGCTTCCAAACGGGAAGTCGCAATTCAGCATAAAAAAAGCGTGCTAGAAGAAAGGCTGGCTGTGGCTGCGTGTTCGTTTCTGTGGAAAGAGGGGCCGTGACTGCAGCATAACTCTGCTACGGTCTTTATTTACAGCTTGTTACTAATGCCATCGGGACCCTCAAACTCTATATCAGAGATGGAAGAAAAAGTAACACTGCCTTGGTGATGTTCTCCCTCAGTTGGAGCAGGTCTTTCCATTTACCACAAGGGCTACAGATTCCTTCCTATCTTCCACAAAAACAGATATCTGTATTAAACCAGAACACATCTCGCCATATAGCTCCTCTGGAGGATCTGTAAGCAAAACCCAGGCACCCTGTTTTCTCTCTTGTGAGTTCTTTGTGTCATGTTTCTCAGTGGAGTCATGGCTGTTCCACTCTTGACTGCTCTGCTACACCTCCAGATTTACTGGGAAATAATCATGCGTTGTCTTCTCCATCGGACTTGAGAAATTCAGTCTTACACATCCTGAGGATACTCAGACAAGTATGCACCTACATGTATCAAAGCTCCCAAGCAGCAACAGAGCAGTGACCATCACGCTCGTGTTTGACAGGGGCATCGCTGGTCACTGGGGAATTGGGGCACTCGACTAACAGCTCTGCCTCTGCTCTGTGACCTTGGTCAAGTTCTGTAATGATAGGGTATCTGTTTTCTTTTTCATTTTTGGTTTTACCTATTTAGACTGCAAACACAGTGAGCACTGCTGGCCCAACAGAATTATGTGCTGGTTGTGGCACAGCTCCAGTCTAAGCCTTTAGCAGCCCCTGGAACTCATAATAAGAAGGGATTAAAAAAGCTAAGAGAAGATGATTACTTTGTAAGACTGAGCCTCACCACATTGATTTAAGATGGTCCACTAAATTGGCAGCGGTGGACTAAGAATGTTACAGAAAGGGAAAGTGTAACAGCAGCAACTATTAAATTCATAGAACCAGAGTGGTCTATCAACAAACACAGCAATAACAATAAAATTACAATTAAATAAAGGGGGCAAGAACCTGATTTGAAGGACACAGAATGAAAAGAAATGCTTATCAATCCTTATCCAAATAAATTCTCAGGAGTTAAGCAATTCTGCTATGCTCCAGAATCCAAAAGATAATGGCAAAATATTTCCTTCCTCAAAAAGAATAAAAAAAAAAAAAAAAAAAAGTCATCTTTATGCTAACCTAAGACAGACTTTTATAAGTAACTTCAGACAATAGTTTTGTGTGCTGGAAAGTTTCACATTACTCACTTAACTTCTAAAACAGCATCAGCCTGCTGATATTGACTATATTCTTCAGATTAATTACAGTTTTCCAACTATCAGTTGCTCCTTTAAAACTGCAGTGGCAGTGCTCTACTACCTGTGTGAAAGGAAAACAGCTCCCTACCAAAGTACAGTGCATGAGAATACAGTGAGAGCTCTGACTCACAGCAATAATTCAGACATTCAGAGCAATTCCCTACCTTACGTTTGCTGAATAGTGCCTAATTAATCTAATGTATTCTTATTTCTTGGTGATATCTACTTAATGCCTAGCACATTCTTAAAAGCAACTAATGTGCTCTTGAGACTGGAAAGCAGTTATGAGACCATCTCACTCTTTCCCGATATTAATGTCCCAAGAGGTTTCTCAATAATGACATAGAGAGGAACCGCCAATGAAATATTCTGTCCATTACTGTCTCCCTGAAGGAGATGGAGATTTACTTCCAACTCTTTGGTGTTCTCCTCATCTCAAAAGAGAGAACTGAAGTGATATCACAAGGAGGCACACCCTGATTAAAAACACTTCGTTTTCCACACACACTTTGGCAAAGTTTTATCAAAGCCACCTCACCTCACTTGAGACTTTCCCAGCTGCATATGCTGCAGAGATGGAGCAGAGGGAAAGGAAAACATCCTTCTATTGTTTCTACAAACTGCTCAGCACAACCTTGCTGTTATCAGTGGCTATAATAAGCAGACTAAGAACAATAGAGCTGTGAAACATCAGCCCATCTTCTCATTCTGACCATTCTGACCATTCTGACCATTCCTCCCTCCCCCATTGCTCTGAGCAGTCTGTAGTCCAGTTAAATGCCTCTCACCAGGCAATTAACCTTTTTCCTCCTGCCTCAGGAAGGATTAAAACCAGTTATAATGAATCCTCCTCAGGTATTAGTGAGGACTTGTCCAACCATACGCATTTACACACAGGAAAAAGAAGCTTATCTCTCAAGACAATCAGAAGACATTTCTCCAATTTCTACCTCTTCATAGATGCTGCTGTGAGGAAGTATTCAGAATTATCCATCATCCTAAAACAGTTTCAGAAATATTCAGCAGCAATGTAGAGTTTTTGAAAGAGCTTCTGTACCTCCCACCCTTTTGCTGAACAGCAGAACGGCCACCTTCACTGCCACTGCAGGCAGAAGGACAGAACCACCTGCGCATTATAGCTCTGAAAAATTCACACGTGATTGCTTTCTGCCCAAATTATAGCAAGCAAAATGAGAGACCTCAGGGATTATTCCACTTTTAGATTGTACTCATCTAAGCAGATTGCTCTCCAAGATCAGCTTCCTACTTCATTTAGCATTTTCTGGTTTAAGGGACAGCAGGATTCATTCAAGTCTTTGGGCTTTTCACATTTCCCTTTTAAATTGGATGAGAAATCTACGAACTAACAAAGCAGCAGAATAATAATCCAGGTGAAGTTGTTGCTATCTTTATAGCTAAACCCAATTTATCCTACATAAGACAATCCTCCCTTTTATCTCTGCCTTATCATCACCCCTTTTACTGTCTTGTCTTGAAGTTCCATGTACTGAAGAACTAGGCTTGCTGCAATTGCAATGTCTGCAGTTACCAACCTTGCTGTTCATACCACAACATTTCCTGCATCCTTCCCTGAATTGCTAAGAAATGACAAATATTGCAGCAGTAGAGCTTTAGGAGCATTGCACAGAGAAAACCAAGGTAATCCTTTGGTGTCCACTGTAGCTTTTTTCTGCTAAGCCACAGAAAAGTGCAACATTTCCTATTACTCAGAAACTTGAACATAGGGTTTATGTCCTATGAAGCAGACTTGTTTCACAGTGACCAGATACAGAAGGATATTCAGTAGTGTTTAGTGGTTCAGTGGTTCTCCTTTGATCGGTTCACTTCTCTGTAGATGTGTGCATCCAGCAAGTCACCCTGTGATCCTTCACAGCATCCAGTCTTCATTGAGTAGCAGCAATTAGACTGAGATGATCCAACCATTTCATAGGGATGAGCAGAGAAATGGCACCATGTACCCCTTGTACACAGAGAATCAGACAACACTGCAATTAGTACCTGCAGAGCTTTCGTGGCTCCGTTAGGACATATGTTCCTTTCAGGTTGACCCTCACTCCTTCCACAGAGATCTGCAGTGGCAATAACAAACAGCAGCAGGTGGGCACTGCAGAGGAAGGAGCTTTTGCTGAGAACAGCAGCAGAGAAAATCAACTTCCAGACACTCATCTTTGTGTAGCTGCCAAATACAATGGTGCCCATGAAAAAAAAAAAAAAAAGAAAAAAAAAAGGAAGAAAAAGAAAAAAATATTCATCTACGATGTCAAAAAAAAAAAAAAAAAAAAAAAAAGCAAAAAAAAAAAGCAGTGTGAACATATTTGTTCAGATCACTGCCCAAGGAGCGTATACCAAATCAGCAATTGTAGTGAAAGTGCTTTGGCTTTTGGAAGAGAAGCCTTCACTTTTGCACTGTTACAGACTAAAAACTCTGATAACTCTGATAGCTGAACTGAGCCTAATATAGATCTTATTTCAAACAACAAGCACAAAAACCAGCAAGGGAAAGGATGCATTCCGTGCTTCATTCCATGAATCATTTCAGTCTGGTTTTGTTTCTTGCGTGCTTTTAACTGTACTCATTTTAAATGCCACCAATGAGATCCCTTTGCTGGGACTAGACGGGACTGGGACTGCTCCAAATGTATGCATGGTGCTAGCTTTCCCATCCTCTTCAGATGTTGCTGAACTTCTTCCAAAGGTGACTGAGTGGCATGGAAGAGAACCGCCAAACCTGGGCAGAGGAATCCGATGTAAGTTTCTCCTCTCAGCATCTTTGTGCTTTACAGTTTTCTGCTTAGCCCTGAAGGAGTGAGACATCTTCATGCCTTGCCACTCACTCTCACCTATTTCCTTTGAGGAACTTGGCAGACTTGATCAAACCAGGGACCTAGGGACCTGATATACTGAGTCTCACCAGTGCTGAGGAACAGATATGAGAGACTTCTTAAAGGATAATTACAGAAGAATTTACAGAGGAAAGTAGAAATTAAATTAATTCTATGTGGACTTTTTTACCTTGGATAATGACAATTCTTAGCCATTTTACTGGTACACAGTTGCCATGATTTTAACTGGAGCCTTCTGAAAATCAGGGTAGAGATGTCCCAGACTGGTAAAACTTGAGTCACTCTAAATCTGTGGTCACTTTTCATATATCTGGCTTGAATTATAAGCTCAGGAATATACATCAGTCATCAGGACTAGAGAAAGGGCAGAGGAGCATGAGACTTGTTTGTTAATTAACTTGTTGTTAATTCTTGATTTTGTATTTGAAATGAATACGCTTTAAATTATCACCCTACTTCCATCTTACATTGGAAGGATCCAGAACTACATCGGTGAAATGAATAGTTACACAAGGATAAAATGAGACTAAGAACAGAATCAGGCTTTTGGGTATAAAAATATGGGCCACAATACTATTGCTGTTTCTTTCTCCCTGCTTTTAATCTCATGGGGAGATAAAGAAGTGGTGAGAATGAATGAACGTCAGATGTGAAGAAAAATCTTTGGGCTTCCCATTCTGTATGATAAGGACTAGAATAGTAAAAAAAAAAGCAGCAGAGGTCAGAAATGAGATACTGCAAAGAAAAGCAGCATGAACACTCTTTTTTTCTTTTTTTCTGGGATAATGGACTGGATTTGTTGTATATGAAAAGAGACTCTTGGAGAGGAAAGACAGAAATAGCATAAGGTTTTACAGGGCAAGGGAGAGGTACTGTTATTGTACTCTATTTATGCATGGTTCATTCTGGGATTTTGTGGCTGCTTTTCTGAGAGCCTGGCATCTGCCACTCCACATCACCGTCTCTTACCTAATCCACAAAGTGAGTACACGTGCTCTGCTCTGCAGCCAGACAGACAGGAGAGGAACAATTCTGGGGCAGCCCCAGAAGCCAAGGCTGCTGTCTCCATCCCAGCATGCTCAAGAAGGGCAGATGTTTGGTTTCTGTTGGATTAAGCTTTTGGCTGGAGATTAAGCTTTGTGGGTTAGCTGCTGATCTTGATAGCTTTCCTGCATATCTGCCAAAAATGCCTAGTGTAGCATATAGGCTCTTTTCCTCCAATCTGTCAAAAATCTAAGGCAACATATAACATTAAATTCATTATTTTAGAAGAAATGAAAAAAAATAGTTTAGGATGAACAAAAATTCCTTCAATCTTTCCTCCCCTTTACAACCTCCACCTGCTTATCAGCACCACTGTTCCTCCTTCTGCCTGCTCAGAATAGGGAGGGGGAAAAAAAAGAGCAAAACTGTAGACACCAAGGAAGTTCAGCAGGAGCAAGACTGTGCTCAAATACACCAAGGTAGGAGAAGTAATGACATGAGTAAAATGAAAGGTATTATGATATTGCTTTTGAATAACTGTTCCACGTGTACCCCTCAGGAACATGTTCTCTCCCAAGACTGAAACGGGCCAGATCTGGATCCAAATACCATGGCCAGAAGTGATGTTTATGTTGGGTTTGCTGACTGGGAGAGCTCAGTGAATGACTGCAGATCCCTTGTTCCTAAAGATGTCACACGGATGTCCTGGTACCCCAACTCTCAAAGATAGGTATCACTGTCTTGCTGCTACTATGCAAGGAGTGGGCTAGGAGCCAGGAAAACATATCTGAACAGATAGCCTGAGCCATCCTTTTTCAAGGCTAAATTTACTCCCCTGCAAGGCAGTGGGCCATAGCACATGGCAGCTGCTGTGGGATGAAGGGCGCCTGTCATGTGCTTGGATGTTACTGATAGCTGTGGGTGTTCCTAGGAGTGGCTTTTGGAGGGACTTGTTCCCTGTGTTTCTAGGACATGTGGAATCTGAAATTCCCCCTCTGGTAGGGCTGGCTCAGTCCTTAATCCCTCAATACCTGGAGCAGATCAATTAACTGTGGTGCAGGACTGGGAGGAGGGGGAGGCAAGCTCTTTGTGAAGCTTCTTAGAGATATAGATCATTTCTGGCTTGTCAGTGTCTACTGCAAAGACACTGGGAAGACTTTAGTTGCCTCTTTGGGAATCGTTATTTCCCCTGCAAAATCTGTGCTGGACAGCTGATTGCCTCGGCCAAGATATCTGCAGTTCAAAGCCACAGCATCTTACAAAGTGCCTGCTACAGCCTGCCTTTAGAGTGAGACAGTTTCTACCCACATAAATAACCTCTCTGCAGCCTGTTCATGCTTCTCCTCGGATCAGGATCAGCCCTGATGCTCAGGCTGCAAGGTGTTGTCACTCTGTAGGATACCTGATCAGTTGTTCTGCTTATAATAAATGCTATCTCTGCCAGAGCTGCAGGTGAAATCTCCCTCAGGAGCAGCATTTCCTGCTGACTCCATGTAGAAGGCTTGGCAGAACACCCTGTACTTACAGATATTTTTGCTGGAAACAGAAAAATCCTCCTCTGGGGCTGCCCCTAAAGCCCTCGATCCTGAACATGTAATCTCCCCAGAGACCTGATGTACATGAAGAAATATAATCTTCCTGAAGCATCTGTTGTCTGCATCATATTAAATATGACTGAGACCCAACTGTCAAATCCCCAGATCACTGGCTGCAGAATCACTTAAAGGGCAGTAAAATCCAGTCCCTCCTGCAAGGAGCTCCACCATAGAGGAGCTTTCTATTTCTTTAAGAATTGCTGTTTTACCCCTCCTGCAGCCCAAGAGGTGCCTATGGTTTCCAACAGCCATTTCACCTGCTCTGTACTCCAGGAAGAACAGATGGGAGATGGAGCTGTGGATCCTATGCCTGCAGGGAGCCCGGCAGTGGCTTGTGGCTGCACTGGGAGCCAAGGAATTGGCAGGTGTTAGGCAAGGGCTCTGCAAGGACACCCTGCAGTGTGGGTCTGTGTGGCAGAGCAGCTCTAATGGCACAGTGAAAGAGAACCAGGGGTGTCTGTATCAAAAAGACACAGTGATGAGTGGTGTCTGCTGCTTTCTTCTTTATACATTTCATTTTTATGCATTTTTTTCCAATACTCCTATCCTTGACATCTGCCCTTCCCTCACCATTGCCTCCCTTCCCCCACTTCTCCCTGTAATATTGCTGTCCTTGCTTCCCCTTTTGTACATATGACCCTTCCACTATGTGGGGATTAGCATCTCACTCATAAATATGTGAAATAGATATGTAGATGATCTAATTTGCTGGGGTTTGTAGGGCTGGCATGACAGACAGGAATGGGGAGAAGGGTATATTCTGACAGGTCAGCTGAACTGCATAGGGGATGGGGAACAAGAAACAGGCACAGTAACAGCAGCACCAATACAGCAAGAGGACTGCAGGGGTGAGGACAAGATGATGAAATAGAAAGCATGGAAGAGTTTCTCAGAGGATCACAGAATGCTCAGATCTAATACAGAGGAATAGAGAGCACCAACGGGCCTGAGGAGGTGGTGTTCATACAGCAAGAACGTGTAGCTGAGAAGCCACATGCAGAGGAGTTGCAAACCCTCCTAGATTTGCCTGAAGTGACCTGAGGGAGCCATGCAGCCCATTGGGGCATGTCCCAGGCCCTCAGTGTCCTCAACCCACTGACACAAAGCACATGGGGAAATGACCTGTTCTACCTCAATGGGGATTTGTCATGAGTTCGAATTAAGTAAAAAATGTCCTTTTATGAGGATGTCCACATAGCAGTAACTACCTCTTTTTAAAGGGGTGTGGCATGTCTGTCTTAGATATTAATCTGATTTTAAAGCCCCATGTAAAACATGCAGACACAGCACTTCTCCTAGGCTGCTCCATGAGCACACAGATCTTCATCCTGACTCTTCTCTGGTTCTTAGATGTTCAGGGAGGAGCAGAGGAAATGGGCCAGAGTGCTGCTTGCACTAAGCAGTTACAGTTCTTCCTCACCAGTACTAGCTCTGATGCAGTCAGTGGTGCAGTACAGAGGCCCTTGGCTGTGTTTGTGCATCTAAACACACATGCACTCACTATGTGTATAGGCATTTGTGAGAAGGATCATTTGAAATTGCATATTATTCTGCACACATTGAAATTCAGAGACAGACAAGGCAACCTTTTAGCTGAATTTAGGCCTGAAAGCCTATTTTATGCCATTGTGTGGATGTGATAGCAAAGGCACTGAAAATTAATTGCAAGCTTGCAGCTATCCCAGTGCCTGAAGACAGGTGTGTAAAGTGCTTTCTGATCTGAGCTTCCAAAGCCCTGACAACTGCAGCTCTTGTGGGCTTCAGTGGATGCTACAGCTCATCAATAATTAGCACATTTGTGTTAAATTGCCAAAGGAAAGCTCCTGAAAGGAAGCTTAGAGTACCTGTGTTTGCAAAATGGATGTAAGGCATAGAAAGTGACAGGTTGCCAAAATTGCTGATGGAGAAATGGCACAAGGAAGAGCTGTGGCACAAGATGTCAGCAGAAGGAGCAATGTAGATAAGCTCTGCAGTAACTGTAACAACTAGAGCTGATAGAGCAGATGGTCATCTCCTCTTAGTCTCTAACATAGTTTATTGCCCCTAGCAATACATACCCCAAAGTACTCTGCTGATGAAGATGGGATAATGTAGTAAAGGGAGGGAGAGCAGTTCTATTCTGAACATAATAGACCCATGCTATGTATCAGCTCTGACAGCCCCTTCATGTGCATTTGGGCAGACTGCGTGCAGGTGGCTGCTGGCAACTTCTCTCCAGTGAAAAGCAGAAGGAATTTTTTCAGTTACAAGCCTCTGACCTGTGGGCATCCTGCTGCTCCCAGGGCTGTAACACACAGGGCAGTCTGGAACCAAAATTGTGCACACCAATGGAGGAGACATAGGGTTTAAAGCAAGCCAAATTTGGCTTTGAAATGGGAAAAGTAGAGATAGATGTTGCTGTGGATAAGAGTAGAAGGTGCTGATTCAAATACAGGAATGGTAACTTTGAAGGCAGACTGCTGTGTTTATCAAAAACCCATTTACCAAGCAGTAAAAAACATAACAGCCTTCTGAAAAGAAGGAAAATCTCTGTGCTCCAGGCTAGCAGAATAAACACGTCTTACAAAAAAAGACTCCCCTAATGCGGTGTACTAAACTGGTTCCCAAATTCCAACTAAATGCGTCACAACAGAACCACAGAATTACAGAATCAGAGGTGTTGAAGGGACCTCTGGAGATCATCTAGTCCAAACCCTTGGTAAAGAGAGGTTTCTCTACAGCAACCCTGTGCCCAGGGTCCCTGTGTCATGCCATAACCAGGGATTGCCCAGCTTCTTAGATGAGTTTCTGTCCAATACAGGGAGCTCCCTTCCCTTCCTTCCCTCCCCTCATCCCCCAAAACACAATGAGAAGAGCCATGCCAAAGTAGCAGTACAGATATGTTGCAATGGGAGCTAATCACACATTCTGTACTGGAAAATGTCCTGAGTTTGAAAGGCCAGATATCTACAATCACCACGCTTATAGTGTTCACTTATGTAACAAATACTGTTTCAACTGCATGTTTACTCTTTTTTTTTTTTTTTTTTAATTATTAAAAAACAAAGAGAGTATATTTCTTTCTCCTTCTTTATAGCATCAAAGCAGGACAGCATGCCACTCAGTCATATAAATAAGAACTTGCAGATACATACGTGTCGTTAGCTCCTTAATTGACAAACCATTCTACAAACTAACATCAAGCATTTGTAACTACCATTCCAAAACTGCTCTTTTCTGAGGAGCTGACAAAGGCCGTTCACATCTGAAATCTAATAGCTGCAACAGCAGTGAGCAGCCTGGGCTCTAGAGGAAGGAGTCAAAGAAATGCTCTGCTTCTGCCAGAACAAACCCTGCCACACTGCTTTCCACCTGCAAGAAGTCCCAGACACGGAGAACAGGAAATAGCTGCTTCCAGCCCGTCCAGATCCTGAAGATTTGGGAATGTAGATGTCACCAGCAGGCCTTGCAGGGCTGCCATTACCCAGCACTTACATCAGCAGTTCTGGTTGTAGTCCTCGTGCACTGGAAGCTCTCCCAGGCTGTGCTGGGGCAGTGCAGCACACCATGCACAGCACACCTGCATTAAGTGGTACTAGTGATATCTTCCATGGCCTTGACAAGCACCTTCCCACATTTGGTAGCTAGAGGCTCAAGTAAGTATCTGGAACTTTAAACAAAATGCTTTCAAGTGAGATCAAAAATGGTAACGAAGATGTATTGTATCTATTGTATCTCAGTCTTTCTCTTTTAACCTACTGCTTTCACATGAAAAACATTTCCTTTGGAACCCATGGAATTAAGAGTACAACTTATACAGCAAAATGCATTCCTGAGTAGGCTCGTAGGTTAATCCAGGTGCTGAGAGTGCCACAGGCAGCACCCTGAGCACTGTAGTGTCCTATGTCTCAGCATGGCTACCTTACCAAGATAGAGCGCAGAGCTGAGGGCATTTCAGTACCTCTGTGAGTTGAATGAGCAACAGCTCGCATATCACTATTTTTCCATGGAGCTGTAGGAGAGAATCTGCTTGAGAAAAAAAAAAAAAAGATGAGATTTTGAAGCTCCTTTCCTCCTCAGAGGAGGTTTGGGCAACCTATAGTAAAGAACTCATTGGGCAAGTGCAGCTTTGTCTTTGAAGAAGTGGTGGGCTGGACACCAACAAACCCATGCCTCCCTTGGACTTACTTCCAGACAGCACTTCTTCCTCCAGCACCTGTGTGGGACGTCTGGGGCTGCGAGCAGACACATCAGGGGTGTGTGGGAAGGCAGGCATGAGAGGTGGCCATTTGACAGCACTCCTCATGCCTCCCTAGCTCCATGAGCCTACTTGTGCATGGGTGCCAAAGCAGCTGGGTGAGGTGTCACAGTGGGAATGACTTCTGACTGAGCAGGGATGCACCAGGGAAGAATTTCCTTCTACAGGGGGAGGCGGTAGCTGCAAACACACAGGAAGGAAGGGGAAGAGAGCGGTTTCCTTGTCTGATGGTTCAGCTGCAGTTTGCAAGCAAAAAGCCTGAAGCAAAGAGAGCAGGTCCCCCTGAATTCAGGGTATAGTGCACATATTCATGGCCCAGCAAAAAAATAAAACAGAAATCTGTTTGGTTTCAGTTCACGTCTTGGTGGTGGTTCATGTTTTATTCATAGTAGTCAGAGGTCAGGTGTTCCTGTGAATGAAGAAATCCCCTTTCTTTCAGTGCTGCTTACAAAAAGTCAGTAGCAGAGCAACACTACTGGCCGCAGGAGAACTTCTGCCACCAGCTTCCTAATTCTCCAGAAGCTTGAGTCCTTCAGCCATTTTTTACCTTTTATAGTCACAGGACTAGTCAAGCAAAAGGTTGATCGGATTATTCTGCTTTAATCAGAAAATGCACTCAGACCAAAGGCATAATTATACCTGGTACATATGTACACATTTCTCTCAATTATAACGCCAAGATCAAAATGTGGTCTAGTCCTGCTTTGAACCAACTGTTTCCCTCTGGCAAGATCACTGCAATGTGCACAGACATCATCACAACAGTGCTTGAACTGCTCCGTGTGCCGAGGATGCAGAACTGTATTTTATCATGTACATGGGCACCCCTTAGGACGGACAGAGAGAGGGATAAGCAATACAAGAGAGTCAAAAGTAGAACCCTGGGGTACTTTGAGCCCAAAATCCACCACTCCCATTCCCCACCCTCCTCAAAAAGCAGCACAGGGCCCCTGTCTTCTTCCTGCTGCAGAGTTAGGACGAGGTGGATAAATCACAAGTTTTTTTTTTATTGCTGGTGAACTCAAAACAGGCAACTTTAATCTACCAAGGAAGATACACATACAAACAAATGGTTAGGCCTTGTGCGTTGTTTTTTTCTTTCTTTCCTTCACAATGTAAGTGTCTGTATCACTTCAGTCCAGCTCCTGAGCTCATGCTGAGCTGCCACCAAGACCTCAGTAACGTGCTCTGGGCACTTCTCCTGTAAGATGTTGTAAGAAGCATCACACGTATTAAAAAGAGAGATTTTGCAGAAGAGACAAAGCCACATTGCTTAGCAAGAAGTCTAGCTAACCCTGCTTTGTTAGGTACATGGTATTAAAGCAAACCCTGCAATAACGTTTGTTGTCCAGGGAATTATTTGAAATTATTTAATAATTTGTTGGGTCCTTTCCTGTTTCTGGTGTGCAAACTGCAAGAAAAGTGCACTTCTGGGTGTAAGTTACAAGTCTCTAAGGATGCAATATCTAGGTGGTATGCATCAGACATCGCTAGAAAGCAAACCAGAGTAGTGGTTACAATGGCATAGGCAATAGGGATAATAGAATAAGATGTTGTAGCTGCTGGGAGACACCTCCATAGCCTGAGCACCTAAATATTACATCACTGTGCAAGAACTGTATCATTTGGTGGAAACTTCTGCAGTCACAACACATGGCTGTGTACCAAGTTAGCTCTGTGAACTCTTCCTCCCTTAGTCCCACCTGCAGCTGGTATGGAGTCACCAAATGATGCTGCTAGCTCCTTCTAACACTTCTGAGAGTTTTGTAGCTGCTAAGGAGAAAGCAGAGATCCTAGGAATGCTTCTATGAAACTGAGGGTTTCAGATGGCGTGGAGAGATAAGAAGCAGCATCACACCACAGCCATGCTGTGCTGTGAGAGAACAGCCTGGCTCCAGGTACTGCATGACCCTGACAGAATTAGGGCCAAAGCGGGGACATCACAGAATCATAGAATGGCTTAGGTTGGAAGGGACCTCATAGAACATCTAGTTCCTACCCCCTGCCATGGGCCGGGCTGCCACCCACCATATAGGGCTGCCCAGGGCCCCTCCAGCCTGGCCCTGAACACCTCCAGGTATGGGATGAGATCCCAGCTCTTATCTATACCTTGCAGTTCTTGTTCTAATTCAGCAGAGCTCATCTCTTTTTGCCCCCCTGCACTACATGAGGTGACTGTTTTGCCTGGGTCTGTACACGCAAGACCATCAGGACTGACAAACAACATAGTGCTTCTCTGGTTTTATAATACTGGCATCACAGCAAGGAAAAAGTATATACATCTACTCAGTATTTGCTCTCTTTTAATTTAATGGTCTATAAAAAGGAAACCCTAAATACCCATCTAAACATTCAGAGTGCTTTAAGAGACACTGTGTATCCTAGGGCAGATGTGATTAACTCCTTGACACCATTGATTTGTGTCCATTGCCAGCAATGGATGTCATGTGAGAAGGGGGAAGGAGAGAAATAAAATAATTGCACACTGTGCAACACAGAAAGGATTAACACTGGCTTTCTAGGGGCAGAACCAGACAATGATTCCCTTCACAGGGCTAGAAGTGCTTCTCCCCTTGGGAGAAGATTCCCCAGGGACAACGTTCACAGCTGAGCTCTACCTCAGACAGAGGAGCAGCACAAAAATAACCTGGCTGCTTCCAGTGCAAGAGTGGAAACCCACAACCAGACAAACATGTGTGTTTCAAGCCAAATTCATCCCTGCTGCAGCTCTGCTGATTACAGTATAGGAACACTCAAAATTAATCTGTCCTATGAGACAATTACAGCAAACCTGCCTGGTAAAGCTGTCACGAGCACGATATTTCTGACAACAGGAAATTCCACTTTTGTGGCTCTGACAGCCAAGGCTTACCAAAGCACATTATTTAACCTGTGGTTGCCAGTATCAGGCACCTTTCCCGTTCTACAGCTTTTCCCGGACTCTACAAGTGTTCCCATGAGGTTAAATTTCAAACTGCCCCCATGCAAGCAGCTCCAAAATGGAGCCACAGCACTCCCTGCTCCTACCGCTCTCTATTGCTTCTCTCACACTAGAACCCAAAACCTTGCTCAAACTGTGAAGAAGAGCTCCTCAGGGAGAATTGTGTTTGTTTTTGGAAGTAATGTGTCTCCCTATAACAGACAGCATGGTATATCTCTTGCTGCCTGCAGTTATTCTCATGGGAAAGGTTTGCTGTAGTTATTTAGAATAGAATTTGGGAAAGAAGAGCAAATCCTCTTGGAACACTGAGGAGACCACTGGGCTGCCAGTGCTGATGGAGGGTGACCATCAGTGCTAGAGGACCGAATGCTGGGTACCACTTCAGCCACACAAAAATGTTGACCTTTGGTCAAATACAATGAGTTGCAGCCAGATTAAGTCATCAACATCACCAGAAACAGAGGAATCCCTGGGAAGGAAGGCAGAAGACTCTTGTGGCATGTATAGTCTCTACAAAGTTTGCATGGTTGGGATGAGAGCTGGAATCTGCAGCAGCCCTTCAGACAAGTTCTGCTTTGGGGGGACAGAGGAGATGGGAAGACTTACATATTTATTGTGCCTTTTGCCAAGATTCAGATTGCACAGATTATGGTAAAATTCACTCAGCAAAAAAGGCTTTTTCTTAAAAAAAAAAAAAAAAAAAAAAAAAAAAAAAAAAAAAAAAAAAGAAAAAAAAAAAAAAATCTATTATCAGGACTGAGATTTCAAAAAGTACAAGATTTGTATAAATTCAGCAAGATGTCCAGCACCATATTATATTGTGGTGCAAAAAAAGAACCTTGGGGGTAGGCCAGTAGGACCTCATGAGGGGAACACCATCTACCTCCCCAGCAGACTGCCAGCCTTAGGTTCTTCTCCATAGCAGACGGATTTTCCTTGTTCCTGCAGCATCTCAGGTCCCACAGGAGGTATTGGTTGCAAGCAAGCACCTGAATATTGCCTAATGGAGTAAGCCGATCACTGACTTTGCTGGCGTGTCCATGACCATCCTCCAATGATTCCATTTTTCCTTTTTGAATACTTTTCCACCTTAGTATTTTTTCCCTCCTTCTTTCTCCACACAGAAGTGTAAGCAAAAGGACTGCTTTCATCTGTAATAAGTTAAAATCAGAAATGACCTAACTAACAAGTAACTGATATTGGTCCTTGGAACCCAAAGAGTAAAATCCTTACAAAATCTATTGGTTCCATTTTTTTTTCTGGTATATCCCATGCACACCCCCATTAGAAAAATGGGGTTTATGAATCTTATCATACAGCAAGGAGCAGTACCTCGAAGCCAGAGCTAACAGCCTGTGGTAGAGGTCTGGGCTCTCTCAGATTGCTAAGGGTGGCTCCGAGTCATGGTTCAATCCGTCTTCACGTGGCCATTGGCCAAGGCAATGGGAACAGTAGGAGCCCCTGGCTCGGCAGTCTCATCAAATCTCAAGCGCAGGGTGTTCCTGATCACCAGCTGTTCCATGATGAAAGAAGCACAAAACCATGGGATGGCATATTCCAGGGTGATCAGGCCCATGAAGTCAAAATCAAACTGGGAATAGTCCCACGGGCAGGCATTGAACTGGCGTAGGATGAGGCCAGTGGTGAACTCCCAGAGATACGTCCAGAGGGTGTAAATAAAGCAGCGAACTAAAATGTGACACTTGTCTTTGAGATACAGATACATCTTCTCCACAATGAGGATGGAGGTGCCATAGATGAAGAGTGCCCACACACTGGTAACACCTGGGAACTTCCAGTTGAAGTTGACCACAAACTCCCAGGCAGCTGTGAACATGACCTCACAGAAATAGCCATGAATGGCATAGAGGTACCATCGGGAGAAAGCGGTCAGAGGTTCTGCCGCAGCCATCCTTCTGCACACACCCTGGTAGGCACTCTGAAACAAAGACAGAGAGAGGAGTCAATGAGGAATTCAAGTCTTTACCACCTACGTTGCAACATGCACAGATCAGTAACATCCACAAAGTGAAAATTCTAACAAGAAAAGTGCATTTAAAATTGTATCATTTTTACTACAGCAAATTTAAGCCCTGGGGAAAGGTGGCACCTTATCAGGCTCTGAGTCTCAGAATGCATCTGGACTACTCCGACTGAAGACTGGGATGTAGCTGTTACTGCACTCATGGTAAAGAGGGAACTGAAAATTTCAAGGACTTTGCCAGGAGTGAGGCTACTAAAGAACTTACTGGATGATCATCAGCAGAAAAATACAGGCTTCTCAGAAGGAGCTCACATCATCTTTTTGCTCTCTTCAAGAAACAGTACTGTCCTTTGCTTTTATTTCTGTCTCTAAAATGAAGACTAGCTGAGCACAGCATTGAAAATCTGAGCCTTTTTAATCTGTCTCCTACAGTCTCCATACCCAGAAAGTTTACTGCAGAGAAAGACTGAGATTTGATGGGAGCTACAGAAAGGAAATCAGAAGAGAAAGTCTCAGAGGTTTTACACTTCCCCATATACACCTTGCATCCATTCAGCTGAACTGTTATCTCTTCTTAATTCTTTCAGTTAGAGAATTTTGGCATCATACCTAGGATTTAAAGAATCATCTCTTATGCTATCGAACTGTCCAGTACCAAGTCAAAAAAAGACAAGAGAGCCATTGAAATCCATACAGATTTTGCTTCAGGACAGCAAAGCACAAAGAAAGAGAATAAAAAGAACAGCTGAGCATAGAGAGAGGTGGTTAGTCATGATAAATAGGAAATGAGAACAAACTCTATTTGTCTCTACAGGAGGAAACTTGGTGAAGTGATTTGTGAGAGGGCATAATTTGCTTATCGCTGAGCAGTTTAAACACAGTTGATTTTCATGCTTCTTTGTAGAGATTCACAAGGTCCTAAGCATTGCTTTACCACACTATATTCACTGGCAGAAGCTAATTAGATACAGTTTTATTGAAGGGAGACCTATGCTCTAGGGTGAATGTGACATCTTCTGGATTTTAAAAAACTTTTTATTCCAGGCTGAGTTTCTTGACTTCATCAGGCATTATTTAATTCACTTGCTCTGCACTTGTCAACCCCATGGTACAGTGTGCTAAGTAAGGACTACACTATGTCCTGTGTGCAATTCCAAGTGGATTGTTCCTGCCCTGCTTTGTAATCACTGCCTCTCTGGACAAAATATTAACATGCAGTGTGACTAAAACTGCCAGGAAATCATCAGGAAAATGGAAGTGGAATAATGAAAATGGAGAGCACAAAAGACAATATTCACTGAAAAAGTACCTATGGGAGGAGAGATGAACTGTGGTATGCTTCTTAGCAATGAAAACCAATGGGGAATATTGAAAGTGGAAAGGACAGAACTGTATCCATGAATTCACTCCTGTCTTACGTAATCACCTATAAACAACCATAGACTTGTCAGCTCACATGATGTGAATGAACAAAGACTCTTTTCCTAACAGCACAATCTGTTTCACACATGGTACTGAACTATCATCAAATGCTACACATTTTGGGTCAACAGCACATTTTGAACTAGTGGGTGAAAGACTCTGCTAAGTATCAATTCCTGATACTGAAATTTTTGGCTAATAGCTGAACTGAAAGCAGGTCTGAGACAACCTCTACAGTACAAATGATCCCATTTATAACCACCACTGATGTATTATGAATCTCGAGCCTTTCATTGTAACTGCAAGAAGTAAAGCATCAAAGTGCTGACACTGTCTCAGCATTTCCCTTCAACTGTCAAGTGCCAAGTCAGCACAAGCTTGATGGGAACTTCCTGCTCTTGATGTCCTTGAAGAACAATCCTCACAGACGGCCTATTGATGAAAAGCACCTGTAGACAGGGCAGTTGCTGAACTGGGGAAGCCCAGATGTAATCTGGTTCCACTGCGCTAGGCAATAAGTCCTTCAGTCAATGCAGCTTCTCCTGTACAACATTCAATTCAAGGTGACACCAAAGTATACATTAAAAAATATAACAGAACGGGCAATGCCAAGAGTGTATACAAGAAGCTACATCCTTGCACAAGTTGCATATTGTACAGCGTCATGATGACAAGTTGCTTGAGCAATTACAAAGTAATTGACAATGCAGCCATTCCCAAGTATCTTGTCTCTCAGCCGTACCAAAGTGGCTCATGCTTGGCAGATAGTACAGAGAAAGACAGTCTTAAAAGGGAAATGAGGGAAAATGGTGCTGTCTTATTGGATAGCAGTTAATGCCCAAGGACCATGTTCAAAATAATTGCAGGCTGTTAGTGGCACAAGCATCCAGACAGAGGGCCAAGACTGTAACTGATGCACATGAAAAGCTTGAAATAGATAATTGATCTTGGTGATACAAGACTTTTAATGGAGTGACAGTAATACAGATTAAAAAACTCTGAGTATACGATAGTTGTTCAGTCCCCTGAGAAAAACAAATGGCATTCATCAGCGAGGTAGCTCTGGTGGAATGAGCAGCAGCTTCCAGAAAACAAGAAACACAGTTGCCATCTGTGCAATTGTCTCAGCAGAGCAAGTCATGGAGACTGCACACTGACAGCAGCTGGAGATGATGGAAGTATCTTCCACCAGAAAAGTATATTTCAAGCAGCTAGAGAAATGGTTCACTCAAAATACAATGTCATTATTAAGACAGAGCAAAAACATTTCAGAAGCACTGTTTTTCTCAAGTAGGACCTTCTTTTCCAACTTGATGATAGAATTACAAGAAAAATGGGAGACCTATGGAAACCACACCCAGGCCTTAGAGGAACGTGCTGCCTGTGCAGGTAACACAGAGGACAAGAGCTCCTCTGCCTACAACAAGGAAGGACAGGTCGAACAGGGGAAGACTGTGAAGGGCTGTGATTCTTTACAGAGACCTGGTTCAGAAGAATTAGGGCAGAATTCTGGTTTAGGGCTGTAAGAAAACAGTACTGTAACAGCAATAAGATCATATTTCCACACTTCAGTATATCAACTCCAAATGGGATATCCATCATTGCTTAGGGTGAGCAAGATGCAGTCAAACCTGCTGCATGAGGCCACATAAGCAGAAAGGATGTAAATATCAGTGCAAGATCCTTTGTGCAAGAGGAAGACTTTCATCCTCCCTTCCAGTTGTCCTTTTTTTTCCCCCTTTTTCCAAATGAGGCAACTGTGAGTAAATAACTCTGAAACAGTGGCACCTGCCACTCCCTTATTATAAACCCTTCCGTTTATGACATGCTCCTTCTTACCCAAGTAGTATTTACATAAAAGTAACTGTTCTTAATGAGTTTATCGATGATTTTCACTGGGACATCTTTGAAGATACTTTGCTTCTCATTAAGGCTGGGAGAATAAAATAAAGCCTTTTTGCTTTAACAAAGAGTAGGTCAATGAGGACAGGTTGATGAAAAGCAACACACGCTTTAGAGGCAATACCTTTTTAAATGCGTATCTCTTACTCTTTCTTCTTTCCCTCTGAGTAAGCTCCAAATCAGAATGCTTGTGCAACCAGGGACACCATTAACGTGCTGCAACTGTATCTATCTTCAGTGTTTTTGTATAAATCTCACACAGATCATTAGAAGTAAAGATTTACAGAACACTAGCGCTGGATTTGGCCCCAAGACATTAGTTCATTAGTGTTTAAAGATTTATGCAGCAAAGTCTCAGCAGTACTTATGCATTGAAGTCATAAGTCTGAGGAGATAGCCATCCTCCAGGTAACTGAGAGCCTCAATTAACTGCATCTCAGAAAATTGAATTTTAGCTCTTCTAAAGTGTGGAACAGTTCCAGCAAATCGATTAATCAAGCCTCCTAATGAGTGCTAGAAGAGAGCCACAGACATATGTGTCTTGACAGATTTGATGGCCCTTCCTTACTCTTAGCACTTTCAGGATGGATCTGGAGCTCTGGGATTTTGGTTACTTCTGAATATATTGATTTGTTTTTGTTCCTTCTCTCTGGACTCCACTCCATTGGGATGTATGTTGTCTCCATTCTTCTGAGGTCTACTATATTGCAAGGAAGAAAGACAATTTTCTGCTTTTTCCCCTCATTTTTTGTTTCTAGCTCCTTCTCCTTACAAGGTACATCATCTTCTGGGTCCTTCACCCTGTACATTCTTATACTTGCTGGCAGCCTCTGACCCTGCCTATCTTTCAAATCTGTTCCGAAGAGAACTGGGATTCAGTAAAAAGGAATGACGACAAAAGAAGATTAAATGAATCCAATTACCAGACTAAGCTAAAGGGGTGGAGAAGTGTAGCTGTTACCAGTAATGCCTATGTGGGATGCCCAGAAGGCACCATTTCATAATAAGGAGAAAGATGGGGGTTTCTTTGGAGGGAGCTTTTCAAGGAACAAATAGAAAACAAGAAGGCATTACTAGTTTAAAGATTTTTCTGACAAATGTGATCTCTTAAAAAAAAAAGCTCAGGAAGATGAGACTTGCCATGCCCTGCACCATGCATTGCCTCATGTTACCGGAATGGACCTTTGCCCACAGCAACCACCCTAACCTGAGAGCAAGCTAAGGCAGCAGCTCTTCACTTCCAGTGACCAAATGGAATGCTTCTTATGTTCCAGACAAAAAGCTCCTTTAGAGTCAAGCAAGTAGCATGCTCACAAGGCAAATTTGTGAAAAATGGCTGAGATCACACTCAACATGTAGAATTATTATCATTGAGTCTGTCCAAATCTTTTCAGGCAAAAATCAAGTCCCTGTCTAGCTAGTTGCTAGAACACCGCCTCACCTGCCTCACTCCCATGTGAAAAAGCTGCCCTGAGTCCTCAGGACATGCACTGGCACTAGAGGAAAGTGTCCACCAAAGCCCCAGCATAGAGAATACTTGGAAGCCAGGGCACAGCTGTAGGAGTAGACAGAGCATCTATCAGCCTGCAGAGGTTTTTCAGTCTTAACAGTAGCATAAATTTACTTTATTCTCTGCGGTGAGGGCAGAACTGAGTTCCAGAAGTGATTTTTCCAAAGCTGCTGCAAGTTTATAGTCCGTAACTTCAGGACTGAGCATTGGTAGCTCTTTGTGGGCAGCTGTCAGCTCACTGCTTGCGGCCACGGACATGCACTTCTAACGGTGTGCTCACGCACAGTAGCAATCAAAATTCACGGCTGTTTTTGAAAGCTTGGGCTTAACATGTTGCATTAGCTGACTGAAGCAAATCTGACATTCAGAGAACATAATGCACATCATGGCTTACAAGGAAAAGCAACCAAAACAGAGTGATGAGTGGAGAGAGAATTTATCCTGAAAACATGCTGAGAATTTACAAGCCACAGCCAATATCATTTCCTCTGCCACTAAAGAGACAGCAAACACAAGGGAGAAAAAACATTAAGATCAAGGCATATTGCCTAACTTACATGATTTCTTAAGGAAATCTAAGGCAGCTCTTCTTTTGCAGTTTTCTTTTTCTTCTTAGTAAATGCCCTCTCGTCTTCTTTCCAAAGCAAAATGAAAAGCATACACACCAGTCTACTCCTGATAAACAACCTCACAATAATAAATTGATTTAGACAACTCTGAGATCAATACCAGTCCTAACAAACAAGCACTTAGCCCAGCTCTTCAGAACAATTTTCACTTACAAGCCAGAATCAGTATGCAGTGGAAGAAAGCCAGGTTTGGCAATTAGAACATCAAGAAATTCAAACTCACTTCGCATCGAAAATGAAGCTTGGCAGAAAAGAATCTTGTGATCAAGGCACTGAAGTAAAAGTATGTAAAATCCTTGCCTGCTAATACCGTGAGATAATCCAAGTCCCCTAAAACCATGAAGAAAAACTGCGTGTGTAAAAAGACCAAAAAAAACACCAAACATTAGAACTATCGGCAGATCCGAGGCAGTGTCTCCTGGTTTGCTGCAGAAGAAACTAAATGCAGCATTTCAGAAGTCTGGTACTTCTTTTACTGCAGAAGAAGAGAGCAGCCTCAAAAAATTCTTGCTACATACACAGCTGCAAAAAACTTTTTCCTTCTCCTTGCATTTCTCTTCTCCAGCACACAAACCTTTATAAATCCCTACTATTCAAGTGATGGTAGTGGGTAACTGGGCAGTGCAAGCACCCACAGCAAGCAGCTGTGGCCACTCCTCACCTGAGAGGAACAGCATCTGCAGCAAACCATGAAGACATGCAGCTTCTGGGCTTATGCTGAGATAGATTCAAGCCTCACAGGCAGAAAGTGCTGCATGGAGATGGATGAAATAAAAGAGAGAACACTTTCAAGCACCTGCAGAAATGGGACCTTAGACGGCCATCAAAAGGGGAAAGAGAGAAGAAAACTTCTTGAAGTCTGTTGATGGCAATTCTACATTTTTTTTCCTTCTTAACTGTTCCTCCTTTAATATTCTGCGAATACGTATTTTTCTTATTTACTTACACACTTTTCCTAATATCAAACTACCACTGAAATGTGAAGTAATGAGAACCTCAAAGTGCTCTCTGCTTTTGCCACGCTGCAAAGCCTGAGATTTCGTGCTAACAGCCTTGCAGGAGGAAGCTTCACAGATTTCACATTGCTAAATTGTTCTCTTTTAAGGAAGAAATCTTAGTGGAGCCCCCAAGATGGTGGCTGTCTCATCTTCATCTCAAGTTCATGCAGATCCTGAGAGGCAGCAAATGATCTGGGAAGGATGGGCAGAAGAGGCTAAGTCTCAGAGTCCTACTGACCAACGTGTCAAACAAAATCCTCAGGTAGGCACTCCTGCCTACAGCTGGGGAAGGCAGCTCCTCTGAAACATCTTCCATTTTACCTTAGGGGTGAATCATGCCATAACTGGCTTGCACAAAAATCAGCAGTTGAAATACATTGTACGAGCAAATAAATTAGTGAATTTTAGCCTCTACTGTTCAGGTTTAGCTTAATTCAGAAAAAGCTGCAAGCATCCTGTAAGTGCTATCACTGAGGATATTTGTCTTCAGAGACTACTCAAATTTTTCTGTCCTTAATAAGAAATTAAAGAAAAAAAAACCAAAACAAAGTCTTAGGTTCTAGGCCAAATTCCTACACAGCAAACATATCCCCCTGCTGCATTGGGTAGTTGCCATTTACATCTTTGCAAAAAGAACGCTTACATTTTCAGCGCTGTTATTTCCTCAAAGTATCAGGAAGCTTATTATCTTCAGGTTGGATATCAGGAAAAATTTCTTCTGAGAAAGAGTGGTTGGGCACTGGCACAGGCTGCCCAGGGAGGTGGTGGAGACACCATCCCTGGAGATGTTCAAGAACCAAGTGGACATGGCACTGAGGAACGTGGTTAATGGGTATGGTGGGGGTGGGATGATGGTTGGACTAGATGATCTCAGTGGCCTTTTCCAAACTTAACGATTCTATGATTCTGTTCAGTCTGGGTTACAACTACATTCATACCATCTTCACTTTTTATGCACTCTTGCCACTTTTTTCTTTTGTAACAATGAAGAAACAGATCTGTCACAAACCTCAAATTCACAGGTTCGTATTTCTTCTCAGATCAAAGTCACCCATCTGATTTGTGCCTCAAGAAGGTGGCACTTTCCCACTGGAAAACCTAACTGAAATCATCAACCTTCCAAGAAGTGGTTGGCCAAGCACTCACAGCCTTTTTCAAATAGAAGAGTAACTAAACATTTGTGCTTCATGTGGAACTGGGCATCTGCTTCTTCCTGCTATTCAGAGAAACCTGTTACCTCTTTAGTCATCAGTTTCTTAACTCAGCATTGGCCCTCAAGCTTTTACTGTCTCACCCTACATCTATCTCCTTTTCAAGTCACTCACCTCATGAAAGCACAGTCCCAGAAATGTTTCCCAGTACCGTTCTTCCAGGCAGAAAAGTGTGCTCCCAGCTGCAGTTTCACAAACTCCAGCTTGTGAGCCAGGGAGCTGGGTCAGAAGGATGCCCTGCCTCTCTTCTGTCTGCAGCTGACCTCACCTTGGTTCCTTTCCAGTTTTTTTTGAGCTTCATGCTGCCTCACTCCCAAATCACAGACCTGAACTGTTCTCTCACGCTCTAATTGGGACTGAACCACAGATATCTTGATTTGTTTTAATTAAAGCAAATCAACCCACTATGCTTACACAATTTTTAAATCTACCTACAGATGTACAGATATATAAAAATGCTAGATTCAGGATTCCTGCCTGCAGTTTGCCAACCACATATTACAGCTCGGCAGGGAATGCCCAGTTCCATCCTTTAGGGAGGATCCCATATGAAAGCAGGTACATTTAATGCTAGATCTACGTCTTTCTTTCAAATTTCCTTTTTTGACTGCAGCATGCCCAGATGACTGTGCTTTATTGAACGGTATTCCTGATAAAACCTGTGAATGGATTCATCACTCTGATGCAGTATAGCATTTCAAAAAATGGCCTATATTTATTAGTCAGCATCAGTATCGGCCTTTAGGCTTCTTGAAATAAGACACAAGACGTGTTGATAAGGATGTGCACAGGGATGCTTTGAACACTGCCGTATGACAAGTCCAGGAATTAATCATTCATAGATTTCATTATCTGGGTGGCCCAAATCATAAAATAATGCAATACCTCTGCTTTGAAGATCTGGCCATTTGTGGCTGCGATATGTGCTGAAAGCCTACTCGTATTCGTCCCTTATCCTGGATCTGATGTACACATTTAGTCTTCAGAAGAATTCAAAACCATGTCTAGTGAATAGTACCTAACAAACATTTTCTTTGGAACTACTTGAAAACTACTTGTGTCATGTAAATACCACTTACTTGATAAACATCTGAGAAAGGAATTAAGCCTCCACCTTAGTAAGCCTCCACCTTACAACAGAAAATCCTTAAGAACTACTAACTCTAATCCTAAACTCAGCAAGGAGGTCAAAATAATACTCACCTCTTCACTCCTATTGGTTGCCAATTCACACAGAAAATATCTTCCTCTCTCAGCTGGAGAAAGATGGCACAGACACAAAAGGTCAACACACAAAGACAAAGGGAGATTTGGATTTGAGTTCATACACACAGCTGTCACAATAAAAGGCAGAACAATTTTCTTGCTTGAAACTGCTACCATATTTGTGTTGTCTCCTTTAAGACCCAAGAGTTAAAGCATAGAAAGGGAGGGAAAGCTGGTGAGAAGTTGTGGATGCCTCATCCCTGGAAATGTTCAAGACCAGGTTGGATGGGGCCCTGGGCAACCTGATCTAGTGCCCAATCTAGTGGTTGGCAACCCTGCCCAGATGGGAGAGGTTGGAAATAGATGATCTTTAAGGTCTCCTCCAACATAAGCCATTCAGTGATTTGGTGAAATAATGTGGGAAAAAACTTCATGAGAATTTTGCCTTGAGAACAAAATCTGGCTCAAAAAAAGATAGTTGGAAAGACTCAGGATAATTTGTAGAATTGAAGGAAATGAGGAAGAGTGCACACACAGAAGTAAATTTTCAAGTGTATTAAAGCAGAATCCTTGCAGGGGCCAGATTTTGGGAAAACAAATCACTTGTTTCATAACCACTAACCTCACCTACACAGATAATAATGAAGATCCACAGCTCTTCACAGCTGCTGCAGTGATGAGATAAAATCTGCATACATGTTCTACCCTACTTCTGACTATCAACCTTAAGTCAACAGCCTCTAGAACAGTTTTCCTTGATTTAGACACTGTTTCAGAAAACTAAGTTCTGCTCTGCTCTGCAGGCAGGAGATTGTTTGTGCTTCTCTAGTTCAGCATTCCCTTCTGTCTGAAGAAGCTGCTGTATGCAGGAAGAACAGAAAATGACTAAGTATAGCCAGACTGTGTGCACTGACCTGTTTTGGCCTTATGAAACAGAGAAGTCAATTGTTTAAATCCCATCTCCACCAACCTGGTGCTGCAGTGGGGCATGGCTATCATTTGTCTAATGCCCAGCAGAAAGATCAGCAGCAGGAGGGGGCTTTTGTTGTCATAATCTCCTGCAGCCTCCGCCCGGGGCTAGCAGCACACATCACAACTGAAATTGCCAAATGCCAGATCCTGCCTTGCATCTGCCTGTCCCAGATGCCAACATTGAGGATGAAATGAAAGAAAGGAGAGAAAAAACACCTTTCTAGAATAGAATTTTGTTAAGACAGATGAACTCCTTGCTTCCCAGCTCGTATCAGAATAATTCAACCCCCGCCCCCCCCCCCCCCCCCTGGTATTTCCATCACAGGATACAACCAGGTATCAGTAAACTCAAGTAACAAAGGCCTGTACAAACACACAAACAGTATGTACCTAAAACAACATGTCAAACCACATCATCTTTCTTAATTCCCTGTTGCTGCAGGAAGACCAAGATTTAAAAACTAGAATCCTATTTATTTTGCTATTTGGGCTTCAAAAATAAGATGTTCCAAGACACAAAGCTCTTATGTTTTCTTATATTTCAAATGATTGACAAAGATTTTTCATAATCCAGCCACAGGCACTAATTAGCCAGGAACCTTGGCCATGTCAAAAGAGAGACCAGACACCAGTTGACTCTGTATTCATTTACTTGCCTCTCATATTGATGTATAACAGATAAAGCTCACATTCTCAGTCTCAGAATTTCTGAACAGTCCAGTCACTACCTTTCACTAACACCAAACTACACTCACAAAAACACTTTGATGGGCATACAGGGCCCTCCAGAACACACAGGGACATGACTATGGAGGAGCAATTGGCAGTCAATGTCTGCCTGGTTTCAGCTCTGCAATGCACGTGGCTTGTCTTCACTGCTGGGTTGCACAGGCAAGATGCTTGATGCTTGTGCCAGAGAAGACAAGACCCACCGCAGACCCAGACATATTTTCAGCAACTTTTTGATGTTATTACTTTGATCAGATCAGAGACAGAAACCTGACACAACTAATAGCTCCAAGCCCAAACACAGCCGAGTACCCAAATCTTACTGTTCACCCCTGCTCTAGCACCCCACCAGCATCAGCTGCTGTCAAACATATTACCACTCCTTAGGAAACCCTATGGCACTTAATCTTTGAAGGAAAAGGAGTTCTGAGTAGAAAATACCTCACCCAGTTCCCAAGAGTAGAATTCTGAAAGTTTCACAAAGCCTAGTGACCAAATCCTGTGATGTACAAGGACACTGTCAGCTGCAAGATGAGAAAAGATGCTCCCTACCAGGCTGCACTCCACAGAGACATTTACATTCCACTCGTATGTGCAAGAGGAAGTGGTCAGATCACTGCTTCCACCCACAGAGTTCAATTCTTTCTTAATACCTCCCATAACCAGTTTCTCACAATGACCAAGCTGTCCCTTAATTTCTGTGACATTGCCAGAGGAAGCCTACTGTGCTCTGCACCTGGTAAAAAGGATTCAGTTTCCCCCTGGGGGGAACACCCAGAAAAGAAAAACACCATGGCCACACCACAGTGCAGCAGGAGGGCAAAATGGAGGCAAACTGCCCCTCCGGAGCCCATGGTGTGGTCCCTACCTTGTCACTGAACAGCAATTCTCCTGACTTCGTTTTATCCTGCTGTAACCTAATGCTTCATCCAGCTACTGTGTAATTGTCCCTTTGTGTTCAGACAGAATGGCCTTGGCCAGAGGTGACAGAAGCATCCTGCCCAAGTGGCAACCCATCACTGGCTCCAGAGCAGAACAGGGCTTTTCCAGAGCCAGGCTATTTTCTGTTTGGGACTTTCTGTTCAGCTCTTTGTTTGGAGTGCCCCTAACACCTGGCTTATGTTTTCAGCTTTTATTTTGCAATTTCCTGAAGATAAAAGATAAAGACATATTCTAAAAAAAAACCAAAAAAAAAAAACCAACCCACATGTTATTTAGGAGACACAGCTGTTAGTTTAGCAGTGAGGAATTGACCTCTCCTTTGTGCAGGCACAGAGCTCTTGTTAATATTAACTGAAAAGAACCTTTAATAGGGGCGCCTGTTCCTTGAGATTCAGGCTGCAGTCACCTGCTTTACACCATTACTACAGCAGAACACGATTCTGGCAAATTATTTGAATGGCAGTTTTACTAGCTTTTGAATTTCATATAAACTTTCTCACCACATACAGACCAGGATGGACTCAAAAACTTCAGACACTCCCAGGTACCTTGGCTACAAGCTTTGTCTCTGCAGCCTCTCGCTAGCAGTCAAACCAAGCTGTGATGGCAGCCACAAGTGGACATACTGGAAACGAAAGTGGAGCCTGCACATTGGTATCACCAGGGTACTATTCCTGCACCTTCCCAATACCTCCCTACAGGCACTTGAAGCTTGTAGAATCATCACTTATTTACCCCAGTTTACCCAAGATTAAGTGGGATAATTTCAGGTCTTATCAAACACAAAGATATTTTTCTTTACCTTATTTTCCTTGGGGCAACAATAGGTACCTCATGCCTCTGGGCAAAGGGACAGCTCTCCTCTGCGTGTCAGGAATGATCTTGTGATAAGAGTAATACAGAATTCTTCAATGCAATCCTACTCACATCAGCCACCAAAAACATAAGAAAGAAAAAAAACCTCTCCAAAACAAACAAAAAGCATACCTAAATTCCTTTAGAATCATCTTTAACATGTGTTCAACAAACAGAGCATCAGATGATCCACAGCAAATGGAACCAGAGCAGCAGCATATGTTGTCTCTGCTTATGTAAAATGCTTAAGAGCTGTCATTTCAATCACACATCTGCTGTTGGCAGCCCTGGAGGCACACACACTGGTCACCCTGTCCGTTCCTCTCAGGAGGCACTTATACCAAGCAGTGTGCAAGGGCTTCTATGTCAATCAGCAGGTATTTGAGCATACACTATTGGTAGGATGAATAAGAATTTAAGTTCTTATGACCTACCGTAGCTAAATCAGACTGAATGTACTTCCATTATATGACCAGTCTCAATCCATACAACAGAAGACCTGTCACACTGCACTCATGACAACTCATGCTAGTGCCATGACTTTGCATGGCAGCATCTAGCGAAACCAAGGTGTTTAGAATGGCTACTGAGGTACTTTTCAAGTGTGCTCCTTGTGCTTAAACCTGTCCTAACTTAGAACCTATCCTGCACCTAACCAGATTGCTTCACTCTATTTTCTTTGTTTCTCAGAGTTCCCATAGCTGTAACAATATACAAAGTTAACTTACACTTTGCATATGTAAAAGCAACTTTTAAACAAGTGCATGTGTAACATAGAACAGAGTACATCTGTACCTGAAAACACTCTAGAATTGAAGGGTGACTTCTAAAACCTTATGTTAGTAACAGTTTTCTGAGCTATTTAGGCCTTAGGTCACTCCCACTCATCTGAATTTAGACACTGACAGCACATTATAATGTACAAAGTTCTACAATGCAGCCACAACACCAGCAGAACCCCCCTTCATTCTGTGACAGGCTCTGCGATGATCAGCACACAGGCACAGGGAGCTCCTGCTGCTGCCTGGACGTGTCCCCTTTTAACAGAGTACTGCTCCCCTCCTGACAGAGCTATAGCACACAAAGGACTCCAGGAGTCTGACTGAGAGCATAGGAGAAATCAAGTGGCAGAGGTGTTAGAAGGCTGGGATGAAGCCTCAGGAATTGGACTACACATCAGAGAATGCTGCAGAGATGTGATGCGGCATGAAGGCTCAGCACTTACAGATCAGGAGATACTGGAGATCTACCCAACGTCTCTCATTCTGGAGGTACACCTAAATCTGCAATACCATAGCTCTTCCAGATTAATTCTAAAAGCCATTGAGATTTCTTCAATGAAGGGTGGGGAAAGAAAAAAAATTAGATGAGTAGCACCCAGGTCTCAAATGGAGAAGTAAAATGATATTCCTAAGTCAGAGCCAAAGTGAACACATGGATTGGGTATCTTAAAGCTGTGCTGCCTCACAAAACAATGTGCAAACTGGTGCAAAACCAAAGATGCAGTGGCCACAAGAGCGATGTGAGGGGCTAAATAGTACTGCACAGTAACAAAGGACTCATGAAACCTCCGTTTTGCTGAGGTTCACAGCACTCTGAGATACAGCTGTGGATTTAATCACCCCACCTTGCTATGCCTCTGACTGCCACAAGAACTGCATTTAGTTACAGATAGGTTGGGCAGGTTGCACAATTGGTTACTGATACTGCCAAAAACCATCCAGCACCAGTGGAACACAGAGAGCAACTGCAATCAGCCACTTGCAGCAGTACTAGATCCAGATAGAGTCAGAAAGGCTGCAGGACTGGAAGGCTCCAGCATCACCCTTGTCTACTCAGTCATCTGTGTCACATGGATGCTGGAGTTCACCAAGGCATTTTTTTATTCCAGGGTGCCCGGAGGTGCATCTCTGAGTGGATTCACATATTCATATTTAACAGCATGTTCAATAAGCTTCTTCTCTTCTGTACAGCACTTAAGAGTGAATAATTAAAGGAAATATTACTGTAGTAGAGCTTCTCATTAGCAACCTAATTAGCTTTCTGAAAATAATTAACATTCCTTTCTATAAAGAGAACAGATGACCCATTACATCCATTAGACAAGCAAAACAAATGCCCTAGGTAAGGGACTTTTTTTCAGAGGAAGAGCATGGGAAGCATCCAGCAATGCCATTAAAAGAGGAAGCTGAGGAGGCACAGATGCCTGTGACTCATGAAGACTATGCAGGTGGGTATGCAGGATTGGCGTGTCTAGTTGTCAGATGTGTAAATGTGTAGCATTTGCACACAGATATGTTCTTTGTCTGCCTCTATGACCTGCTGATATTCCATCAACTGAGATGCTGAAAAATTTGGCACCCCATCTTTTTTTTGAATGCTTTCAAATTCAGCCACTTAAGCTCATAACCATCTCTATCCAAATGCAAAAAAAAAAAAAATCCCCCAAAGGTTTTTTTTTTTGTTTGTTTGTTTTTAATAGTCAAACACTTCAAAAATTCCCAAATAAACTACAGTTTAATGTCACGTGCAGTTCATTTCCACAGCCTACAGGAACAGCTGAGGTGATGGTTAGGAGAAGCATCAAGTACCTTCCCCCCAGCTGTAGAGGGTGGTGCTCTGATCAGCTGGTATGTTGAAAGAGTTTGGAACATGTTTCTCAATCAGTACCTGTTTGAAATTGTTGTGGGTGAACAGAGTGACAGCTATCAGTGCTGTGGAATGTTTCCATGTATAGATGAGAAGAAAACTAAGGACACAAGTCAACATATCACGGACTGGTACAGCAAGAAATGTGGTATTATAACAGTATTATCACGTGTGTTGACTCAGCACGGAACAACAGATAAAGGAGAAACAAGCCATGACAAAAATAAGGTTCCCAACATCCATATATTCTTGGCCATGCAGTTGCATTTTTCTCATTTCTGTGTTCGTACATTTACATTCCCCTTGTAGAAGAGTTGAATACTCGTAGCCTTTAAGTGTGATTACAGTGAGGCAAAGCTCAGCATGCAAAAGCTTCCACAGTTACATCACTATGGAAACCACACATCCACCTCCTGCTCTGTTTGTCTGCTTCCTTATCTGATTAAAACAAAAAAAAAAAAAGGAAAAAAGAAAACCCCCTATTTTTCCAATCTCCACACTTCTATCCAGACCACAGGAAGACAAACACTTTTTACCTGCCTCAGGAAAAATACCTTCTTCCTTCAGAGCCACTCTGTGAAAGGCCCCACCTCTCCACCTAGCTGGGCAGACTTTCACCAGCACACTTACTCCACTTCTTTCAAAAAGCACTCTCAAAACCCAGGCTGGGATTTCACTTTTGTTTCCCACCTACGACTTCCCTCAGCTTCTGGACTAGGACAGCCCCAGAGGTGAGTGACTTTTAGGGCAAATTCAGTGAGAAGGTTAAATTGAAAGCTGAAAACTGTTCTGGAGGTGAGCTATAGTGTCTTTCCTAGATCGAAACATCCAGTTTCTTTCCTCAAAGCTCATTTTTGTGGAAGAACATTTGAATTGCCCTAAAATCAAGGTAGATGACATTGCTAGGCAGCTGCAAACACAAAGGCTGAACTGTTGCCAAAGAAGCCCATTACTTCTGCAGAAGTTGCTGGTTAATGGTAACTTTTCCCACACTAAAAGTCTAAATCTCTCATCAAAAGCCTGAAGCCAAGAACAAACCTGGAAGACGCAGAATTAAAATGGGGGACAATACTTGATTGTCTGAAGTAAGGCATGCATTCTGCAGCCCAGGTATGTGAAATGGCTGATAGAATCTTCATACTAACATGTCAGAGAGGGTAAATTCTCCCGCGTCTGTGAATTTTGCGGTGAGCCTTTGAAAACGTCTTCAGCAAGTTCCCTCTGACCTCTCAGCTCATCTATCCCAAGAGCTCACAGCAGTTCAGAATTTAGCCTATGTAGTTCCTCAACTCCTTGGCACCTCTCAGCTTCAGCTGCCAAGTTTTCCAATCATTATGGAGTAAATGCCCACTAGTAAATGAGTTGAGAAAAGGTATATATTTTACAGCACGTAAGCACCCTCTTCTATGCTAAGGTACTCTGTAAAGAAAGAAAAGTCCAGCTATGCTCAGAGGACTTTCGGCAGATGACAGTCTGGCTTCTCAGTAGGACACAGAAACAACCTAACATAGCATAAATTCTCTTACAAAAACAAGGTGCAGCCACACTAAAGGTGCTACCCCCTACCAGCTTTCACAAAAGGGAGCAGTCAGTGCTTCCTTCTTGATCCTCATTTCCCTCCCACAGACATTCCAGGATTCTATCAGTGATCAGACACATTCCAGTTCCATTGGTGTTATGGGAGTTCTTACCAACAGCCCACAGAATGAGCAAAGGTTACTTCTGTGTCCTCAAGGATGTCACAGCAGTGCATATGACAGGTTCTTGGAGAAGGGCAGACTGAGTGGAAGAGTGATGCAGTGTGCAGGGCAGTGTCCCTGTGTCTCTGGGAGCAAATCTCTCTGCATCTCCAGCAGATGGCATTCCAAGCAGCCCAAGTGGATGGCACATACAGGAGGCACTGGAGGGATTAATTATTCATAGTCTTGTTCTGTTGCCAATGGATCTATGTTTTCTTGTGCCCACACAGTGCTCAGTTTTTGTTTTAACAGTAACAGGAGATGTCTGCGCCTCCTTTGATGGCTCTTGAGGGCAGGCGATTAGCGGCATTTGCTCCGCTCACAGCAACATTACTATACCTCAGGGCACATGCCAGACACAGCTTTCTCCAGAAGAACCCATGGCTGCATCACTGACAGAACGTCTGGGTGCACTCCAAGGCACGGTCCAGCAGCAGCAAACTTCCTGAGAAGCTGCTGACTCTCGCTTTGCCATAACCTGCAGAACTGGCATGAACCTTGCTGCTCAAGAGATGACATTCTGACCAATTGAGGGCATGTGTATAACTGCATAACCAGCAACAAGATCATATGCAGAGCCTGAAGCAGTTGTTGACCCTGCTTACCCACGTTGTTAGCATTGTCATTGTTCAGCCCACTGCTTTTATTCAGTAGCTGTCCAGAACTGCTGCCCATTCCCAGAAGAGGGGCAGGGATCAAGCAAGGCAACCTGTGTGACTGGGACAGTACCACAAGGGATCCCTTGGACACCACCACAAGGAGAGGGCCACGAGACTCCTGAGACAGAGAGCAGACTATGGTGGAGGTGCTATGTGAATCTGAACATGTAGGTGCTACACATGGAGAACTCAAAGTGATTTCCATGTCAGAGAAGTACTGTGCATGACCTACCATGAGGGCCTTAGCCACAATCTAGAAAACAAAACTGTACTCTAAACTGCTGAAAGCTGCACCAGAGCACCTGACTTTGCCTCTTGCTAGGGCACTGTGCTGTGGAGTACTCTGAGAACACTGCAGGGTCCAGGGATTGTTGCTGATATCCCACAGTGCCTAGCCTGTCTACTAGGATCAATGCAACTCTTCACTCAAATGTAAAACCTCTCACTTTGGTAGTGTTTTACTCTGTGCAATTGTAGCAGGCTGCAATAGGTACAGGCAAGAGGAGCCTGTGATCAGCAGAGTAGCACTGTTGAGTGCAGAGATTGCACAGTTCCTCAGGGGCAGGAATAGACTCTGCATCATCTGACTCACACCTGTGCAGAGAGCAGCCCCTGCTCCTTACCTACTGCTCTTCTTTAGCTCAGGCAGTGCTCCACTGTCCTGATTGCTGTGACTTCTTCAGACTATCTGTGGGTGAGGTCTTAAAGTGACAATAATGCTGGAATAAGCTCGGCAATATAAATTATGAGCAATCAGAACAGCGTGACATGAAGCAGACAGAAACCAATGACAATGCATGCAAACTGCAACCTTACTCATGCTTCCAAAAAGCAATCTGCAGGTTGAACTCTTGGAAATAATTTCACCTCCTGTCCACACTCACCCACTCTACATATCTGCTGTGCTGCAGCCCACTCCTGCCTTCTACCCCCCAATCCTACCTGTTGGGAGGGATCCAGCAGCTCTCCCACTTTGGCCAGCTCTCAGTTCACAGCATCCGTGGTGAGGCCAGGCTGTCCCCGCAGGTCCGAGCCGCTTCAGACAGCTGCTGTCTTCGAGACAGGAGCATGCAACCAGCAGCTAGCGTGGCGACCAGGCAGCCTTCATAAAGCAAAGCAGCACAGGTTAATGTTAATGCGGCACAATGCGAGAGAACCTTCCAACACCCAAAATACAACATATGTATCTCAGCCCTGGCACCTGGCTGTGTGGATGGCCAACCTCTACCAAGTGCAGATGAGTGCTGCCCCTACCCCAGTCCCGGGCTGGCAGCCACTCCCCAAGCTGGGCTGGGTCCTTCTGCTCCATACTGTCCTTCTGGATCCCTGCCATGACAAACACGAGGAGCATAGCGCTAGAACCAACGACCAAAGGTTCCTCACCACTGCCATCTCAGACAAGGGCTCAGTTAACCATAGAGGATCTACCAGAAAGTGTCCGCTCAGTCTTTTTTTCCTGCCCATCAACCATTTTAAATATGTTAATTTATTTTTTTTTAAGTTTTATCTCAATCCTCCTCCTAACACTGCCTCCCTATATCCCCTCTAACCACACATTCCTTCCCCTCCCTTTTTTGCTCCACACCTTCACACAGGCAGGCCCTTTTCAGCCCCCAGCCTGTTTCCCCCCTGCCCTGGTGAGGTGGCTGCCACCTGCCCCTACATCGGACCCAGGCCGTGAGCAGAGCTGCATGCCTGAGCTGCCCTCCACTTCTCAGGGTGCCACTGTGCTGCTTTGCGCAGAAGTCACACATTGAGGTGCCAGTTCCAGCACAAAAATATCCAGCACATAACCACTTCAGTCTCACAGATCTCACACTCTTAGGGCTTGTCTACACACAGCAATTTTCTAGATTAATGGCATGTGACGAAGTTACAGAGCAAGAACAACTATGTGCCAGATTGCATAACAAACAGGATCTTCACGTTATCACAGAATTGCAAGGGTTGGAAGGAACCTCAAGAGATCATCGAGTCCCACCTCTATGCTAAAACAAGTACCCTACAATAGATCACACAGGTAGGCATCCAAATGGGTCTTGAATACCTCCACAAAAGGAGACTCCACAACCTCTCTGGGCAGCCTGTTCCAGCACTCCATCACCCTTACCATAAAAAAGTTATTCCACATGTTATTATGGAGATTCCCACATAAAAGTTTAGGCTATTCTTCTTGTCCTGTTGCTGCACCAAGAACAGCCTGGCCTCATCCATCTGCACCCCACCTCCTTTAGATATTATAAACATTTATCAGATCCCAATGAACTTAAAATTTTGTGCACCTAAATCCAACAGTAATTCAACAGAAACATTTTCTCTTAAAAACAAAGAAATACAATACAAACAATAGAAGAAATACACCATTTGCCTTTAGATCACACTGAACTACAAACATATTCCAATAAAAAAAAATGCAGATTAAATAACTAATCCTTCCCCAACAAAACCTTCCCACCAAGATCAGCAGAGTGATGAATAGCATAAAACTACTAATTAAATCAATGTAACCTGAGTATCATGAGACACACCAAGCACTTCCTGCACGTGCATTGATGTTAACGTCTGCTTTGGAACCTCTCTTACCATGAGGAATAGCTGCTATTTTAACAGCCAGGTACTTATACGTCACACTGGAAAGAGCGGCTGTTGTTTATTAGCTCTCATTTAAATTGCTCTAAACTTGATGTTCCTGTAAGTTATTCACATGTATGCTATTTTCACTGTATGCATTTTGTAACAGTAGAGTATAGGTTTCTATGGAGCTATTTATCAGATGCTTGCACACAAAACTTCAAAAAGTATTTCCTAGAAATGCATTTTAAATAACACTGAGAACTCTTTTTACATGCTCAGATCTATTTGACTATAATTTGTTCTATAAAAGAGAGAAGAACAAAATGATACAAAATAAGCAGCTGTAACACTCTTGACTCCTTCAAGGCACAAACCTGAAAACCAAAAAACACACCACTGCTTTTAAACCAGAAGCTGTGCTCTGGGTCACTTGTTTTGCTTCCCATCTCTGAAGCTAGTTAATAAACACATACACCCACTGTTTGCCACAAGGCTGGGCACACCCTGGAAAAAAAAACAAAGTACAACATTTTCAAAAGGGTATATTTATTGCCAGGTGAGTTCCACATATCTCGGTGCGAGCGCTCCATTCCTTACTCAAAGGTTTGGCATGGGAGTGAGGACAGAGCGGAGCTGAGAAATTCTCCTGGCAGGGGGACAACACTGGGACAGCTCTGTCCTGTCCTGCACATTGCTGCGCAGCTCAGCCCTTTTGCTAGCACCAGCCCTACGGCCGCCCACAGTGTCACAGAAACTCCAATCAAGGGATTTGCCATTCATCTGAACGCTGCTACCAAAAACCTCCCTGTACTCAGCCATATCACCTCCCAGATCTGGCTTTCAGGCCTCCACCCAGCAGGAAAGAGATCCTTTTTTTCAGTAAGAAAAGCAAACAAAAAAGCCTCCTTCATTTCTATGAGCTCAAAATGTTTGAGAAACCATCGCTTCAGTCGCACGTGTATCTACACTTGAAAGAAAAAGAAACTCTTTGTTAGCAAAGACTGTGTGGTAACATAAGAGCAGAAATGCAGCATTGAAGATAAAGGCTTGACCTTGGAGTTCACAGCACTTTGGCTGGTCAGAAAAGGTCACATAAATGATAAGTGAACTTTTTGTACTGAAATGCTAATGATTAAAAAGGTGTAATGTTTGTATTAGCAAAAATCAACAACTACAACAAATATTCAGCAGTAGTGCGGCCATTCAATAAAAAAAGGAAGAAAGAATCTGAAGCCCATTGTTATGCAAGACTTGGGCTCCTCTCAGATGCCAACACCAGCAGGCAAGTGCTGCACGTCAGTAAGTGAAGGAGCAGCACTCATCCGGTAAGAACTGGATGGAAATGAAATTCTTGGCTGCCAAGCGGCTACTTGCGTGTTCCTTCACCTGTTTGCTTATGCTTTTTCATGATTTGCAAAGTGCACTTGAGAAGGAAACTCAGGTCCATGCCACTACCTGGTAATTAAACTGAGATGTTCCACCAACAGCGAAGCCCTTGAGCAGCACCCAGGCTCAGTTTATCTAAAGCAGAAAGCAAACAACTTCTCAGCAATGCACACCCACCCTCTAACCCCTGCAAGACCTCCACGGAGGGTGATGCAGATGTCACCCAAATGAACCCAGCACGCCCTTTCCTCTGTCCTTTGGTTGGGGTTTCCAGCTGCGCATGGAGCAGCCAGGCCCTGGGATCCCTAGACTCAAGGTACTTAGAGCACAGAACATGGCACTCCCTCCCAAAGGCAGGAGGTAGGGCTGCACCATCCCATGAGATGACATCTGGGCTGGAAGAGGAGCACAGCAACAAGATTGCAAAACTCCATAAAAAGTAGCTTTCGGCCACCTGCAAAAAAAACAAAGCACCTTCAAGATTAGGAGCATCCTTTCCCAAACACCTCCACATCAGCACACTGTGGCTTCTGGAAGGCCTTCAGTCTCAGAGTGCTCCTAAAAGCGCTGGCACCAGCGAGAACTGGAGAACCTTGGGCAGGTGCTCCACAAGCCACAGGAGCTGCAAATGCTGCTGTGGATGGTCACCAACAAGAAGCAGAATTTTAGAATAACCAACAAGAGTCTATTTTGTTGTTGTTGCAGTTACCCTGCAGAATTTCTAAGACAGATCCTGTAATCTATCAGGTAGTCAGGTTTCAAACAAAATCCCCTAAATCTGCCTTATGTTATCGGAGTCCTACTTACTGTTTCTCCATGCACACTTCACTGCTGATGTTCCTGCTATTCCCTTCTTGCTAAGACAATGAGAACGAACCAGCTGGCTCTACATACAGGCTATTGTGCATTACTGCATCTCTCAACACTTGGGTCAAATGGGTCGCAGTGGTGTTCAAGGTTCCCCACAGCTCACCACATTTCCCTGATGTGTGCCTTTTAACATCAGCCTCTCACTCATTTTCTTACCTCTCGCGTTCCCAGGGATGAGCTATGGCCTGCTCTTTACAAGCTGGTGAAGGCCCGTGGGAGAGAATGGCTGTTTCCTTATATACACACTTACTTACACTTCATTATTTTGAACAGCTCATCTAACATTTGTTCTGTCGCTTTCAGGTTCTGTGAATACATTTCTGTAAAACCACGGTCAAACCTGACCTCACAATATGGCAGTCAAGCAGGAGGGGAGTTAAAAGGAGCAACTCTTACAGAACTCCACCCACACGTGCTTCATGGAGAAGTATAGAGCATGTTACATCATGAAAGCAAAGTCACTGGCTTTTTGGTAACTGAAGGCAGGGTACAGTTGCTTAGCAATTTATCTGATTACCATTTTTCAAGTATCACATGCACACTTAGAGATGTTGCATAATAATGTCTCACTTTCATGTTTCCTAACCCAATTAAAAAAAAAATAAATCTACCAAACATCTACCAAAATTAATACCTATAGCTGTATCTGGCAAAAGAGAAAAGACAATATAGCAGCTCAAAAGCGAGTTGAAGCATTAATATTCCTGAATATAAATGGCTTTCAGAATGTCTCTATGAAAGCATTTTATTTTATCCACTTGTCTGCTAAATGACAGTAGTAATTCCTTCCTCACAGAGAGGCACAAAAATTCATTAAGAACAGTAAGATTTTCAGATGAAAGATGCTGAGGAAGCATTGTTGTTAGCACTTACAGCTTATTTAGTACTCCAAACATTGTTAAGCCCTGGTCCGAAGAGCAGCAAATTCTAGTCATTGTCATAACATTGTTAGGGAAACAAGGACTGTCCAGTCTCACACCATGCAAATCACACTTCTAACACGAGAATCTACTTTCACCACCTAGGAAAGAAAAAAGAAAACAAAATCCAAAATTCCCCCCCACTCCACAGTACATACCCCAACCTGAGGCTGCAGTACTAAGCACTGCTGCAGCTCCTGGAGCTGCTACTACGAAAAAGCAGAGGTAAATCAGAACATGTGCATACATGGCATTTTTAGAAAAGAACATGTTGTACCTACCGATCTGCTCTTTGAAAACCTAATTACACTGTAGCTAATCCATGAAAGAATTGAATCTTCAGCTGCCTTTGCAGTGAGCAGTAATAGCTAATAACACAAATATCAAAACTAGGCACTGTTTCCAAAAGGTTATAATCAGCTCTAAAAAGAACTTGCACCATAGAGATAGATCTTTTGCATATCCATGAGATATATTCCATTAAAACATAAAGTGTCTACTTTATATATGCACCTCTGTCTTCAACTGCGCAGAAAGCAGCTCAGCTGCCTGGAGCTCCACTTACAGCACATAGTTCCTGTCAGCTGAAGTAACCAAAGGTAAAGTTTTGGAAACCCAGTATCTCATCCCCATGGCAAAGTATTAACCCACAGTGAGAAACCCCAAGCAAGGACAGCCAAGCTCTATACTGCTACCAAGTAATTATCTTACTTTCACCGCAGCTCCTCTCTTGCTAGTAGACATTAGAGCAATTTTATAAACTCTGCCCTACATCCTGCAGCTCTTGTGCAAGTCCACAACCAATTAAAGGCTTAATAGAGAGACCTGCCTTGGAAAGACCTGCTGGATCAAAATAAACCCAATCACATGGCACCTATCATGCCGCTAGTGGGAACCACATGCACATTTTGAAAACACCAGGCATCACAAAAAGAAATCATTTCTCACAAAAAGAAATCATTTCTCTCCTGGGACGTACTGGAAACATCCTTATCGTGAGCCTCAGCCAATCCAAGATCCAAGGAGGACCCCTCGGCTGAAGAGCATCCTGCAGGCTGTGCACACCCAGCTCTGCCAACACCACCAATCACAGCAAGAACCCACCCCACCTAGAGCTGCGTATGGATGCAGTTCAGCCCAAAGTTCTTAACCAAATTAAGCTGATGGAGCTGGGTGAGTCTGACCATCTCCCACTCATATATTCCAGGCAAAAACAAACCAAGGAAAACAGGCACTTGAGAGCACGCTGTGTCACAGCTGTCCGTACTAGAAGAGAGCTTCCCCCATCAGAAATACCTCGTTATCTCCCACATGAGTCGAGAAGCACAACACGGTGCCTGGCAGCAGCCCTGGTGCAGGCTCAGCACCAGCGCACCTGAGCGTGGGGCAGCTGGGAAGGAGCCCTCCCTGTTTTGCTGTTTGTGCTATCAGCACTTATCCAATGACTCCTAATGCTTGGATCTTATGCAATGAAAGCAAGACGGCACACATTTGTGGTAGAGAAGATTCTCTCTGTAATCTAATCCAGCTTTGACAGAAGCCTGCGAGGGCGGAGGGGATTGAGATAAGGTTGTGGCAAACTTCTGTGCTGGCAACAATAAAAATCTAGAACAAAACAAAGGTAACAAAATGCTACTTTCTTTTATACAGACCAATTAGACGCCTCTGAACTCATACACAAATGACAATCTCATTCAGATGTGGCTACAAATAAATTTCTAAAGCAGCTGAACTTTTACTTAGCCTACGGGAATGCGTTAAAGAGCAGTATATACCTACAGGTAGATGCCCTTCAGCTTTGTTTTAAACAGCCCATGAAGTGTCCGGGCTCTATCTTGCACCACATCTTATTGGAAGCACCATTTCCCACCAGGAACTCTGACCTCTGACTAATCAGAAATGAGCAGAGATGTTGGTCATCTGTCCAGAAAGCCTAAGCCTTCACTAACCTTGTTCTGGCTGCCTGCACAGTCTTTTCACCAAGAGCTCAGATACCATCTGGATGCTCCTGTTTCATGTGTTGTCACAGAAACGCAAGGACCACTATTTCTGCTGTACAGTGTGAGACATTTCCACTCCCTGCCTGTTCTGCACTAAGCATCTGAACACCCTGGCCTCCAGCAACTCTCCAAAGCCTTCACCTGGAGATAGGCAGCATTCTACAGGGAGCAGCAGGGCCTTTTCCTGCCTCCTGCTGGCAAACAATTTATCCAAGTAATTGACCCATTTTCTACAGAATAATTAGCCCAGGGGAACGACACACTACTGCCCTTTAATTAGTCATGTTAGTAGCTCTCTTGTTTTACCTTGTAATAATAGCAGCCAGAGACTAAGGAAAAAAAATCCACAAAACAAACAAACAACTTGATTTCATTTCCTTAAATACAACATCCTTAAATGCAACCCAGAAACAAAGAGTCCTAATGCACAAATGCCAACAATAAAATTTCCCATTTATTCTGCAATTCCCAGGCCAGCCATCAGGACTCCTTCATACCACTGCATTGGGCTTCTCTTCTCTGGATGCTCTCCCAATTGCTTCTCCTTCATCTTCCATGACCAGAAACTCCTCTTGGGGTTCAGATGGCTCTTGGTAGGGCCATCACCTCCCACCTCCCCAGACCTCCCACTGCAATCAGCCTCACCTGGCTCATTGCTGGTGCTGCAGAGGAAAACAAGAACTGCAGTTGTTGGGTGAATTGCGCACTGAGAGAGCACCCTTCCTGCACAGCACAAGGGACCACCCACAGCCCTGTAGTGTGAGAATTGGGTGCAGCCATCACTGTACCCAAATGAATGAGTGATGTGCATATCTCAGGACACTGCAGCACAACTCACCCTCTTGATGTGAAGGAATAAGCAGACTAACAAATTAAAAGGCCAAGGGGATCCTGCATCTGCACTCCTTAGAACTTTTTCAAGCTGCTGAACTGAAGTACAGTTCTTAAAAAGATACCTCAGTCTGAAGGCTCCAAACACTGCCAGATCCACCACCTCACCCAAAGAACCCTTCCCCCCTCGCTTCAAGGTTAAGTTCATTTTAACCTCGCGCTATGACACTGCCAGTAGAACTGCAGAGCCCCATGGCCAGGCACCTTCCATACTTGTGCAGGGCCCTGTGCTGCCCTCAGCCCCCATCCACCACTGCCCACAACTCACACTGTGGCCCCTGGTTCTGTCCTGCAGCCTGCCCTGGGACCCAGCACCCAGAGTTCCAAAATCAGACCTCCCCAGAGGAAGCTGCTTCAGCCTCCTGTCCTGCAGCAGGATCATGCCTCAGAGGCACAGAAAACCACATGTACAGAGGGGCACCACAGTTTGGGAGCCCTCAGGGTACACCGTGAGCATGGCGGTGCCCTGTGGGCAGATTTCCTGCCGTGCATTCCCCAGTACCTGCAAAAGTGGCCACAGAGGCTCACACCTGCATCTCAGTCCCTCCTCTTTTGCTATTTCCTGTGGACGTTTCATCTTTTCAGGGCTTTCTATTTATCCCCAAGCAGCAGCGAGCCCCGTTTTCAGCTGATGCAGCTCATGTATTGATGCATGAGTGTACTCACAAGCCACGAACAACACTCTGGGCAATCCGGTCCCTTTGCAAATCTCAACATAAGGCTCCATCGTGGAACTGCCAACACCTCACCTGCAAATATCCCCATCCCCTGCAGGTAATATTCTTCCTGGGAATTGGGAGGGAATTGGAACAAACCTGCCAAGCACATGATGCCAGAGAACAATACCAAACATTTCATCTGACAGAGATGCGCCGCCTATGCTGCATGATTTGGGGGACTTTGCACGTCGGCGCTCCCCCCGGGCCGGCGATGCGGAGCTCCCCGGGAAGCCCCGCGTTGCACAGCGGCAGACGGAGAGGGGACAGAGGGAGGGCGATCCTCCCTGCGTCCCCGCGCCGCACAACCAGGGGACAGTAGCCAGAACCCTGCTGCAGGGGATGGGCGGGAGGAAGCACATTTTCCATTTCGCAAAAATTCAGCTGTTCTGGATGTTTTCCATACCAAAAATGGAACAAGAACAAACATCCCAAGACCGATTTAAATGTAAAAGCAGCGGCAGAAGGATATCCTCGTTTCAGTGGTGCTGATATCCGGGTTCCTGACCTCCCGGCACCGCAGCGCGAGCAGTTCCCAGGGCTGCGGAGGAATCACTGAGGGGGTTGTCGGCCCCCCACCCCCCGCCCTGTTCTGGGGGGCTGAACACGGATTTGTCCTTTCCCAGCACAAAGAGTTAGTGAAACCAATACAACCGGGACATTTCACAACATCTCGCTTTGTTCAAAACACGTCACATCTCAGAAGAAAAGCAGCCCCAGCCTCCCCATCCCCGCAGCTCCCTCCGCACCCCCGTACCGCCGCACCCCTCGACAGCGGTGGCTACGCTCGGGGTCGCGGCTCCCCACGGCTGCTCCCGGGAGGGGGCGACTGCGGATCCCGCCGCCGCCGCCGCCTTTGTCTGCCCGAGACCGGCGCCCGCCCGGTTACCCTACGACCGCCCGCCGAGCGGGAGGCGCGGCCGCGGCCCGGCGGTGCAGGCGGCCCCTGCCGCCAAACCGAAAGCGGTAGAGCCGGGCGCCCGCCCTCCGCCCCGGGCGGCGCATCTCCGGCTGCGGGGAGGCCGCCAGGCGCCAGCGCGCCTCCCGGGCAGGTGCCGGGCGGCCGTCGCGTCCCCCCCCCGCCGCGGGCCCTCGCCTCACCGGGGTCCATGGGTGCCCTGCGACCGGCGACGGCGAGAGGCGAAACGCGCCCGTGACACTCGCCCGTAGTGTGGATGCGGTTGCAATCTGCACATGCTCGCTTCCGACAGCCGGCCTTCCCCGCCACCTTCCCTTAACTCTTTCCCAACTGCCTCGCATCGCCTTCCGCCCCTCCCGCACCGCAGAGGGGCTGCGGGGTCTGGGCCCGGAGTTCCCCGCACGGCGCAGTGGGTGCGTGCCGCAGAACCCGTCTTCCGAGCCCTCCGGGAGCACTCCCGAGCGGTTGCTCTGCGAGTGCGCGGTACCTGCGGTGCGGTCCTTCGTATTTACCCTTCCGAAGGAATCCGCGCCCGCAGAGCCCGGGTGGCCGTGGGGCTCAGACTGAACCGCCTGCTGCTGGAGCCGGGAGCAGAGGGACGTCTAACACCACTATCAGGGGAAATATTTGTCTGTAGCTTAGCTGGTAAAGAGTGAAACATAATCCCCTCAATAAGTGTTTTTCTACCCAGAAGGATCTCTCCAGATTGAAAAAAAATGGCCTAAAGAAGGAGAGTAAGAAAATAAATTTAAGGCATAAATAGTAGAGCAGATTAAATTCCTCTCTCCTTCCGCATTAACTCTTCTGCAGCACGAGAACATGGGAGAGTGAAGTGCCTTTCTCTAGGGTTAGAAACCAAGAGACTGCAACTTCAAGCCAGAGCTGAGGAGTGGACATCTCAGTGCCCTGGGGCAGGGTAGGCAACACAGCCACGTGCCACCACTTGGGAGGGCTGCAGTGGGCAGCAGCAGGTTAATGTGTTACCTCCTTCCAGAAGGGAAAAAGATTTCTGTGTCTGTTACTTTACGGAGAGAACCCAGTGTGTCATGGGGTAGGAGACTACCTCCAGTAATATCATTGGGATGGGAAGTGGCCCGGCTCCTGGCCCTGCATTTCAGCCACCACATCTCTGAGTTCCCCACTCTGCCCAGGTCACTGCTGCACCTTGTTTCTCCCAGCCCCCATGTCTCTCGCTCTCCCCTGTCCCCTGCAATACCAGGAAGGATGAGCACATGTTTTCAGCAGAATAAAGATGCTTTCATGACCTCTGTTTAATGATTCAGCGGTTTAGAGATCAATAAAAACCAATCACTGTGATGAGGCAGCACCAGATCGGCTCAGGCCTGAAGCACTCACAGGAATGGGTTCCCAAAAAGCCTGCCCACAGACTGGTACCACAGGTGCTGCATGGATGCACGGCCCCATCGTGGCCCCGATGCTCCAAGGGCCCACACACTGTGCACAGAGCTGTAGCTGCTCTGAGGATGCCACACTGCAGCAAAGCGCCTGTCAGAGTGTCACCTGACCACACAATCTCTCTGCGAGAGCTGGAGTGTCAGAAAGATGGAGTGTTTTAAAGGGGAAATGGAGAATAACACAACCAGCCCTATCCCAGTCAAGGTGTGCCAGCTGGGATGGTAGCGCATGCCAGTGACCTCAGGCTGGCTTAAAAAAATAAACTGTTTGATGTATATTTCAACAGAGCCAGGAAGAAAAATGCTAAGATAGATAAGGTATCTCTGATGTTGTAGAAGCACCTTTAAAATACTGTATCTGATCAAACAGATGCAGAAGACAGCAGTCAGATGCTATGCTCTTGTACTTTCTGTGAAACAGCATCCTCCAGAAAGTGCTGAGCATTGTGCCAGAGAGAGAGCGTGAGAGAGATCATTTCACAGCATGAGGCAGCACGAATATTTCACAGCATGAGAGCAGAGAATGCCTTACGAGGAGCAGAGGAAAGGTCAAAGAGAAAGGAAGAGGAGAGCTAAGAGATACCTACAAGGAGGAGAAATCAACAGCCAGAGACAAACCAGAATAAATGAGAAGCACACGTAGGGAACATATAAATCTGCATTCTCCTCCCTAGTCACAGTAAGCAGGGAGGAAGGAGGAGGTGAGGAGAAAGGAGAGGGCTCCAAGAGTAAGGAAGGAGGTGGCAGCAAGGCAGGGGTCAGGGGGATGGAGACTAGGGCTGCTCTGTGCTGAGTGACAGGTAGGAGGGAGACAGCCAGAGAGCACCTGGGATAGTGCTGTGTCCCTCGGGCTGGTCAGGCCCCTGCCTGTGTTTGCTGGTCCAGAAAAGCTATTGTGTCTCCATCCAGCTTCCCTTCTTTTAGCCTGAGCTAGTAATGGAAAAGCTAATGGAACCAAAATTATAAAATGCTGAAATACGGAGTAAGATGAGCCTAGAGGCATAAGGATCCCCAGAATTGCCCACTCGTGTGCTCCTTGAGGGCCAGCCAGGAACAAGCACTGATCTCTGCAGAACACTCAAGTGTGTGCAGGATGCTGGCTCTGAGATGGAAATTTGCAGTGACCTACAGATGCCTCAGCACCTCTGCAGCCATCTATAAACAGGCAGCAGAGATGCGGCTGATCCTATTAATTGTCTTATAACTGCACCACAACTGCCTTGCCTTTATCTGGAAAAAGGAAGATCATATGCAGCACCAGGCCTAGATCCTCTATATGTGCATCCAGAGCCAGAGGTCTCTGCACTACACCAGTTCTGGAAGGATTTATTCATTTGGTGCAGTATCACACCTGAACATACATAAACATCCCAAAAACTGGCATAATCACATCTGCTTGGTACCACAGTCTAGTCTTTGAGCACACTCAGAGTACAGCACGGACATACTCAGGCTTGTTCCTCAGTCATCCACCCCAGACTAGCAGAGCCTATTCTCCCACTCTAAATTGTGTTTTATTTATGGCAAAGTTGTCAGACTGAAAAAAAAGGATGACTTATTTCTTCAGGGACTCTTAATGCGGTCATTACAGCAGTGTCTGAGTGCATCACAAATACCACTGTGAGCACAGTCATCCCTAGTGAAATCAGATCTCACTCTGCAGGCTGGGGTTTGAAGCCCAGACATGTCACAGTCAAAAGGAATCATAAATTTGAGCCTTCTCTTTTCCTCCAGAGATTTTTGCTTCATACAGCTTCTTATATTTACATTTCATTTGTGAACACTCATCCCTTCTGTAAATCCAGCCTCAGTGTGGAGAGAGAGAAAAAAAAAAAAAAAAAAAAAAAAAAAAGCACCTGGGAAATCAGGAACTCCTATTTTTCTTCCACTTTAATTCCGTGACTTCCACTTTTATTACTTTGGAACTAATGGAGGATGGGATTTCCCAGAGAAAAAACTTTTCCAGTGAGAAGTTTAACCACCTGGCTCATGAAATTACTCTTGGGGGGGGGGGGGGGGGGGGGGG